>NC_083731.1:46083313-46383313 GCF_028564815.1 Eubalaena glacialis
AGAGCCAGGAAGCTTTGGTCCTGCGTGTATGCTGCGTGTCTACCTAGAAATTAGAGACTGATGGCACAAGGCTTGTTTTCCCATTAGGAAAGCTCCGTTCATGCGGCCTCGAAGCTACCGGAAAAGCATTGTTGTTGGCGGGGTTTGAGTCACTGCCGGCATGGTTCTGAGAAGAAACTGAGTGTTTTCGTAAGAAACCTTGTGCTTCCAGTTCCTTGTAGGAGGCTCACCCTGCTCTGCTCTATACCTAAAGTGAAAGGCAACGTGAGACTTGCTTCGAAGTAAGGCCTTGATTATCCTTGCAAAACGGGAGGCGTGCAGCAGCTCCATGAGGCCTTCATCGTTGTTCTGCTTTAGTTTCACGGTAGTAAGCCTTTCAAGACTCCTAGGGACCTTGCTTCAGCCCCCGTTTCGGTACCAGAACACTGCGGAGAGCCAGGAAGCTCTGGTCCTGCGTGTACGCTGCGTGTCAACCTAGAAATGAGAGCCTGATGGCACAAGGCTTGTTTTCCCATTAGGAAAGCTCCGTTCATGCGGCCTCGAAGCTACCTGAAAAGCATTGTTGTTGCCTGGGTTTTCGTCACTGCCGACATGGTTCTGAGAAGAAAATGAGTTTTCATGGAAGAAACCTTGTGCTTCCAGTTCCTTGTTGGAAGCTCACCCTGCTCTGCTCTATACCAAAAGTGAAAGCCAACGTGAGCCCTAGCCTCGAAGTAAGGCCCTGATTTGCCTTGCCAATGGGGAGGCGTGCAGCAGCTCCATGAGGCCTTCCTCACTGTTCTGCTTGAGTTTCACGGTAGTAAGCCTTTCAAGACTCCTAGGGACCTTGCTTCAGCACCCGTTTCCGTACCAGAATATTGAGGAGACACAGGAAGCTCTAGTCCTGTTAAGCAACTTCCAGCCCCGTAGGCCTTTTGGAACACCCCAGTGTTGGCTAGAGAAAGGCAACACACTGCACTCTTCCTTGGCAGAGCCAGATTACCTCAGCTCCACACAGGATTCACGACCACACTTCTCGACTGTCCTCCATGCAGTGGATGGAACCTCATTCCCCTAGCTGAACTCTATTGAGAAAAACACTCTGCTTCTAATCCCGTTTCACTTTTTACACTTCGAGTCACGCATCCTCAAGGGGGTGGTCGGCTTGCATTCCAAGTACAATTTAAGCACCGTTCTTGGTGTAACACAGCAGGTCTTTTGAAGAGGCACAGGTCTCTAAGTCTCCCTCGCGCATCCTTGGTTAAGGCACTTTGCTGCACACAGAGAACCGGTCGTAGAAAAAAGTTGATTCAGGGGAAGCCCCAGTGGGGATCGTGAATCTCTTTTGACGTGGTAGCATCAACATGTACTTATGCTGCGTGTCAACCTGGAAATGGGAGACTGAAGGCACAAAGCTTGTTTTCCCGTTTTGAAAGCTCCATTCGTGCGGCCTCGAAGCTACCTGAAAAGCACGGTTGTTACCGTGCTTTTCCTTACAGCCGGCATGGCACATAGAAGAAAATGAGTTTTCTCGAAAGAAACCTTGTGCTTCCAGTTCCTACTTGGAACCTCACCCTGCTCTGCTCTATACCAAACGTGAAAGTCAATGTGAGCACTAGCCTCGAAGTAAGGCCCTGATTATGCTGGCAAAACGGGAGGCGTGCAGCAGCTCCATGAGGCCTTCATCGCTGTTCTGCTTTAGTTGAACGGTAGTCAGCTCTCCAAGACTCCTAGGGACTTCGCTTAAGCAACCGTTTCGGTACCAGAACACTGCGTAGAGCCAGGAAGCTTTGGTCCTGCGTGTATGCTGCGTGTCTACCTAGAAATTAGAGACTGATGGCACAAGGCTTGTTTTCCCATTAGGAAAGCTCCGTTCATGCGGCCTCGAAGCTACCGGAAAAGCATTGTTGTTGGCGGGGTTTGAGTCACTGCCGGCATGGTTCTGAGAAGAAACTGAGTGTTTTCGTAAGAAACCTTGTGCTTCCAGTTCCTTGTAGGAGGCTCACCCTGCTCTGCTCTATACCTAAAGTGAAAGGCAACGTGAGACTTGCTTCGAAGTAAGGCCTTGATTATCCTTGCAAAACGGGAGGCGTGCAGCAGCTCCATGAGGCCTTCATCGTTGTTCTGCTTTAGTTTCACGGTAGTAAGCCTTTCAAGACTCCTAGGGACCTTGCTTCAGCCCCCGTTTCGGTACCAGAACACTGCGGAGAGCCAGGAAGCTCTGGTCCTGCGTGTACGCTGCGTGTCAACCTAGAAATGAGAGCCTGATGGCACAAGGCTTGTTTTCCCATTAGGAAAGCTCCGTTCATGCGGCCTCGAAGCTACCTGAAAAGCATTGTTGTTGCCTGGGTTTTCGTCACTGCCGACATGGTTCTGAGAAGAAAATGAGTTTTCATGGAAGAAACCTTGTGCTTCCAGTTCCTTGTTGGAAGCTCACCCTGCTCTGCTCTATACCAAAAGTGAAAGCCAACGTGAGCCCTAGCCTCGAAGTAAGGCCCTGATTTGCCTTGCCAATGGGGAGGCGTGCAGCAGCTCCATGAGGCCTTCCTCACTGTTCTGCTTGAGTTTCACGGTAGTAAGCCTTTCAAGACTCCTAGGGACCTTGCTTCAGCTCCCATTTCAGTACCAGAATATTGAATAGACACAGGAAGCTCTAGTCCTGTTAAGCAACTTCCAGCCCCGTAGGCCTTTTGGAACACCCCAGTGTTGGCTAGAGAAAGGCAACACACTGCACTCTTCCTTGGCAGAGCCAGATTACCTCAGCTCCACACAGGATTCACGACCGCACTTCTCGACTGTCCTCCATGCAGTGGATGTAACCTCATTCCCCTAGCTGAACTCTATTGAGAAAAACACTCTGCTTCTAATCCCGTTTCACTTTTTACACTTCGAGTCACGCATCCTCAAGGGGGTGGTCGGCTTGCATTCCAAGTACAATTTAAGCACCGTTCTTGGTGTAACACAGCAGGTCTTTTGAAGAGGCACAGGTCTCTAAGTCTCCCTCGCGCATCCTTGGTTTAGGCACTTCGCTGCACGCAGAAAACCGGTCGTAGAAAAAAGTTGATTCAGGGGAAGCCCCAGTGGGGATCGTGAATCTCTTTTGACGTGGTAGCATCAACATGTACTTATGCTGCGTGTCAACCTGGAAATGGGAGACTGAAGGCACAAAGCTTGTTTTCCCATTTTGAAAGCTCCATTCGTGCGGCCTCGAAGCTACCTGAAAAGCACGGTTGTTACCGTGCTTTTCCTTACAGCCGGCATGGCACATAGAAGAAAATGAGTTTTCTCGAAAGAAACCTTGTGCTTCCAGTTCCTACTTGGAACCTCACCCTGCTCTGCTCTATACCAAACGTGAAAGTCAATGTGAGCACTAGCCTCGAAGTAAGGCCCTGATTATGCTGGCAAAACGGGAGGCGTGCAGCAGCTCCATGAGGCCTTCATCGCTGTTCTGCTTTAGTTGAACGGTAGTCAGCTCTCCAAGACTCCTAGGGACTTTGCTTAAGCAACCGTTTCGGTACCAGAACACTGCGTAGAGCCAGGAAGCTTTGGTCCTGCGTGTATGCTGCGTGTCTACCTAGAAATTAGAGACTGATGGCACAAGGCTTGTTTTCCCATTAGGAAAGCTCCGTTCATGCGGCCTCGAAGCTACCGGAAAAGCATTGTTGTTGGCGGGGTTTGAGTCACTGCCGGCATGGTTCTGAGAAGAAACTGAGTTTTTTCGTAAGAAACCTTGTGCTTCCAGTTCCTTGTAGGAGGCTCACCCTGCTCTGCTCTATACCTAAAGTGAAAGGCAACGTGAGACTTGCTTCGAAGTAAGGCCTTGATTATCCTTGCAAAACGGGAGGCGTGCAGCAGCTCCATGAGGCCTTCATCGTTGTTCTGCTTTAGTTTCACGGTAGTAAGCCTTTCAAGACTCCTAGGGACCTTGCTTCAGCCCCCGTTTCGGTACCAGAACACTGCGGAGAGCCAGGAAGCTCTGGTCCTGCGTGTACGCTGCGTGTCAACCTAGAAATGAGAGCCTGATGGCACAAGGCTTGTTTTCCCATTAGGAAAGCTCCGTTCATGCGGCCTCGAAGCTACCTGAAAAGCATTGTTGTTGCCTGGGTTTTCGTCACTGCCGACATGGTTCTGAGAAGAAAATGAGTTTTCATGGAAGAAACCTTGTGCTTCCAGTTCCTTGTTGGAAGCTCACCCTGCTCTGCTCTATACCAAAAGTGAAAGCCAACGTGAGCCCTAGCCTCGAAGTAAGGCCCTGATTTGCCTTGCCAATGGGGAGGCGTGCAGCAGCTCCATGAGGCCTTCCTCACTGTTCTGCTTGAGTTTCACGGTAGTAAGCCTTTCAAGACTCCTAGGGACCTTGCTTCAGCACCCGTTTCCGTACCAGAATATTGAGGAGACACAGGAAGCTCTAGTCCTGTTAAGCAACTTCCAGCCCCGTAGGCCTTTTGGAACACCCCAGTGTTGGCTAGAGAAAGGCAACACACTGCACTCTTCCTTGGCAGAGCCAGATTACCTCAGCTCCACACAGGATTCACGACCACACTTCTCGACTGTCCTCCATGCAGTGGATGGAACCTCATTCCCCTAGCTGAACTCTATTGAGAAAAACACTCTGCTTCTAATCCCGTTTCACTTTTTACACTTCGAGTCACGCATCCTCAAGGGGGTGGTCGGCTTGCATTCCAAGTACAATTTAAGCACCGTTCTTGGTGTAACACAGCAGGTCTTTTGAAGAGGCACAGGTCTCTAAGTCTCCCTCGCGCATCCTTGGTTAAGGCACTTTGCTGCACACAGAGAACCGGTCGTAGAAAAAAGTTGATTCAGGGGAAGCCCCAGTGGGGATCGTGAATCTCTTTTGACGTGGTAGCATCAACATGTACTTATGCTGCGTGTCAACCTGGAAATGGGAGACTGAAGGCACAAAGCTTGTTTTCCCGTTTTGAAAGCTCCATTCGTGCGGCCTCGAAGCTACCTGAAAAGCACGGTTGTTACCGTGCTTTTCCTTACAGCCGGCATGGCACATAGAAGAAAATGAGTTTTCTCGAAAGAAACCTTGTGCTTCCAGTTCCTACTTGGAACCTCACCCTGCTCTGCTCTATACCAAACGTGAAAGTCAATGTGAGCACTAGCCTCGAAGTAAGGCCCTGATTATGCTGGCAAAACGGGAGGCGTGCAGCAGCTCCATGAGGCCTTCATCGCTGTTCTGCTTTAGTTGAACGGTAGTCAGCTCTCCAAGACTCCTAGGGACTTCGCTTAAGCAACCGTTTCGGTACCAGAACACTGCGTAGAGCCAGGAAGCTTTGGTCCTGCGTGTATGCTGCGTGTCTACCTAGAAATTAGAGACTGATGGCACAAGGCTTGTTTTCCCATTAGGAAAGCTCCGTTCATGCGGCCTCGAAGCTACCGGAAAAGCATTGTTGTTGGCGGGGTTTGAGTCACTGCCGGCATGGTTCTGAGAAGAAACTGAGTGTTTTCGTAAGAAACCTTGTGCTTCCAGTTCCTTGTAGGAGGCTCACCCTGCTCTGCTCTATACCTAAAGTGAAAGGCAACGTGAGACTTGCTTCGAAGTAAGGCCTTGATTATCCTTGCAAAACGGGAGGCGTGCAGCAGCTCCATGAGGCCTTCATCGTTGTTCTGCTTTAGTTTCACGGTAGTAAGCCTTTCAAGACTCCTAGGGACCTTGCTTCAGCCCCCGTTTCGGTACCAGAACACTGCGGAGAGCCAGGAAGCTCTGGTCCTGCGTGTACGCTGCGTGTCAACCTAGAAATGAGAGCCTGATGGCACAAGGCTTGTTTTCCCATTAGGAAAGCTCCGTTCATGCGGCCTCGAAGCTACCTGAAAAGCATTGTTGTTGCCTGGGTTTTCGTCACTGCCGACATGGTTCTGAGAAGAAAATGAGTTTTCATGGAAGAAACCTTGTGCTTCCAGTTCCTTGTTGGAAGCTCACCCTGCTCTGCTCTATACCAAAAGTGAAAGCCAACGTGAGCCCTAGCCTCGAAGTAAGGCCCTGATTTGCCTTGCCAATGGGGAGGCGTGCAGCAGCTCCATGAGGCCTTCCTCACTGTTCTGCTTGAGTTTCACGGTAGTAAGCCTTTCAAGACTCCTAGGGACCTTGCTTCAGCTCCCATTTCAGTACCAGAATATTGAATAGACACAGGAAGCTCTAGTCCTGTTAAGCAACTTCCAGCCCCGTAGGCCTTTTGGAACACCCCAGTGTTGGCTAGAGAAAGGCAACACACTGCACTCTTCCTTGGCAGAGCCAGATTACCTCAGCTCCACACAGGATTCACGACCACACTTCTCGACTGTCCTCCATGCAGTGGATGGAACCTCATTCCCCTAGCTGAACTCTATTGAGAAAAACACTCTGCTTCTAATCCCGTTTCACTTTTTACACTTCGAGTCACGCATCCTCAAGGGGGTGGTCGGCTTGCATTCCAAGTACAATTTAAGCACCGTTCTTGGTGTAACACAGCAGGTCTTTTGAAGAGGCACAGGTCTCTAAGTCTCCCTCGCGCATCCTTGGTTTAGGCACTTCGCTGCACGCAGAAAACCGGTCGTAGAAAAAAGTTGATTCAGGGGAAGCCCCAGTGGGGATCGTGAATCTCTTTTGACGTGGTAGCATCAACATGTACTTATGCTGCGTGTCAACCTGGAAATGGGAGACTGAAGGCACAAAGCTTGTTTTCCCGTTTTGAAAGCTCCATTCGTGCGGCCTCGAAGCTACCTGAAAAGCACGGTTGTTACCGTGCTTTTCCTTACAGCCGGCATGGCACATAGAAGAAAATGAGTTTTCTCGAAAGAAACCTTGTGCTTCCAGTTCCTACTTGGAACCTCACCCTGCTCTGCTCTATACCAAACGTGAAAGTCAATGTGAGCACTAGCCTCGAAGTAAGGCCCTGATTATGCTGGCAAAACGGGAGGCATGCAGCAGCTCCATGAGGCCTTCATCGCTGTTCTGCTTTAGTTGAACGGTAGTCAGCTCTCCAAGACTCCTAGGGACTTCGCTTAAGCAACCGTTTCGGTACCAGAACACTGCGTAGAGCCAGGAAGCTTTGGTCCTGCGTGTATGCTGCGTGTCTACCTAGAAATTAGAGACTGATGGCACAAGGCTTGTTTTCCCATTAGGAAAGCTCCGTTCATGCGGCCTCGAAGCTACCGGAAAAGCATTGTTGTTGGCGGGGTTTGAGTCACTGCCGGCATGGTTCTGAGAAGAAACTGAGTGTTTTCGTAAGAAACCTTGTGCTTCCAGTTCCTTGTAGGAGGCTCACCCTGCTCTGCTCTATACCTAAAGTGAAAGGCAACGTGAGACTTGCTTCGAAGTAAGGCCTTGATTATCCTTGCAAAACGGGAGGCGTGCAGCAGCTCCATGAGGCCTTCATCGTTGTTCTGCTTTAGTTTCACGGTAGTAAGCCTTTCAAGACTCCTAGGGACCTTGCTTCAGCCCCCGTTTCGGTACCAGAACACTGCGGAGAGCCAGGAAGCTCTGGTCCTGCGTGTACGCTGCGTGTCAACCTAGAAATGAGAGCCTGATGGCACAAGGCTTGTTTTCCCATTAGGAAAGCTCCGTTCATGCGGCCTCGAAGCTACCTGAAAAGCATTGTTGTTGCCTGGGTTTTCGTCACTGCCGACATGGTTCTGAGAAGAAAATGAGTTTTCATGGAAGAAACCTTGTGCTTCCAGTTCCTTGTTGGAAGCTCACCCTGCTCTGCTCTATACCAAAAGTGAAAGCCAACGTGAGCCCTAGCCTCGAAGTAAGGCCCTGATTTGCCTTGCCAATGGGGAGGCGTGCAGCAGCTCCATGAGGCCTTCCTCACTGTTCTGCTTGAGTTTCACGGTAGTAAGCCTTTCAAGACTCCTAGGGACCTTGCTTCAGCACCCGTTTCCGTACCAGAATATTGAGGAGACACAGGAAGCTCTAGTCCTGTTAAGCAACTTCCAGCCCCGTAGGCCTTTTGGAACACCCCAGTGTTGGCTAGAGAAAGGCAACACACTGCACTCTTCCTTGGCAGAGCCAGATTACCTCAGCTCCACACAGGATTCACGACCACACTTCTCGACTGTCCTCCATGCAGTGGATGTAACCTCATTCCCCTAGCTGAACTCTATTGAGAAAAACACTCTGCTTCTAATCCCGTTTCACTTTTTACACTTCGAGTCACGCATCCTCAAGGGGGTGGTCGGCTTGCATTCCAAGTACAATTTAAGCACCGTTCTTGGTGTAACACAGCAGGTCTTTTGAAGAGGCACAGGTCTCTAAGTCTCCCTCGCGCATCCTTGGTTTAGGCACTTCGCTGCACGCAGAAAACCGGTCTTAGAAAAAAGTTGATTCAGGGGAAGCCCCAGTGGGGATCGTGAATCTCTTTTGACGTGGTAGCATCAACATGTACTTATGCTGCGTGTCAACCTGGAAATGGGAGACTGAAGGCACAAAGCTTGTTTTCCCGTTTTGAAAGCTCCATTCGTGCGGCCTCGAAGCTACCTGAAAAGCACGGTTGTTACCGTGCTTTTCCTTACAGCCGGCATGGCACATAGAAGAAAATGAGTTTTCTCGAAAGAAACCTTGTGCTTCCAGTTCCTACTTGGAACCTCACCCTGCTCTGCTCTATACCAAACGTGAAAGTCAATGTGAGCACTAGCCTCGAAGTAAGGCCCTGATTATGCTGGCAAAACGGGAGGCGTGCAGCAGCTCCATGAGGCCTTCATCGCTGTTCTGCTTTAGTTGAACGGTAGTCAGCTCTCCAAGACTCCTAGGGACTTCGCTTAAGCAACCGTTTCGGTACCAGAACACTGCGTAGAGCCAGGAAGCTTTGGTCCTGCGTGTATGCTGCGTGTCTACCTAGAAATTAGAGACTGATGGCACAAGGCTTGTTTTCCCATTAGGAAAGCTCCGTTCATGCGGCCTCGAAGCTACCGGAAAAGCATTGTTGTTGGCGGGGTTTGAGTCACTGCCGGCATGGTTCTGAGAAGAAACTGAGTTTTTTCGTAAGAAACCTTGTGCTTCCAGTTCCTTGTAGGAGGCTCACCCTGCTCTGCTCTATACCTAAAGTGAAAGGCAACGTGAGACTTGCTTCGAAGTAAGGCCTTGATTATCCTTGCAAAACGGGAGGCGTGCAGCAGCTCCATGAGGCCTTCATCGTTGTTCTGCTTTAGTTTCACGGTAGTAAGCCTTTCAAGACTCCTAGGGACCTTGCTTCAGCCCCCGTTTCGGTACCAGAACACTGCGGAGAGCCAGGAAGCTCTGGTCCTGCGTGTATGCTGCGTGTCAACCTAGAAATGAGAGCCTGATGGCACAAGGCTTGTTTTCCCATTAGGAAAGCTCCGTTCATGCGGCCTCGAAGCTACCTGAAAAGCATTGTTGTTGCCTGGGTTTTCGTCACTGCCGACATGGTTCTGAGAAGAAAATGAGTTTTCATGGAAGAAACCTTGTGCTTCCAGTTCCTTGTTGGAAGCTCACCCTGCTCTGCTCTATACCAAAAGTGAAAGCCAACGTGAGCCCTAGCCTCGAAGTAAGGCCCTGATTTGCCTTGCCAATGGGGAGGCGTGCAGCAGCTCCATGAGGCCTTCCTCACTGTTCTGCTTGAGTTTCACGGTAGTAAGCCTTTCAAGACTCCTAGGGACCTTGCTTCAGCACCCGTTTCCGTACCAGAATATTGAGGAGACACAGGAAGCTCTAGTCCTGTTAAGCAACTTCCAGCCCCGTAGGCCTTTTGGAACACCCCAGTGTTGGCTAGAGAAAGGCAACACACTGCACTCTTCCTTGGCAGAGCCAGATTACCTCAGCTCCATACAGGATTCACGACCACACTTCTCGACGGTCCTCCATGCAGTGGATGTAACCTCATTCCCCTAGCTGAACTCTATTGAGAAAAACACTCTGCTTCTAATCCCGTTTCACTTTTTACACTTCGAGTCACGCATCCTCAAGGGGGTGGTCGGCTTGCATTCCAAGTACAATTTAAGCACCGTTCTTGGTGTAACACAGCAGGTCTTTTGAAGAGGCACAGGTCTCTAAGTCTCCCTCGCGCATCCTTGGTTTAGGCACTTTGCTGTATGCAGAGAACCGGTCGTAGAAAAAAGTTGATTCAGGGGAAGCCCCAGTGGGGATCGTGAATCTCTTTCGACGTGGTAGCATCAACATGTACTTATGCTGCGTGTCAACCTGGAAATGGGAGACTGAAGGCACAAAGCTTGTTTTCCCGTTTTGAAAGCTCCATTCGTGCGGCCTCGAAGCTACCTGAAAAGCACGGTTGTTACCGTGCTTTTCCTTACAGCCGGCATGGCACATAGAAGAAAATGAGTTTTCTCGAAAGAAACCTTGTGCTTCCAGTTCCTACTTGGAACCTCACCCTGCTCTGCTCTATACCAAACGTGAAAGTCAATGTGAGCACTAGCCTCGAAGTAAGGCCCTGATTATGCTGGCAAAACGGGAGGCGTGCAGCAGCTCCATGAGGCCTTCATCGCTGTTCTGCTTTAGTTGAATGGTAGTCAGCTCTCCAAGACTCCTAGGGACTTTGCTTAAGCAACCGTTTCGGTACCAGAACACTGCGTAGAGCCAGGAAGCTTTGGTCCTGCGTGTATGCTGCGTGTCTACCTAGAAATTAGAGACTGATGGCACAAGGCTTGTTTTCCCATTAGGAAAGCTCCGTTCATGCGGCCTCGAAGCTACCGGAAAAGCATTGTTGTTGGCGGGGTTTGAGTCACTGCCGGCATGGTTCTGAGAAGAAACTGAGTGTTTTCGTAAGAATCCTTGTGCTTCCAGTTCCTTGTAGGAGGCTCACCCTGCTCTGCTCTATACCTAAAGTGAAAGGCAACGTGAGACTTGCTTCGAAGTAAGGCCTTGATTATCCTTGCAAAACGGGAGGCGTGCAGCAGCTCCATGAGGCCTTCATCGTTGTTCTGCTTTAGTTTCACGGTAGTAAGCCTTTCAAGACTCCTAGGGACCTTGCTTCAGCCCCCGTTTCGGTACCAGAACACTGCGGAGAGCAAGGAAGCTCTGGTCCTGCGTGTACGCTGCGTGTCAACCTAGAAATGAGAGCCTGATGGCACAAGGCTTGTTTTCCCATTAGGAAAGCTCCGTTCATGCGGCCTCGAAGCTACCTGAAAAGCATTGTTGTTGCCTGGGTTTTCGTCACTGCCGACATGGTTCTGAGAAGAAAATGAGTTTTCATGGAAGAAACCTTGTGCTTCCAGTTCCTTGTTGGAAGCTCACCCTGCTCTGCTCTATACCAAAAGTGAAAGCCAACGTGAGCCCTAGCCTCGAAGTAAGGCCCTGATTTGCCTTGCCAATGGGGAGGCGTGCAGCAGCTCCATGAGGCCTTCCTCACTGTTCTGCTTGAGTTTCACGGTAGTAAGCCTTTCAAGACTCCTAGGGACCTTGCTTCAGCTCCCATTTCAGTACCAGAATATTGAATAGACACAGGAAGCTCTAGTCCTGTTAAGCAACTTCCAGCCCCGTAGGCCTTTTGGAACACCCCAGTGTTGGCTAGAGAAAGGCAACACACTGCACTCTTCCTTGGCAGAGCCAGATTACCTCAGCTCCACACAGGATTCACGACCACACTTCTCGACGGTCCTCCATGCAGTGGATGGAACCTCATTCCCCTAGCTGAACTCTATTGAGAAAAACACTCTGCTTCTAATCCCGTTTCACTTTTTACACTTCGAGTCACGCATCCTCAAGGGGGTGGTCGGCTTGCATTCCAAGTACAATTTAAGCACCGTTCTTGGTGTAACACAGCAGGTCTTTTGAAGAGGCACAGGTTTCTAAGTCTCCCTCGCGCATCCTTGGTTTAGGCACTTCGCTGCACGCAGAAAACCGGTCGTAGAAAAAAGTTGATTCAGGGGAAGCCCCAGTGGGGATCGTGAATCTCTTTTGACGTGGTAGCATCAACATGTACTTATGCTGCGTGTCAACCTGGAAATGGGAGACTGAAGGCACAAAGCTTGTTTTCCCGTTTTGAAAGCTCCATTCGTGCGGCCTCGAAGCTACCTGAAAAGCACGGTTGTTACCGTGCTTTTCCTTACAGCCGGCATGGCACATAGAAGAAAATGAGTTTTCTCGAAAGAAACCTTGTGCTTCCAGTTCCTACTTGGAACCTCACCCTGCTCTGCTCTATACCAAACGTGAAAGTCAATGTGAGCACTAGCCTCGAAGTAAGGCCCTGATTATGCTGGCAAAACGGGAGGCGTGCAGCAGCTCCATGAGGCCTTCATCGCTGTTCTGCTTTAGTTGAACGGTAGTCAGCTCTCCAAGACTCCTAGGGACTTCGCTTAAGCAACCGTTTCGGTACCAGAACACTGCGTAGAGCCAGGAAGCTTTGGTCCTGCGTGTATGCTGCGTGTCTACCTAGAAATTAGAGACTGATGGCACAAGGCTTGTTTTCCCATTAGGAAAGCTCCGTTCATGCGGCCTCGAAGCTACCGGAAAAGCATTGTTGTTGGCGGGGTTTGAGTCACTGCCGGCATGGTTCTGAGAAGAAACTGAGTGTTTTCGTAAGAAACCTTGTGCTTCCAGTTCCTTGTAGGAGGCTCACCCTGCTCTGCTCTATACCTAAAGTGAAAGGCAACGTGAGACTTGCTTCGAAGTAAGGCCTTGATTATCCTTGCAAAACGGGAGGCGTGCAGCAGCTCCATGAGGCCTTCATCGTTGTTCTGCTTTAGTTTCACGGTAGTAAGCCTTTCAAGACTCCTAGGGACCTTGCTTCAGCCCCCGTTTCGGTACCAGAACACTGCGGAGAGCCAGGAAGCTCTGGTCCTGCGTGTACGCTGCGTGTCAACCTAGAAATGAGAGCCTGATGGCACAAGGCTTGTTTTCCCATTAGGAAAGCTCCGTTCATGCGGCCTCGAAGCTACCTGAAAAGCATTGTTGTTGCCTGGGTTTTCGTCACTGCCGACATGGTTCTGAGAAGAAAATGAGTTTTCATGGAAGAAACCTTGTGCTTCCAGTTCCTTGTTGGAAGCTCACCCTGCTCTGCTCTATACCAAAAGTGAAAGCCAACGTGAGCCCTAGCCTCGAAGTAAGGCCCTGATTTGCCTTGCCAATGGGGAGGCGTGCAGCAGCTCCATGAGGCCTTCCTCACTGTTCTGCTTGAGTTTCACGGTAGTAAGCCTTTCAAGACTCCTAGGGACCTTGCTTCAGCTCCCATTTCAGTACCAGAATATTGAATAGACACAGGAAGCTCTAGTCCTGTTAAGCAACTTCCAGCCCCGTAGGCCTTTTGGAACACCCCAGTGTTGGCTAGAGAAAGGCAACACACTGCACTCTTCCTTGGCAGAGCCAGATTACCTCAGCTCCACACAGGATTCACGACCACACTTCTCGACTGTCCTCCATGCAGTGGATGGAACCTCATTCCCCTAGCTGAACTCTATTGAGAAAAACACTCTGCTTCTAATCCCGTTTCACTTTTTACACTTCGAGTCACGCATCCTCAAGGGGGTGGTCGGCTTGCATTCCAAGTACAATTTAAGCACCGTTCTTGGTGTAACACAGCAGGTCTTTTGAAGAGGCACAGGTCTCTAAGTCTCCCTCGCGCATCCTTGGTTTAGGCACTTCGCTGCACGCAGAAAACCGGTCGTAGAAAAAAGTTGATTCAGGGGAAGCCCCAGTGGGGATCGTGAATCTCTTTTGACGTGGTAGCATCAACATGTACTTATGCTGCGTGTCAACCTGGAAATGGGAGACTGAAGGCACAAAGCTTGTTTTCCCGTTTTGAAAGCTCCATTCGTGCGGCCTCGAAGCTACCTGAAAAGCACGGTTGTTACCGTGCTTTTCCTTACAGCCGGCATGGCACATAGAAGAAAATGAGTTTTCTCGAAAGAAACCTTGTGCTTCCAGTTCCTACTTGGAACCTCACCCTGCTCTGCTCTATACCAAACGTGAAAGTCAATGTGAGCACTAGCCTCGAAGTAAGGCCCTGATTATGCTGGCAAAACGGGAGGCATGCAGCAGCTCCATGAGGCCTTCATCGCTGTTCTGCTTTAGTTGAACGGTAGTCAGCTCTCCAAGACTCCTAGGGACTTCGCTTAAGCAACCGTTTCGGTACCAGAACACTGCGTAGAGCCAGGAAGCTTTGGTCCTGCGTGTATGCTGCGTGTCTACCTAGAAATTAGAGACTGATGGCACAAGGCTTGTTTTCCCATTAGGAAAGCTCCGTTCATGCGGCCTCGAAGCTACCGGAAAAGCATTGTTGTTGGCGGGGTTTGAGTCACTGCCGGCATGGTTCTGAGAAGAAACTGAGTGTTTTCGTAAGAAACCTTGTGCTTCCAGTTCCTTGTAGGAGGCTCACCCTGCTCTGCTCTATACCTAAAGTGAAAGGCAACGTGAGACTTGCTTCGAAGTAAGGCCTTGATTATCCTTGCAAAACGGGAGGCGTGCAGCAGCTCCATGAGGCCTTCATCGTTGTTCTGCTTTAGTTTCACGGTAGTAAGCCTTTCAAGACTCCTAGGGACCTTGCTTCAGCCCCCGTTTCGGTACCAGAACACTGCGGAGAGCCAGGAAGCTCTGGTCCTGCGTGTACGCTGCGTGTCAACCTAGAAATGAGAGCCTGATGGCACAAGGCTTGTTTTCCCATTAGGAAAGCTCCGTTCATGCGGCCTCGAAGCTACCTGAAAAGCATTGTTGTTGCCTGGGTTTTCGTCACTGCCGACATGGTTCTGAGAAGAAAATGAGTTTTCATGGAAGAAACCTTGTGCTTCCAGTTCCTTGTTGGAAGCTCACCCTGCTCTGCTCTATACCAAAAGTGAAAGCCAACGTGAGCCCTAGCCTCGAAGTAAGGCCCTGATTTGCCTTGCCAATGGGGAGGCGTGCAGCAGCTCCATGAGGCCTTCCTCACTGTTCTGCTTGAGTTTCACGGTAGTAAGCCTTTCAAGACTCCTAGGGACCTTGCTTCAGCACCCGTTTCCGTACCAGAATATTGAGGAGACACAGGAAGCTCTAGTCCTGTTAAGCAACTTCCAGCCCCGTAGGCCTTTTGGAACACCCCAGTGTTGGCTAGAGAAAGGCAACACACTGCACTCTTCCTTGGCAGAGCCAGATTACCTCAGCTCCACACAGGATTCACGACCACACTTCTCGACTGTCCTCCATGCAGTGGATGTAACCTCATTCCCCTAGCTGAACTCTATTGAGAAAAACACTCTGCTTCTAATCCCGTTTCACTTTTTACACTTCGAGTCACGCATCCTCAAGGGGGTGGTCGGCTTGCATTCCAAGTACAATTTAAGCACCGTTCTTGGTGTAACACAGCAGGTCTTTTGAAGAGGCACAGGTCTCTAAGTCTCCCTCGCGCATCCTTGGTTTAGGCACTTCGCTGCACGCAGAAAACCGGTCTTAGAAAAAAGTTGATTCAGGGGAAGCCCCAGTGGGGATCGTGAATCTCTTTTGACGTGGTAGCATCAACATGTACTTATGCTGCGTGTCAACCTGGAAATGGGAGACTGAAGGCACAAAGCTTGTTTTCCCGTTTTGAAAGCTCCATTCGTGCGGCCTCGAAGCTACCTGAAAAGCACGGTTGTTACCGTGCTTTTCCTTACAGCCGGCATGGCACATAGAAGAAAATGAGTTTTCTCGAAAGAAACCTTGTGCTTCCAGTTCCTACTTGGAACCTCACCCTGCTCTGCTCTATACCAAACGTGAAAGTCAATGTGAGCACTAGCCTCGAAGTAAGGCCCTGATTATGCTGGCAAAACGGGAGGCGTGCAGCAGCTCCATGAGGCCTTCATCGCTGTTCTGCTTTAGTTGAACGGTAGTCAGCTCTCCAAGACTCCTAGGGACTTCGCTTAAGCAACCGTTTCGGTACCAGAACACTGCGTAGAGCCAGGAAGCTTTGGTCCTGCGTGTATGCTGCGTGTCTACCTAGAAATTAGAGACTGATGGCACAAGGCTTGTTTTCCCATTAGGAAAGCTCCGTTCATGCGGCCTCGAAGCTACCGGAAAAGCATTGTTGTTGGCGGGGTTTGAGTCACTGCCGGCATGGTTCTGAGAAGAAACTGAGTTTTTTCGTAAGAAACCTTGTGCTTCCAGTTCCTTGTAGGAGGCTCACCCTGCTCTGCTCTATACCTAAAGTGAAAGGCAACGTGAGACTTGCTTCGAAGTAAGGCCTTGATTATCCTTGCAAAACGGGAGGCGTGCAGCAGCTCCATGAGGCCTTCATCGTTGTTCTGCTTTAGTTTCACGGTAGTAAGCCTTTCAAGACTCCTAGGGACCTTGCTTCAGCCCCCGTTTCGGTACCAGAACACTGCGGAGAGCCAGGAAGCTCTGGTCCTGCGTGTATGCTGCGTGTCAACCTAGAAATGAGAGCCTGATGGCACAAGGCTTGTTTTCCCATTAGGAAAGCTCCGTTCATGCGGCCTCGAAGCTACCTGAAAAGCATTGTTGTTGCCTGGGTTTTCGTCACTGCCGACATGGTTCTGAGAAGAAAATGAGTTTTCATGGAAGAAACCTTGTGCTTCCAGTTCCTTGTTGGAAGCTCACCCTGCTCTGCTCTATACCAAAAGTGAAAGCCAACGTGAGCCCTAGCCTCGAAGTAAGGCCCTGATTTGCCTTGCCAATGGGGAGGCGTGCAGCAGCTCCATGAGGCCTTCCTCACTGTTCTGCTTGAGTTTCACGGTAGTAAGCCTTTCAAGACTCCTAGGGACCTTGCTTCAGCACCCGTTTCCGTACCAGAATATTGAGGAGACACAGGAAGCTCTAGTCCTGTTAAGCAACTTCCAGCCCCGTAGGCCTTTTGGAACACCCCAGTGTTGGCTAGAGAAAGGCAACACACTGCACTCTTCCTTGGCAGAGCCAGATTACCTCAGCTCCATACAGGATTCACGACCACACTTCTCGACGGTCCTCCATGCAGTGGATGTAACCTCATTCCCCTAGCTGAACTCTATTGAGAAAAACACTCTGCTTCTAATCCCGTTTCACTTTTTACACTTCGAGTCACGCATCCTCAAGGGGGTGGTCGGCTTGCATTCCAAGTACAATTTAAGCACCGTTCTTGGTGTAACACAGCAGGTCTTTTGAAGAGGCACAGGTCTCTAAGTCTCCCTCGCGCATCCTTGGTTTAGGCACTTTGCTGTATGCAGAGAACCGGTCGTAGAAAAAAGTTGATTCAGGGGAAGCCCCAGTGGGGATCGTGAATCTCTTTCGACGTGGTAGCATCAACATGTACTTATGCTGCGTGTCAACCTGGAAATGGGAGACTGAAGGCACAAAGCTTGTTTTCCCGTTTTGAAAGCTCCATTCGTGCGGCCTCGAAGCTACCTGAAAAGCACGGTTGTTACCGTGCTTTTCCTTACAGCCGGCATGGCACATAGAAGAAAATGAGTTTTCTCGAAAGAAACCTTGTGCTTCCAGTTCCTACTTGGAACCTCACCCTGCTCTGCTCTATACCAAACGTGAAAGTCAATGTGAGCACTAGCCTCGAAGTAAGGCCCTGATTATGCTGGCAAAACGGGAGGCGTGCAGCAGCTCCATGAGGCCTTCATCGCTGTTCTGCTTTAGTTGAATGGTAGTCAGCTCTCCAAGACTCCTAGGGACTTTGCTTAAGCAACCGTTTCGGTACCAGAACACTGCGTAGAGCCAGGAAGCTTTGGTCCTGCGTGTATGCTGCGTGTCTACCTAGAAATTAGAGACTGATGGCACAAGGCTTGTTTTCCCATTAGGAAAGCTCCGTTCATGCGGCCTCGAAGCTACCGGAAAAGCATTGTTGTTGGCGGGGTTTGAGTCACTGCCGGCATGGTTCTGAGAAGAAACTGAGTGTTTTCGTAAGAATCCTTGTGCTTCCAGTTCCTTGTAGGAGGCTCACCCTGCTCTGCTCTATACCTAAAGTGAAAGGCAACGTGAGACTTGCTTCGAAGTAAGGCCTTGATTATCCTTGCAAAACGGGAGGCGTGCAGCAGCTCCATGAGGCCTTCATCGTTGTTCTGCTTTAGTTTCACGGTAGTAAGCCTTTCAAGACTCCTAGGGACCTTGCTTCAGCCCCCGTTTCGGTACCAGAACACTGCGGAGAGCAAGGAAGCTCTGGTCCTGCGTGTACGCTGCGTGTCAACCTAGAAATGAGAGCCTGATGGCACAAGGCTTGTTTTCCCATTAGGAAAGCTCCGTTCATGCGGCCTCGAAGCTACCTGAAAAGCATTGTTGTTGCCTGGGTTTTCGTCACTGCCGACATGGTTCTGAGAAGAAAATGAGTTTTCATGGAAGAAACCTTGTGCTTCCAGTTCCTTGTTGGAAGCTCACCCTGCTCTGCTCTATACCAAAAGTGAAAGCCAACGTGAGCCCTAGCCTCGAAGTAAGGCCCTGATTTGCCTTGCCAATGGGGAGGCGTGCAGCAGCTCCATGAGGCCTTCCTCACTGTTCTGCTTGAGTTTCACGGTAGTAAGCCTTTCAAGACTCCTAGGGACCTTGCTTCAGCTCCCATTTCAGTACCAGAATATTGAATAGACACAGGAAGCTCTAGTCCTGTTAAGCAACTTCCAGCCCCGTAGGCCTTTTGGAACACCCCAGTGTTGGCTAGAGAAAGGCAACACACTGCACTCTTCCTTGGCAGAGCCAGATTACCTCAGCTCCACACAGGATTCACGACCACACTTCTCGACGGTCCTCCATGCAGTGGATGGAACCTCATTCCCCTAGCTGAACTCTATTGAGAAAAACACTCTGCTTCTAATCCCGTTTCACTTTTTACACTTCGAGTCACGCATCCTCAAGGGGGTGGTCGGCTTGCATTCCAAGTACAATTTAAGCACCGTTCTTGGTGTAACACAGCAGGTCTTTTGAAGAGGCACAGGTTTCTAAGTCTCCCTCGCGCATCCTTGGTTTAGGCACTTCGCTGCACGCAGAAAACCGGTCGTAGAAAAAAGTTGATTCAGGGGAAGCCCCAGTGGGGATCGTGAATCTCTTTTGACGTGGTAGCATCAACATGTACTTATGCTGCGTGTCAACCTGGAAATGGGAGACTGAAGGCACAAAGCTTGTTTTCCCGTTTTGAAAGCTCCATTCGTGCGGCCTCGAAGCTACCTGAAAAGCACGGTTGTTACCATGCTTTTCCTTACAGCCGGCATGGCACATAGAAGAAAATGAGTTTTCTCGAAAGAAACCTTGTGCTTCCAGTTCCTACTTGGAACCTCACCCTGCTCTGCTCTATACCAAACGTGAAAGTCAATGTGAGCACTAGCCTCGAAGTAAGGCCCTGATTATGCTGGCAAAACGGGAGGCATGCAGCAGCTCCATGAGGCCTTCATCGCTGTTCTGCTTTAGTTGAACGGTAGTCAGCTCTCCAAGACTCCTAGGGACTTTGCTTAAGCAACCGTTTCGGTACCAGAACACTGCGTAGAGCCAGGAAGCTTTGGTCCTGCGTGTATGCTGCGTGTCTACCTAGAAATTAGAGACTGATGGCACAAGGCTTGTTTTCCCATTAGGAAAGCTCCGTTCATGCGGCCTCGAAGCTACCGGAAAAGCATTGTTGTTGGCGGGGTTTGAGTCACTGCCGGCATGGTTCTGAGAAGAAACTGAGTGTTTTCGTAAGAAACCTTGTGCTTCCAGTTCCTTGTAGGAGGCTCACCCTGCTCTGCTCTATACCTAAAGTGAAAGGCAACGTGAGACTTGCTTCGAAGTAAGGCCTTGATTATCCTTGCAAAACGGGAGGCGTGCAGCAGCTCCATGAGGCCTTCATCGTTGTTCTGCTTTAGTTTCACGGTAGTAAGCCTTTCAAGACTCCTAGGGACCTTGCTTCAGCCCCCGTTTCGGTACCAGAACACTGCGGAGAGCCAGGAAGCTCTGGTCCTGCGTGTACGCTGCGTGTCAACCTAGAAATGAGAGCCTGATGGCACAAGGCTTGTTTTCCCATTAGGAAAGCTCCGTTCATGCGGCCTCGAAGCTACCTGAAAAGCATTGTTGTTGCCTGGGTTTTCGTCACTGCCGACATGGTTCTGAGAAGAAAATGAGTTTTCATGGAAGAAACCTTGTGCTTCCAGTTCCTTGTTGGAAGCTCACCCTGCTCTGCTCTATACCAAAAGTGAAAGCCAACGTGAGCCCTAGCCTCGAAGTAAGGCCCTGATTTGCCTTGCCAATGGGGAGGCGTGCAGCAGCTCCATGAGGCCTTCCTCACTGTTCTGCTTGAGTTTCACGGTAGTAAGCCTTTCAAGACTCCTAGGGACCTTGCTTCAGCACCCGTTTCCGTACCAGAATATTGAGGAGACACAGGAAGCTCTAGTCCTGTTAAGCAACTTCCAGCCCCGTAGGCCTTTTGGAACACCCCAGTGTTGGCTAGAGAAAGGCAACACACTGCACTCTTCCTTGGCAGAGCCAGATTACCTCAGCTCCACACAGGATTCACGACCACACTTCTCGACTGTCCTCCATGCAGTGGATGTAACCTCATTCCCCTAGCTGAACTCTATTGAGAAAAACACTCTGCTTCTAATCCCGTTTCACTTTTTACACTTCGAGTCACGCATCCTCAAGGGGGTGGTCGGCTTGCATTCCAAGTACAATTTAAGCACCGTTCTTGGTGTAACACAGCAGGTCTTTTGAAGAGGCACAGGTCTCTAAGTCTCCCTCGCGCATCCTTGGTTTAGGCACTTCGCTGCACGCAGAAAACCGGTCTTAGAAAAAAGTTGATTCAGGGGAAGCCCCAGTGGGGATCGTGAATCTCTTTTGACGTGGTAGCATCAACATGTACTTATGCTGCGTGTCAACCTGGAAATGGGAGACTGAAGGCACAAAGCTTGTTTTCCCGTTTTGAAAGCTCCATTCGTGCGGCCTCGAAGCTACCTGAAAAGCACGGTTGTTACCGTGCTTTTCCTTACAGCCGGCATGGCACATAGAAGAAAATGAGTTTTCTCGAAAGAAACCTTGTGCTTCCAGTTCCTACTTGGAACCTCACCCTGCTCTGCTCTATACCAAACGTGAAAGTCAATGTGAGCACTAGCCTCGAAGTAAGGCCCTGATTATGCTGGCAAAACGGGAGGCGTGCAGCAGCTCCATGAGGCCTTCATCGCTGTTCTGCTTTAGTTGAACGGTAGTCAGCTCTCCAAGACTCCTAGGGACTTCGCTTAAGCAACCGTTTCGGTACCAGAACACTGCGTAGAGCCAGGAAGCTTTGGTCCTGCGTGTATGCTGCGTGTCTACCTAGAAATTAGAGACTGATGGCACAAGGCTTGTTTTCCCATTAGGAAAGCTCCGTTCATGCGGCCTCGAAGCTACCGGAAAAGCATTGTTGTTGGCGGGGTTTGAGTCACTGCCGGCATGGTTCTGAGAAGAAACTGAGTGTTTTCGTAAGAAACCTTGTGCTTCCAGTTCCTTGTAGGAGGCTCACCCTGCTCTGCTCTATACCTAAAGTGAAAGGCAACGTGAGACTTGCTTCGAAGTAAGGCCTTGATTATCCTTGCAAAACGGGAGGCGTGCAGCAGCTCCATGAGGCCTTCATCGTTGTTCTGCTTTAGTTTCACGGTAGTAAGCCTTTCAAGACTCCTAGGGACCTTGCTTCAGCCCCCGTTTCGGTACCAGAACACTGCGGAGAGCCAGGAAGCTCTGGTCCTGCGTGTATGCTGCGTGTCAACCTAGAAATGAGAGCCTGATGGCACAAGGCTTGTTTTCCCATTAGGAAAGCTCCGTTCATGCGGCCTCGAAGCTACCTGAAAAGCATTGTTGTTGCCTGGGTTTTCGTCACTGCCGACATGGTTCTGAGAAGAAAATGAGTTTTCATGGAAGAAACCTTGTGCTTCCAGTTCCTTGTTGGAAGCTCACCCTGCTCTGCTCTATACCAAAAGTGAAAACCAACGTGAGCCCTAGCCTCGAAGTAAGGCCCTGATTTGCCTTGCCAATGGGGAGGCGTGCAGCAGCTCCATGAGGCCTTCCTCACTGTTCTGCTTGAGTTTCACGGTAGTAAGCCTTTCAAGACTCCTAGGGACCTTGCTTCAGCACCCGTTTCCGTACCAGAATATTGAGGAGACACAGGAAGCTCTAGTCCTGTTAAGCAACTTCCAGCCCCGTAGGCCTTTTGGAACACCCCAGTGTTGGCTAGAGAAAGGCAACACACTGCACTCTTCCTTGGCAGAGCCAGATTACCTCAGCTCCATACAGGATTCACGACCACACTTCTCGACGGTCCTCCATGCAGTGGATGTAACCTCATTCCCCTAGCTGAACTCTATTGAGAAAAACACTCTGCTTCTAATCCCGTTTCACTTTTTACACTTCGAGTCACGCATCCTCAAGGGGGTGGTCGGCTTGCATTCCAAGTACAATTTAAGCACCGTTCTTGGTGTAACACAGCAGGTCTTTTGAAGAGGCACAGGTCTCTAAGTCTCCCTCGCGCATCCTTGGTTTAGGCACTTTGCTGTATGCAGAGAACCGGTCGTAGAAAAAAGTTGATTCAGGGGAAGCCCCAGTGGGGATCGTGAATCTCTTTCGACGTGGTAGCATCAACATGTACTTATGCTGCGTGTCAACCTGGAAATGGGAGACTGAAGGCACAAAGCTTGTTTTCCCGTTTTGAAAGCTCCATTCGTGCGGCCTCGAAGCTACCTGAAAAGCACGGTTGTTACCGTGCTTTTCCTTACAGCCGGCATGGCACATAGAAGAAAATGAGTTTTCTCGAAAGAAACCTTGTGCTTCCAGTTCCTACTTGGAACCTCACCCTGCTCTGCTCTATACCAAACGTGAAAGTCAATGTGAGCACTAGCCTCGAAGTAAGGCCCTGATTATGCTGGCAAAACGGGAGGCGTGCAGCAGCTCCATGAGGCCTTCATCGCTGTTCTGCTTTAGTTGAATGGTAGTCAGCTCTCCAAGACTCCTAGGGACTTTGCTTAAGCAACCGTTTCGGTACCAGAACACTGCGTAGAGCCAGGAAGCTTTGGTCCTGCGTGTATGCTGCGTGTCTACCTAGAAATTAGAGACTGATGGCACAAGGCTTGTTTTCCCATTAGGAAAGCTCCGTTCATGCGGCCTCGAAGCTACCGGAAAAGCATTGTTGTTGGCGGGGTTTGAGTCACTGCCGGCATGGTTCTGAGAAGAAACTGAGTGTTTTCGTAAGAATCCTTGTGCTTCCAGTTCCTTGTAGGAGGCTCACCCTGCTCTGCTCTATACCTAAAGTGAAAGGCAACGTGAGACTTGCTTCGAAGTAAGGCCTTGATTATCCTTGCAAAACGGGAGGCGTGCAGCAGCTCCATGAGGCCTTCATCGTTGTTCTGCTTTAGTTTCACGGTAGTAAGCCTTTCAAGACTCCTAGGGACCTTGCTTCAGCCCCCGTTTCGGTACCAGAACACTGCGGAGAGCAAGGAAGCTCTGGTCCTGCGTGTACGCTGCGTGTCAACCTAGAAATGAGAGCCTGATGGCACAAGGCTTGTTTTCCCATTAGGAAAGCTCCGTTCATGCGGCCTCGAAGCTACCTGAAAAGCATTGTTGTTGCCTGGGTTTTCGTCACTGCCGACATGGTTCTGAGAAGAAAATGAGTTTTCATGGAAGAAACCTTGTGCTTCCAGTTCCTTGTTGGAAGCTCACCCTGCTCTGCTCTATACCAAAAGTGAAAGCCAACGTGAGCCCTAGCCTCGAAGTAAGGCCCTGATTTGCCTTGCCAATGGGGAGGCGTGCAGCAGCTCCATGAGGCCTTCCTCACTGTTCTGCTTGAGTTTCACGGTAGTAAGCCTTTCAAGACTCCTAGGGACCTTGCTTCAGCTCCCATTTCAGTACCAGAATATTGAATAGACACAGGAAGCTCTAGTCCTGTTAAGCAACTTCCAGCCCCGTAGGCCTTTTGGAACACCCCAGTGTTGGCTAGAGAAAGGCAACACACTGCACTCTTCCTTGGCAGAGCCAGATTACCTCAGCTCCACACAGGATTCACGACCACACTTCTCGACGGTCCTCCATGCAGTGGATGTAACCTCATTCCCCTAGCTGAACTCTATTGAGAAAAACACTCTGCTTCTAATCCCGTTTCACTTTTTACACTTCGAGTCACGCATCCTCAAGGGGGTGGTCGGCTTGCATTCCAAGTACAATTTAAGCACCGTTCTTGGTGTAACACAGCAGGTCTTTTGAAGAGGCACAGGTTTCTAAGTCTCCCTCGCGCATCCTTGGTTTAGGCACTTCGCTGCACGCAGAAAACCGGTCGTAGAAAAAAGTTGATTCAGGGGAAGCCCCAGTGGGGATCGTGAATCTCTTTTGACGTGGTAGCATCAACATGTACTTATGCTGCGTGTCAACCTGGAAATGGGAGACTGAAGGCACAAAGCTTGTTTTCCCGTTTTGAAAGCTCCATTCGTGCGGCCTCGAAGCTACCTGAAAAGCACGGTTGTTACCGTGCTTTTCCTTACAGCCGGCATGGCACATAGAAGAAAATGAGTTTTCTCGAAAGAAACCTTGTGCTTCCAGTTCCTACTTGGAACCTCACCCTGCTCTGCTCTATACCAAACGTGAAAGTCAATGTGAGCACTAGCCTCGAAGTAAGGCCCTGATTATGCTGGCAAAACGGGAGGCATGCAGCAGCTCCATGAGGCCTTCATCGCTGTTCTGCTTTAGTTGAACGGTAGTCAGCTCTCCAAGACTCCTAGGGACTTTGCTTAAGCAACCGTTTCGGTACCAGAACACTGCGTAGAGCCAGGAAGCTTTGGTCCTGCGTGTATGCTGCGTGTCTACCTAGAAATTAGAGACTGATGGCACAAGGCTTGTTTTCCCATTAGGAAAGCTCCGTTCATGCGGCCTCGAAGCTACCGGAAAAGCATTGTTGTTGGCGGGGTTTGAGTCACTGCCGGCATGGTTCTGAGAAGAAACTGAGTGTTTTCGTAAGAAACCTTGTGCTTCCAGTTCCTTGTAGGAGGCTCACCCTGCTCTGCTCTATACCTAAAGTGAAAGGCAACGTGAGACTTGCTTCGAAGTAAGGCCTTGATTATCCTTGCAAAACGGGAGGCGTGCAGCAGCTCCATGAGGCCTTCATCGTTGTTCTGCTTTAGTTTCACGGTAGTAAGCCTTTCAAGACTCCTAGGGACCTTGCTTCAGCCCCCGTTTCGGTACCAGAACACTGCGGAGAGCCAGGAAGCTCTGGTCCTGCGTGTATGCTGCGTGTCAACCTAGAAATGAGAGCCTGATGGCACAAGGCTTGTTTTCCCATTAGGAAAGCTCCGTTCATGCGGCCTCGAAGCTACCTGAAAAGCATTGTTGTTGCCTGGGTTTTCGTCACTGCCGACATGGTTCTGAGAAGAAAATGAGTTTTCATGGAAGAAACCTTGTGCTTCCAGTTCCTTGTTGGAAGCTCACCCTGCTCTGCTCTATACCAAAAGTGAAAGCCAACGTGAGCCCTAGCCTCGAAGTAAGGCCCTGATTTGCCTTGCCAATGGGGAGGCGTGCAGCAGCTCCATGAGGCCTTCCTCACTGTTCTGCTTGAGTTTCACGGTAGTAAGCCTTTCAAGACTCCTAGGGACCTTGCTTCAGCACCCGTTTCCGTACCAGAATATTGAGGAGACACAGGAAGCTCTAGTCCTGTTAAGCAACTTCCAGCCCCGTAGGCCTTTTGGAACACCCCAGTGTTGGCTAGAGAAAGGCAACACACTGCACTCTTCCTTGGCAGAGCCAGATTACCTCAGCTCCACACAGGATTCACGACCACACTTCTCGACTGTCCTCCATGCAGTGGATGGAACCTCATTCCCCTAGCTGAACTCTATTGAGAAAAACACTCTGCTTCTAATCCCGTTTCACTTTTTACACTTCGAGTCACGCATCCTCAAGGGGGTGGTCGGCTTGCATTCCAAGTACAATTTAAGCACCGTTCTTGGTGTAACACAGCAGGTCTTTTGAAGAGGCACAGGTCTCTAAGTCTCCCTCGCGCATCCTTGGTTTAGGCACTTCGCTGCACGCAGAAAACCGGTCGTAGAAAAAAGTTGATTCAGGGGAAGCCCCAGTGGGGATCGTGAATCTCTTTTGACGTGGTAGCATCAACATGTACTTATGCTGCGTGTCAACCTGGAAATGGGAGACTGAAGGCACAAAGCTTGTTTTCCCGTTTTGAAAGCTCCATTCGTGCGGCCTCGAAGCTACCTGAAAAGCACGGTTGTTACCGTGCTTTTCCTTACAGCCGGCATGGCACATAGAAGAAAATGAGTTTTCTCGAAAGAAACCTTGTGCTTCCAGTTCCTACTTGGAACCTCACCCTGCTCTGCTCTATACCAAACGTGAAAGTCAATGTGAGCACTAGCCTCGAAGTAAGGCCCTGATTATGCTGGCAAAACGGGAGGCGTGCAGCAGCTCCATGAGGCCTTCATCGCTGTTCTGCTTTAGTTGAACGGTAGTCAGCTCTCCAAGACTCCTAGGGACTTCGCTTAAGCAACCGTTTCGGTACCAGAACACTGCGTAGAGCCAGGAAGCTTTGGTCCTGCGTGTATGCTGCGTGTCTACCTAGAAATTAGAGACTGATGGCACAAGGCTTGTTTTCCCATTAGGAAAGCTCCGTTCATGCGGCCTCGAAGCTACCGGAAAAGCATTGTTGTTGGCGGGGTTTGAGTCACTGCCGGCATGGTTCTGAGAAGAAACTGAGTGTTTTCGTAAGAAACCTTGTGCTTCCAGTTCCTTGTAGGAGGCTCACCCTGCTCTGCTCTATACCTAAAGTGAAAGGCAACGTGAGACTTGCTTCGAAGTAAGGCCTTGATTATCCTTGCAAAACGGGAGGCGTGCAGCAGCTCCATGAGGCCTTCATCGTTGTTCTGCTTTAGTTTCACGGTAGTAAGCCTTTCAAGACTCCTAGGGACCTTGCTTCAGCCCCCGTTTCGGTACCAGAACACTGCGGAGAGCCAGGAAGCTCTGGTCCTGCGTGTATGCTGCGTGTCAACCTAGAAATGAGAGCCTGATGGCACAAGGCTTGTTTTCCCATTAGGAAAGCTCCGTTCATGCGGCCTCGAAGCTACCTGAAAAGCATTGTTGTTGCCTGGGTTTTCGTCACTGCCGACATGGTTCTGAGAAGAAAATGAGTTTTCATGGAAGAAACCTTGTGCTTCCAGTTCCTTGTTGGAAGCTCACCCTGCTCTGCTCTATACCAAAAGTGAAAGCCAACGTGAGCCCTAGCCTCGAAGTAAGGCCCTGATTTGCCTTGCCAATGGGGAGGCGTGCAGCAGCTCCATGAGGCCTTCCTCACTGTTCTGCTTGAGTTTCACGGTAGTAAGCCTTTCAAGACTCCTAGGGACCTTGCTTCAGCACCCGTTTCCGTACCAGAATATTGAGGAGACACAGGAAGCTCTAGTCCTGTTAAGCAACTTCCAGCCCCGTAGGCCTTTTGGAACACCCCAGTGTTGGCTAGAGAAAGGCAACACACTGCACTCTTCCTTGGCAGAGCCAGATTACCTCAGCTCCATACAGGATTCACGACCACACTTCTCGACGGTCCTCCATGCAGTGGATGTAACCTCATTCCCCTAGCTGAACTCTATTGAGAAAAACACTCTGCTTCTAATCCCGTTTCACTTTTTACACTTCGAGTCACGCATCCTCAAGGGGGTGGTCGGCTTGCATTCCAAGTACAATTTAAGCACCGTTCTTGGTGTAACACAGCAGGTCTTTTGAAGAGGCACAGGTCTCTAAGTCTCCCTCGCGCATCCTTGGTTTAGGCACTTTGCTGTATGCAGAGAACCGGTCGTAGAAAAAAGTTGATTCAGGGGAAGCCCCAGTGGGGATCGTGAATCTCTTTCGACGTGGTAGCATCAACATGTACTTATGCTGCGTGTCAACCTGGAAATGGGAGACTGAAGGCACAAAGCTTGTTTTCCCGTTTTGAAAGCTCCATTCGTGCGGCCTCAAAGCTACCTGAAAAGCACGGTTGTTACCGTGCTTTTCCTTACAGCCGGCATGGCACATAGAAGAAAATGAGTTTTCTCGAAAGAAACCTTGTGCTTCCAGTTCCTACTTGGAACCTCACCCTGCTCTGCTCTATACCAAACGTGAAAGTCAATGTGAGCACTAGCCTCGAAGTAAGGCCCTGATTATGCTGGCAAAACGGGAGGCGTGCAGCAGCTCCATGAGGCCTTCATCGCTGTTCTGCTTTAGTTGAATGGTAGTCAGCTCTCCAAGACTCCTAGGGACTTTGCTTAAGCAACCGTTTCGGTACCAGAACACTGCGTAGAGCCAGGAAGCTTTGGTCCTGCGTGTATGCTGCGTGTCTACCTAGAAATTAGAGACTGATGGCACAAGGCTTGTTTTCCCATTAGGAAAGCTCCGTTCATGCGGCCTCGAAGCTACCGGAAAAGCATTGTTGTTGGCGGGGTTTGAGTCACTGCCGGCATGGTTCTGAGAAGAAACTGAGTGTTTTCGTAAGAATCCTTGTGCTTCCAGTTCCTTGTAGGAGGCTCACCCTGCTCTGCTCTATACCTAAAGTGAAAGGCAACGTGAGACTTGCTTCGAAGTAAGGCCTTGATTATCCTTGCAAAACGGGAGGCGTGCAGCAGCTCCATGAGGCCTTCATCGTTGTTCTGCTTTAGTTTCACGGTAGTAAGCCTTTCAAGACTCCTAGGGACCTTGCTTCAGCCCCCGTTTCGGTACCAGAACACTGCGGAGAGCCAGGAAGCTCTGGTCCTGCGTGTACGCTGCGTGTCAACCTAGAAATGAGAGCCTGATGGCACAAGGCTTGTTTTCCCATTAGGAAAGCTCCGTTCATGCGGCCTCGAAGCTACCTGAAAAGCATTGTTGTTGCCTGGGTTTTCGTCACTGCCGACATGGTTCTGAGAAGAAAATGAGTTTTCATGGAAGAAACCTTGTGCTTCCAGTTCCTTGTTGGAAGCTCACCCTGCTCTGCTCTATACCAAAAGTGAAAGCCAACGTGAGCCCTAGCCTCGAAGTAAGGCCCTGATTTGCCTTGCCAATGGGGAGGCGTGCAGCAGCTCCATGAGGCCTTCCTCACTGTTCTGCTTGAGTTTCACGGTAGTAAGCCTTTCAAGACTCCTAGGGACCTTGCTTCAGCACCCGTTTCCGTACCAGAATATTGAGGAGACACAGGAAGCTCTAGTCCTGTTAAGCAACTTCCAGCCCCGTAGGCCTTTTGGAACACCCCAGTGTTGGCTAGAGAAAGGCAACACACTGCACTCTTCCTTGGCAGAGCCAGATTACCTCAGCTCCACACAGGATTCACGACCACACTTCTCGACTGTCCTCCATGCAGTGGATGGAACCTCATTCCCCTAGCTGAACTCTATTGAGAAAAACACTCTGCTTCTAATCCCGTTTCACTTTTTACACTTCGAGTCACGCATCCTCAAGGGGGTGGTCGGCTTGCATTCCAAGTACAATTTAAGCACCGTTCTTGGTGTAACACAGCAGGTCTTTTGAAGAGGCACAGGTCTCTAAGTCTCCCTCGCGCATCCTTGGTTTAGGCACTTCGCTGCACGCAGAAAACCGGTCGTAGAAAAAAGTTGATTCAGGGGAAGCCCCAGTGGGGATCGTGAATCTCTTTTGACGTGGTAGCATCAACATGTACTTATGCTGCGTGTCAACCTGGAAATGGGAGACTGAAGGCACAAAGCTTGTTTTCCCGTTTTGAAAGCTCCATTCGTGCGGCCTCGAAGCTACCTGAAAAGCACGGTTGTTACCGTGCTTTTCCTTACAGCCGGCATGGCACATAGAAGAAAATGAGTTTTCTCGAAAGAAACCTTGTGCTTCCAGTTCCTACTTGGAACCTCACCCTGCTCTGCTCTATACCAAACGTGAAAGTCAATGTGAGCACTAGCCTCGAAGTAAGGCCCTGATTATGCTGGCAAAACGGGAGGCATGCAGCAGCTCCATGAGGCCTTCATCGCTGTTCTGCTTTAGTTGAACGGTAGTCAGCTCTCCAAGACTCCTAGGGACTTTGCTTAAGCAACCGTTTCGGTACCAGAACACTGCGTAGAGCCAGGAAGCTTTGGTCCTGCGTGTATGCTGCGTGTCTACCTAGAAATTAGAGACTGATGGCACAAGGCTTGTTTTCCCATTAGGAAAGCTCCGTTCATGCGGCCTCGAAGCTACCGGAAAAGCATTGTTGTTGGCGGGGTTTGAGTCACTGCCGGCATGGTTCTGAGAAGAAACTGAGTGTTTTCGTAAGAAACCTTGTGCTTCCAGTTCCTTGTAGGAGGCTCACCCTGCTCTGCTCTATACCTAAAGTGAAAGGCAACGTGAGACTTGCTTCGAAGTAAGGCCTTGATTATCCTTGCAAAACGGGAGGCGTGCAGCAGCTCCATGAGGCCTTCATCGTTGTTCTGCTTTAGTTTCACGGTAGTAAGCCTTTCAAGACTCCTAGGGACCTTGCTTCAGCCCCCGTTTCGGTACCAGAACACTGCGGAGAGCCAGGAAGCTCTGGTCCTGCGTGTACGCTGCGTGTCAACCTAGAAATGAGAGCCTGATGGCACAAGGCTTGTTTTCCCATTAGGAAAGCTCCGTTCATGCGGCCTCGAAGCTACCTGAAAAGCATTGTTGTTGCCTGGGTTTTCGTCACTGCCGACATGGTTCTGAGAAGAAAATGAGTTTTCATGGAAGAAACCTTGTGCTTCCAGTTCCTTGTTGGAAGCTCACCCTGCTCTGCTCTATACCAAAAGTGAAAGCCAACGTGAGCCCTAGCCTCGAAGTAAGGCCCTGATTTGCCTTGCCAATGGGGAGGCGTGCAGCAGCTCCATGAGGCCTTCCTCACTGTTCTGCTTGAGTTTCACGGTAGTAAGCCTTTCAAGACTCCTAGGGACCTTGCTTCAGCACCCGTTTCCGTACCAGAATATTGAGGAGACACAGGAAGCTCTAGTCCTGTTAAGCAACTTCCAGCCCCGTAGGCCTTTTGGAACACCCCAGTGTTGGCTAGAGAAAGGCAACACACTGCACTCTTCCTTGGCAGAGCCAGATTACCTCAGCTCCACACAGGATTCACGACCACACTTCTCGACTGTCCTCCATGCAGTGGATGTAACCTCATTCCCCTAGCTGAACTCTATTGAGAAAAACACTCTGCTTCTAATCCCGTTTCACTTTTTACACTTCGAGTCACGCATCCTCAAGGGGGTGGTCGGCTTGCATTCCAAGTACAATTTAAGCACCGTTCTTGGTGTAACACAGCAGGTCTTTTGAAGAGGCACAGGTCTCTAAGTCTCCCTCGCGCATCCTTGGTTTAGGCACTTCGCTGCACGCAGAAAACCGGTCGTAGAAAAAAGTTGATTCAGGGGAAGCCCCAGTGGGGATCGTGAATCTCTTTTGACGTGGTAGCATCAACATGTACTTATGCTGCGTGTCAACCTGGAAATGGGAGACTGAAGGCACAATGCTTGTTTTCCCATTTTGAAAGCTCCATTCGTGCGGCCTCGAAGCTACCTGAAAAGCACGGTTGTTACCGTGCTTTTCCTTACAGCCGGCATGGCACATAGAAGAAAATGAGTTTTCTCGAAAGAAACCTTGTGCTTCCAGTTCCTACTTGGAACCTCACCCTGCTCTGCTCTATAGCAAACGTGAAAGTCAATGTGAGCACTAGCCTCGAAGTAAGGCCCTGATTATGCTGGCAAAACGGGAGGCGTGCAGCAGCTCCATGAGGCCTTCATCGCTGTTCTGCTTTAGTTGAACGGTAGTCAGCTCTCCAAGACTCCTAGGGACTTTGCTTAAGCAACCGTTTCGGTACCAGAACACTGCGTAGAGCCAGGAAGCTTTGGTCCTGCGTGTATGCTGCGTGTCTACCTAGAAATTAGAGACTGATGGCACAAGGCTTGTTTTCCCATTAGGAAAGCTCCGTTCATGCGGCCTCGAAGCTACCGGAAAAGCATTGTTGTTGGCGGGGTTTGAGTCACTGCCGGCATGGTTCTGAGAAGAAACTGAGTGTTTTCGTAAGAAACCTTGTGCTTCCAGTTCCTTGTAGGAGGCTCACCCTGCTCTGCTCTATACCTAAAGTGAAAGGCAACGTGAGACTTGCTTCGAAGTAAGGCCTTGATTATCCTTGCAAAACGGGAGGCGTGCAGCAGCTCCATGAGGCCTTCATCGTTGTTCTGCTTTAGTTTCACGGTAGTAAGCCTTTCAAGACTCCTAGGGACCTTGCTTCAGCCCCCGTTTCGGTACCAGAACACTGCGGAGAGCCAGGAAGCTCTGGTCCTGCGTGTACGCTGCGTGTCAACCTAGAAATGAGAGCCTGATGGCACAAGGCTTGTTTTCCCATTAGGAAAGCTCCGTTCATGCGGCCTCGAAGCTACCTGAAAAGCATTGTTGTTGCCTGGGTTTTCGTCACTGCCGACATGGTTCTGAGAAGAAAATGAGTTTTCATGGAAGAAACCTTGTGCTTCCAGTTCCTTGTTGGAAGCTCACCCTGCTCTGCTCTATACCAAAAGTGAAAGCCAACGTGAGCCCTAGCCTCGAAGTAAGGCCCTGATTTGCCTTGCCAATGGGGAGGCGTGCAGCAGCTCCATGAGGCCTTCCTCACTGTTCTGCTTGAGTTTCACGGTAGTAAGCCTTTCAAGACTCCTAGGGACCTTGCTTCAGCACCCGTTTCCGTACCAGAATATTGAGGAGACACAGGAAGCTCTAGTCCTGTTAAGCAACTTCCAGCCCCGTAGGCCTTTTGGAACACCCCAGTGTTGGCTAGAGAAAGGCAACACACTGCACTCTTCCTTGGCAGAGCCAGATTACCTCAGCTCCACACAGGATTCACGACCACACTTCTCGACTGTCCTCCATGCAGTGGATGTAACCTCATTCCCCTAGCTGAACTCTATTGAGAAAAACACTCTGCTTCTAATCCCGTTTCACTTTTTACACTTCGAGTCACGCATCCTCAAGGGGGTGGTCGGCTTGCATTCCAAGTACAATTTAAGCACCGTTCTTGGTGTAACACAGCAGGTCTTTTGAAGAGGCACAGGTCTCTAAGTCTCCCTCGCGCATCCTTGGTTTAGGCACTTCGCTGCACGCAGAAAACCGGTCGTAGAAAAAAGTTGATTCAGGGGAAGCCCCAGTGGGGATCGTGAATCTCTTTTGACGTGGTAGCATCAACATGTACTTATGCTGCGTGTCAACCTGGAAATGGGAGACTGAAGGCACAATGCTTGTTTTCCCATTTTGAAAGCTCCATTCGTGCGGCCTCGAAGCTACCTGAAAAGCACGGTTGTTACCGTGCTTTTCCTTACAGCCGGCATGGCACATAGAAGAAAATGAGTTTTCTCGAAAGAAACCTTGTGCTTCCAGTTCCTACTTGGAACCTCACCCTGCTCTGCTCTATAGCAAACGTGAAAGTCAATGTGAGCACTAGCCTCGAAGTAAGGCCCTGATTATGCTGGCAAAACGGGAGGCGTGCAGCAGCTCCATGAGGCCTTCATCGCTGTTCTGCTTTAGTTGAACGGTAGTCAGCTCTCCAAGACTCCTAGGGACTTTGCTTAAGCAACCGTTTCGGTACCAGAACACTGCGTAGAGCCAGGAAGCTTTGGTCCTGCGTGTATGCTGCGTGTCTACCTAGAAATTAGAGACTGATGGCACAAGGCTTGTTTTCCCATTAGGAAAGCTCCGTTCATGCGGCCTCGAAGCTACCGGAAAAGCATTGTTGTTGGCGGGGTTTGAGTCACTGCCGGCATGGTTCTGAGAAGAAACTGAGTGTTTTCGGAAGAAACCTTGTGCTTCCAGTTCCTTGTAGGAGGCTCACCCTGCTCTGCTCTATACCTAAAGTGAAAGGCAACGTGAGACTTGCTTCGAAGTAAGGCCTTGATTATCCTTGCAAAACGGGAGGCGTGCAGCAGCTCCATGAGGCCTTCATCGTTGTTCTGCTTTAGTTTCACGGTAGTAAGCCTTTCAAGACTCCTAGGGACCTTGCTTCAGCCCCCGTTTCGGTACCAGAACACTGCGGAGAGCCAGGAAGCTCTGGTCCTGCGTGTACGCTGCGTGTCAACCTAGAAATGAGAGCCTGATGGCACAATGCTTGTTTTCCCATTAGGAAAGCTCGGTTCATGCGGCCTCGAAGCTACCTGAAAAGCATTGTTGTTGCCTGGGTTTTCGTCACTGCCGACATGGTTCTGAGAAGAAAATGAGTTTTCATGGAAGAAACCTTGTGCTTCCAGTTCCTTGTTGGAAGCTCACCCTGCTCTGCTCTATACCAAAAGTGAAAGCCAACGTGAGCCCTAGCCTCGAAGTAAGGCCCTGATTTGCCTTGCCAATGGGGAGGCGTGCAGCAGCTCCATGAGGCCTTCCTCACTGTTCTGCTTGAGTTTCACGGTAGTAAGCCTTTCAAGACTCCTAGGGACCTTGCTTCAGCACCCGTTTCCGTACCAGAATATTGAGGAGACACAGGAAGCTCTAGTCCTGTTAAGCAACTTCCAGCCCCGTAGGCCTTTTGGAACACCCCAGTGTTGGCTAGAGAAAGGCAACACACTGCACTCTTCCTTGGCAGAGCCAGATTACCTCAGCTCCACACAGGATTCACGACCACACTTCTCGACTGTCCTCCATGCAGTGGATGTAACCTCATTCCCCTAGCTGAACTCTATTGAGAAAAACACTCTGCTTCTAATCCCGTTTCACTTTTTACACTTCGAGTCACGCATCCTCAAGGGGGTGGTCGGCTTGCATTCCAAGTACAATTTAAGCACCGTTCTTGGTGTAACACAGCAGGTCTTTTGAAGAGGCACAGGTCTCTAAGTCTCCCTCGCGCATCCTTGGTTTAGGCACTTTGCTGCACGCAGAGAACCGGTCGTAGAAAAAAGTTGATTCAGGGGAAGCCCCAGTGGGGATCGTGAATCTCTTTTGACGTGGTAGCATCAACATGTACTTATGCTGCGTGTCAACCTGGAAATGGGAGACTGAAGGCACAAAGCTTGTTTTCCCGTTTTGAAAGCTCCATTCGTGCGGCCTCGAAGCTACCTGAAAAGCACGGTTGTTACCGTGCTTTTCCTTACAGCCGGCATGGCACATAGAAAAAAATGAGTTTTCTCGAAAGAAACCTTGTGCTTCCAGTTCCTACTTGGAACCTCACCCTGCTCTGCTCTATACCAAACGTGAAAGTCAATGTGAGCACTAGCCTCGAAGTAAGGCCCTGATTATGCTGGCAAAACGGGAGGCATGCAGCAGCTCCATGAGGCCTTCATCGCTGTTCTGCTTTAGTTGAACGGTAGTCAGCTCTCCAAGACTCCTAGGGACTTTGCTTAAGCAACCGTTTCGGTACCAGAACACTGCGTAGAGCCAGGAAGCTTTGGTCCTGCGTGTATGCTGCGTGTCTACCTAGAAATTAGAGACTGATGGCACAAGGCTTGTTTTCCCATTAGGAAAGCTCCGTTCATGCGGCCTCGAAGCTACCGGAAAAGCATTGTTGTTGGCGGGGTTTGAGTCACTGCCGGCATGGTTCTGAGAAGAAACTGAGTGTTTTCGTAAGAAACCTTGTGCTTCCAGTTCCTTGTAGGAGGCTCACCCTGCTCTGCTCTATACCTAAAGTGAAAGGCAACGTGAGACTTGCTTCGAAGTAAGGCCTTGATTATCCTTGCAAAACGGGAGGCGTGCAGCAGCTCCATGAGGCCTTCATCGTTGTTCTGCTTTAGTTTCACGGTAGTAAGCCTTTCAAGACTCCTAGGGACCTTGCTTCAGCCCCCGTTTCGGTACCAGAACACTGCGGAGAGCCAGGAAGCTCTGGTCCTGCGTGTACGCTGCGTGTCAACCTAGAAATGAGAGCCTGATGGCACAAGGCTTGTTTTCCCATTAGGAAAGCTCCGTTCATGCGGCCTCGAAGCTACCTGAAAAGCATTGTTGTTGCCTGGGTTTTCGTCACTGCCGACATGGTTCTGAGAAGAAAATGAGTTTTCATGGAAGAAACCTTGTGCTTCCAGTTCCTTGTTGGAAGCTCACCCTGCTCTGCTCTATACCAAAAGTGAAAGCCAACGTGAGCCCTAGCCTCGAAGTAAGGCCCTGATTTGCCTTGCCAATGGGGAGGCGTGCAGCAGCTCCATGAGGCCTTCCTCACTGTTCTGCTTGAGTTTCACGGTAGTAAGCCTTTCAAGACTCCTAGGGACCTTGCTTCAGCACCCGTTTCCGTACCAGAATATTGAGGAGACACAGGAAGCTCTAGTCCTGTTAAGCAACTTCCAGCCCCGTAGGCCTTTTGGAACACCCCAGTGTTGGCTAGAGAAAGGCAACACACTGCACTCTTCCTTGGCAGAGCCAGATTACCTCAGCTCCACACAGGATTCACGACCACACTTCTCGACTGTCCTCCATGCAGTGGATGTAACCTCATTCCCCTAGCTGAACTCTATTGAGAAAAACACTCTGCTTCTAATCCCGTTTCACTTTTTACACTTCGAGTCACGCATCCTCAAGGGGGTGGTCGGCTTGCATTCCAAGTACAATTTAAGCACCGTTCTTGGTGTAACACAGCAGGTCTTTTGAAGAGGCACAGGTCTCTAAGTCTCCCTCGCGCATCCTTGGTTTAGGCACTTTGCTGCACGCAGAGAACCGGTCGTAGAAAAAAGTTGATTCAGGGGAAGCCCCAGTGGGGATCGTGAATCTCTTTTGACGTGGTAGCATCAACATGTACTTATGCTGCGTGTCAACCTGGAAATGGGAGACTGAAGGCACAAAGCTTGTTTTCCCGTTTTGAAAGCTCCATTCATGCGGCCTCGAAGCTACCTGAAAAGCACGGTTGTTACCGTGCTTTTCCTTACAGCCGGCATGGCACATAGAAGAAAATGAGTTTTCTCGAAAGAAACCTTGTGCTTCCAGTTCCTACTTGGAACCTCACCCTGCTCTGCTCTATACCAAACGTGAAAGTCAATGTGAGCACTAGCCTCGAAGTAAGGCCCTGATTATGCTGGCAAAACGGGAGGCGTGCAGCAGCTCCATGAGGCCTTCATCGCTGTTCTGCTTTAGTTGAACGGTAGTAAGCTCTCCAAGACTCCTAGGGACTTTGCTTAAGCAACCGTTTCGGTACCAGAACACTGCGTAGAGCCAGGAAGCTTTGGTCCTGCGTGTATGCTGCGTGTCTACCTAGAAATTAGAGACTGATGGCACAAGGCTTGTTTTCCCATTAGGAAAGCTCCGTTCATGCGGCCTCGAAGCTACCGGAAAAGCATTGTTGTTGGCGGGGTTTGAGTCACTGCCGGCATGGTTCTGAGAAGAAACTGAGTGTTTTCGTAAGAAACCTTGTGCTTCCAGTTCCTTGTAGGAGGCTCACCCTGCTCTGCTCTATACCTAAAGTGAAAGTCAATGTGAGACTTGCTTCGAAGTAAGGCCTTGATTATCCTTGCAAAACGGGAGGCGTGCAGCAGCTCCATGAGGCCTTCATCGTTGTTCTGCTTTAGTTTCACGGTAGTAAGCCTTTCAAGACTCCTAGGGACCTTGCTTCAGCCCCCGTTTCGGTACCAGAACACTGCGGAGAGCCAGGAAGCTCTGGTCCTGCGTGTATGCTGCGTGTCAACCTAGAAATGAGAGCCTGATGGCACAAGGCTTGTTTTCCCATTAGGAAAGCTCTGTTCATGCGGCCTCGAAGCTACCTGAAAAGCATTGTTGTTGCCTGGGTTTTCGTCACTGCCGACATGGTTCTGAGAAGAAAATGAGTTTTCATGGAAGAAACCTTGTGCTTCCAGTTCCTTGTTGGAAGCTCACCCTGCTCTGCTCTATACCAAAAGTGAAAGCCAACGTGAGCCCTAGCCTCGAAGTGAGGCCCTGATTTGCCTTGCCAATGGGGAGGCGTGCAGCAGCTCCATGAGGCCTTCCTCACTGTTCTGCTTGAGTTTCACGGTAGTAAGCCTTTCAAGACTCCTAGGGACCTTGCTTCAGCACCCGTTTCCGTACCAGAATATTGAGGAGACACAGGAAGCTCTAGTCCTGTTAAGCAACTTCCAGCCCCGTAGGCCTTTTGGAACACCCCAGTGTTGGCTAGAGAAAGGCAACACACTGCACTCTTCCTTGGCAGAGCCAGATTACCTCAGCTCCACACAGGATTCACGACCACACTTCTCGACGGTCCTCCATGCAGTGGATGTAACCTCATTCCCCTAGCTGAACTCTATTGAGAAAAACACTCTGCTTCTAATCCCGTTTCACTTTTTACACTTCGAGTCACGCATCCTCAAGGGGGTGGTCGGCTTGCATTCCAAGTACAATTTAAGCACCGTTCTTGGTGTAACACAGCAGGTCTTTTGAAGAGGCACAGGTCTCTAAGTCTCCCTCGCGCATCCTTGGTTTAGGCACTTTGCTGCACGCAGAGAACCGGTCGTAGAAAAAAGTTGATTCAGGGGAAGCCCCAGTGGGGATCGTGAATCTCTTTTGACGTGGTAGCATCAACATGTACTTATGCTGCGTGTCAACCTGGAAATGGGAGACTGAAGGCACAAAGCTTGTTTTCCCGTTTTGAAAGCTCCATTCATGTGGCCTCGAAGCTACCTGAAAAGCACGGTTGTTACCGTGCTTTTCCTTACAGCCGGCATGGCACATAGAAGAAAATGAGTTTTCTCGAAAGAAACCTTGTGCTTCCAGTTCCTACTTGGAACCTCACCCTGCTCTGCTCTATACCAAACGTGAAAGTCAATGTGAGCACTAGCCTCGAAGTAAGGCCCTGATTATGCTGGCAAAACGGGAGGCGTGCAGCAGCTCCATGAGGCCTTCATCGCTGTTCTGCTTTAGTTGAACGGTAGTAAGCTCTCCAAGACTCCTAGGGACTTTGCTTAAGCAACCGTTTCGGTACCAGAACACTGCGTAGAGCCAGGAAGCTTTGGTCCTGCGTGTATGCTGCGTGTCTACCTAGAAATTAGAGACTGATGGCACAAGGCTTGTTTTCCCATTAGGAAAGCTCCGTTCATGCGGCCTCGAAGCTACCGGAAAAGCATTGTTGTTGGCGGGGTTTGAGTCACTGCCGGCATGGTTCTGAGAAGAAACTGAGTGTTTTCGTAAGAAACCTTGTGCTTCCAGTTCCTTGTAGGAGGCTCACCCTGCTCTGCTCTATACCTAAAGTGAAAGTCAATGTGAGACTTGCTTCGAAGTAAGGCCTTGATTATCCTTGCAAAACGGGAGGCGTGCAGCAGCTCCATGAGGCCTTCATCGTTGTTCTGCTTTAGTTTCACGGTAGTAAGCCTTTCAAGACTCCTAGGGACCTTGCTTCAGCCCCCGTTTTGGTACCAGAACACTGCGGAGAGCCAGGAAGCTCTGGTCCTGCGTGTATGCTGCGTGTCAACCTAGAAATGAGAGCCTGATGGCACAAGGCTTGTTTTCCCATTAGGAAAGCTCCGTTCATGCGGCCTCGAAGCTACCTGAAAAGCATTGTTGTTGCCTGGGTTTTCGTCACTGCCGACATGGTTCTGAGAAGAAAATGAGTTTTCATGGAAGAAACCTTGTGCTTCCAGTTCCTTGTTGGAAGCTCACCCTGCTCTGCTCTATACCAAAAGTGAAAGCCAACGTGAGCCCTAGCCTCGAAGTAAGGCCCTGATTTGCCTTGCCAATGGGGAGGCGTGCAGCAGCTCCATGAGGCCTTCCTCACTGTTCTGCTTGAGTTTCACGGTAGTAAGCCTTTCAAGACTCCTAGGGACCTTGCTTCAGCACCCGTTTCCGTACCAGAATATTGAGGAGACACAGGAAGCTCTAGTCCTGTTAAGCAACTTCCAGCCCCGTAGGCCTTTTGGAACACCCCAGTGTTGGCTAGAGAAAGGCAACACACTGCACTCTTCCTTGGCAGAGCCAGATTACCTCAGCTCCACACAGGATTCACGACCACACTTCTCGACTGTCCTCCATGCAGTGGATGTAACCTCATTCCCCTAGCTGAACTCTATTGAGAAAAACACTCTGCTTCTAATCCCGTTTCACTTTTTACACTTCGAGTCACGCATCCTCAAGGGGGTGGTCGGCTTGCATTCCAAGTACAATTTAAGCACCGTTCTTGGTGTAACACAGCAGGTCTTTTGAAGAGGCACAGGTCTCAAAGTCTCCCTCGCGCATCCTTGGTTTAGGCACTTTGCTGCACGCAGAGAACTGGTCATAGAAAAAAGTTGATTCAGGGGAAGCCCCAGTGGGGATCGTGAATCTCTTTTGACGTGGTAGCATCAACATGTACTTATGCTGCGTGTCAACCTGGAAATGGGAGACTGAAGGCACAAAGCTTGTTTTCCCGTTTTGAAAGCTCCATTCGTGCGGCCTCGAAGCTACCTGAAAAGCACGGTTGTTACCGTGCTTTTCCTTACAGCCGGCATGGCACATAGAAGAAAATGAGTTTTCTCGAAAGAAACCTTGTGCTTCCAGTTCCTACTTGGAACCTCACCCTGCTCTGCTCTATACCAAACGTGAAAGTCAATGTGAGCACTAGCCTCGAAGTAAGGCCCTGATTATGCTGGCAAAACGGGAGGCGTGCAGCAGCTCCATGAGGCCTTCATCGCTGTTCTGCTTTAGTTGAATGGTAGTCAGCTCTCCAAGACTCCTAGGGACTTTGCTTAAGCAACCGTTTCGGTACCAGAACACTGCGTAGAGCCAGGAAGCTTTGGTCCTGCGTGTATGCTGCGTGTCTACCTAGAAATTAGAGACTGATGGCACAAGGCTTGTTTTCCCATTAGGAAAGCTCCGTTCATGCGGCCTCGAAGCTACCGGAAAAGCATTGTTGTTGGCGGGGTTTGAGTCACTGCCGGCATGGTTCTGAGAAGAAACTGAGTGTTTTCGTAAGAAACCTTGTGCTTCCAGTTCCTTGTAGGAGGCTCACCCTGCTCTGCTCTATACCTAAAGTGAAAGGCAACGTGAGACTTGCTTCGAAGTAAGGCCTTGATTATCCTTGCAAAACGGGAGGCGTGCAGCAGCTCCATGAGGCCTTCATCGTTGTTCTGCTTTAGTTTCACGGTAGTAAGCCTTTCAAGACTCCTAGGGACCTTGCTTCAGCCCCCGTTTCGGTACCAGAACACTGCGGAGAGCCAGGAAGCTCTGGTCCTGCGTGTACGCTGCGTGTCAACCTAGAAATGAGAGCCTGATGGCACAAGGCTTGTTTTCCCATTAGGAAAGCTCCGTTCATGCGGCCTCGAAGCTACCTGAAAAGCATTGTTGTTGCCTGGGTTTTCGTCACTGCCGACATGGTTCTGAGAAGAAAATGAGTTTTCATGGAAGAAACCTTGTGCTTCCAGTTCCTTGTTGGAAGCTCACCCTGCTCTGCTCTATACCAAAAGTGAAAGCCAACGTGAGCCCTAGCCTCGAAGTAAGGCCCTGATTTGCCTTGCCAATGGGGAGGCGTGCAGCAGCTCCATGAGGCCTTCCTCACTGTTCTGCTTGAGTTTCACGGTAGTAAGCCTTTCAAGACTCCTAGGGACCTTGCTTCAGCACCCGTTTCCGTACCAGAATATTGAGGAGACACAGGAAGCTCTAGTCCTGTTAAGCAACTTCCAGCCCCGTAGGCCTTTTGGAACACCCCAGTGTTGGCTAGAGAAAGGCAACACACTGCACTCTTCCTTGGCAGAGCCAGATTACCTCAGCTCCACACAGGATTCACGACCACACTTCTCGACTGTCCTCCATGCAGTGGATGTAACCTCATTCCCCTAGCTGAACTCTATTGAGAAAAACACTCTGCTTCTAATCCCGTTTCACTTTTTACACTTCGAGTCACGCATCCTCAAGGGGGTGGTCGGCTTGCATTCCAAGTACAATTTAAGCACCGTTCTTGGTGTAACACAGCAGGTCTTTTGAAGAGGCACAGGTCTCTAAGTCTCCCTCGCGCATCCTTGGTTTAGGCACTTTGCTGTATGCAGAGAACCGGTCGTAGAAAAAAGTTGATTCAGGGGAAGCCCCAGTGGGGATCGTGAATCTCTTTCGACGTGGTAGCATCAACATGTACTTATGCTGCGTGTCAACCTGGAAATGGGAGACTGAAGGCACAAAGCTTGTTTTCCCGTTTTGAAAGCTCCATTCGTGCGGCCTCAAAGCTACCTGAAAAGCACGGTTGTTACCGTGCTTTTCCTTACAGCCGGCATGGCACATAGAAGAAAATGAGTTTTCTCGAAAGAAACCTTGTGCTTCCAGTTCCTACTTGGAACCTCACCCTGCTCTGCTCTATACCAAACGTGAAAGTCAATGTGAGCACTAGCCTCGAAGTAAGGCCCTGATTATGCTGGCAAAACGGGAGGCGTGCAGCAGCTCCATGAGGCCTTCATCGCTGTTCTGCTTTAGTTGAATGGTAGTCAGCTCTCCAAGACTCCTAGGGACTTTGCTTAAGCAACCGTTTCGGTACCAGAACACTGCGTAGAGCCAGGAAGCTTTGGTCCTGCGTGTATGCTGCGTGTCTACCTAGAAATTAGAGACTGATGGCACAAGGCTTGTTTTCCCATTAGGAAAGCTCCGTTCATGCGGCCTCGAAGCTACCGGAAAAGCATTGTTGTTGGCGGGGTTTGAGTCACTGCCGGCATGGTTCTGAGAAGAAACTGAGTGTTTTCGTAAGAATCCTTGTGCTTCCAGTTCCTTGTAGGAGGCTCACCCTGCTCTGCTCTATACCTAAAGTGAAAGGCAACGTGAGACTTGCTTCGAAGTAAGGCCTTGATTATCCTTGCAAAACGGGAGGCGTGCAGCAGCTCCATGAGGCCTTCATCGTTGTTCTGCTTTAGTTTCACGGTAGTAAGCCTTTCAAGACTCCTAGGGACCTTGCTTCAGCCCCCGTTTCGGTACCAGAACACTGCGGAGAGCCAGGAAGCTCTGGTCCTGCGTGTACGCTGCGTGTCAACCTAGAAATGAGAGCCTGATGGCACAAGGCTTGTTTTCCCATTAGGAAAGCTCCGTTCATGCGGCCTCGAAGCTACCTGAAAAGCATTGTTGTTGCCTGGGTTTTCGTCACTGCCGACATGGTTCTGAGAAGAAAATGAGTTTTCATGGAAGAAACCTTGTGCTTCCAGTTCCTTGTTGGAAGCTCACCCTGCTCTGCTCTATACCAAAAGTGAAAGCCAACGTGAGCCCTAGCCTCGAAGTAAGGCCCTGATTTGCCTTGCCAATGGGGAGGCGTGCAGCAGCTCCATGAGGCCTTCCTCACTGTTCTGCTTGAGTTTCACGGTAGTAAGCCTTTCAAGACTCCTAGGGACCTTGCTTCAGCACCCGTTTCCGTACCAGAATATTGAGGAGACACAGGAAGCTCTAGTCCTGTTAAGCAACTTCCAGCCCCGTAGGCCTTTTGGAACACCCCAGTGTTGGCTAGAGAAAGGCAACACACTGCACTCTTCCTTGGCAGAGCCAGATTACCTCAGCTCCACACAGGATTCACGACCACACTTCTCGACTGTCCTCCATGCAGTGGATGTAACCTCATTCCCCTAGCTGAACTCTATTGAGAAAAACACTCTGCTTCTAATCCCGTTTCACTTTTTACACTTCGAGTCACGCATCCTCAAGGGGGTGGTCGGCTTGCATTCCAAGTACAATTTAAGCACCGTTCTTGGTGTAACACAGCAGGTCTTTTGAAGAGGCACAGGTCTCTAAGTCTCCCTCGCGCATCCTTGGTTTAGGCACTTCGCTGCACGCAGAAAACCGGTCGTAGAAAAAAGTTGATTCAGGGGAAGCCCCAGTGGGGATCGTGAATCTCTTTTGACGTGGTAGCATCAACATGTACTTATGCTGCGTGTCAACCTGGAAATGGGAGACTGAAGGCACAATGCTTGTTTTCCCATTTTGAAAGCTCCATTCGTGCGGCCTCGAAGCTACCTGAAAAGCACGGTTGTTACCGTGCTTTTCCTTACAGCCGGCATGGCACATAGAAGAAAATGAGTTTTCTCGAAAGAAACCTTGTGCTTCCAGTTCCTACTTGGAACCTCACCCTGCTCTGCTCTATACCAAACGTGAAAGTCAATGTGAGCACTAGCCTCGAAGTAAGGCCCTGATTATGCTGGCAAAACGGGAGGCGTGCAGCAGCTCCATGAGGCCTTCATCGCTGTTCTGCTTTAGTTGAACGGTAGTCAGCTCTCCAAGACTCCTAGGGACTTCGCTTAAGCAACCGTTTCGGTACCAGAACACTGCGTAGAGCCAGGAAGCTTTGGTCCTGCGTGTATGCTGCGTGTCTACCTAGAAATTAGAGACTGATGGCACAAGGCTTGTTTTCCCATTAGGAAAGCTCCGTTCATGCGGCCTCGAAGCTACCGGAAAAGCATTGTTGTTGGCGGGGTTTGAGTCACTGCCGGCATGGTTCTGAGAAGAAACTGAGTGTTTTCGTAAGAAACCTTGTGCTTCCAGTTCCTTGTAGGAGGCTCACCCTGCTCTGCTCTATACCTAAAGTGAAAGGCAACGTGAGACTTGCTTCGAAGTAAGGCCTTGATTATCCTTGCAAAACGGGAGGCGTGCAGCAGCTCCATGAGGCCTTCATCGTTGTTCTGCTTTAGTTTCACGGTAGTAAGCCTTTCAAGACTCCTAGGGACCTTGCTTCAGCCCCCGTTTCGGTACCAGAACACTGCGGAGAGCCAGGAAGCTCTGGTCCTGCGTGTATGCTGCGTGTCAACCTAGAAATGAGAGCCTGATGGCACAAGGCTTGTTTTCCCATTAGGAAAGCTCCGTTCATGCGGCCTCGAAGCTACCTGAAAAGCATTGTTGTTGCCTGGGTTTTCGTCACTGCCGACATGGTTCTGAGAAGAAAATGAGTTTTCATGGAAGAAACCTTGTGCTTCCAGTTCCTTGTTGGAAGCTCACCCTGCTCTGCTCTATACCAAAAGTGAAAGCCAACGTGAGCCCTAGCCTCGAAGTAAGGCCCTGATTTGCCTTGCCAATGGGGAGGCGTGCAGCAGCTCCATGAGGCCTTCCTCACTGTTCTGCTTGAGTTTCACGGTAGTAAGCCTTTCAAGACTCCTAGGGACCTTGCTTCAGCACCCGTTTCCGTACCAGAATATTGAGGAGACACAGGAAGCTCTAGTCCTGTTAAGCAACTTCCAGCCCCGTAGGCCTTTTGGAACACCCCAGTGTTGGCTAGAGAAAGGCAACACACTGCACTCTTCCTTGGCAGAGCCAGATTACCTCAGCTCCATACAGGATTCACGACCACACTTCTCGACGGTCCTCCATGCAGTGGATGTAACCTCATTCCCCTAGCTGAACTCTATTGAGAAAAACACTCTGCTTCTAATCCCGTTTCACTTTTTACACTTCGAGTCACGCATCCTCAAGGGGGTGGTCGGCTTGCATTCCAAGTACAATTTAAGCACCGTTCTTGGTGTAACACAGCAGGTCTTTTGAAGAGGCACAGGTCTCTAAGTCTCCCTCGCGCATCCTTGGTTTAGGCACTTTGCTGTATGCAGAGAACCGGTCGTAGAAAAAAGTTGATTCAGGGGAAGCCCCAGTGGGGATCGTGAATCTCTTTCGACGTGGTAGCATCAACATGTACTTATGCTGCGTGTCAACCTGGAAATGGGAGACTGAAGGCACAAAGCTTGTTTTCCCGTTTTGAAAGCTCCATTCGTGCGGCCTCGAAGCTACCTGAAAAGCACGGTTGTTACCGTGCTTTTCCTTACAGCCGGCATGGCACATAGAAGAAAATGAGTTTTCTCGAAAGAAACCTTGTGCTTCCAGTTCCTACTTGGAACCTCACCCTGCTCTGCTCTATACCAAACGTGAAAGTCAATGTGAGCACTAGCCTCGAAGTAAGGCCCTGATTATGCTGGCAAAACGGGAGGCGTGCAGCAGCTCCATGAGGCCTTCATCGCTGTTCTGCTTTAGTTGAATGGTAGTCAGCTCTCCAAGACTCCTAGGGACTTTGCTTAAGCAACCGTTTCGGTACCAGAACACTGCGTAGAGCCAGGAAGCTTTGGTCCTGCGTGTATGCTGCGTGTCTACCTAGAAATTAGAGACTGATGGCACAAGGCTTGTTTTCCCATTAGGAAAGCTCCGTTCATGCGGCCTCGAAGCTACCGGAAAAGCATTGTTGTTGGCGGGGTTTGAGTCACTGCCGGCATGGTTCTGAGAAGAAACTGAGTGTTTTCGTAAGAATCCTTGTGCTTCCAGTTCCTTGTAGGAGGCTCACCCTGCTCTGCTCTATACCTAAAGTGAAAGGCAACGTGAGACTTGCTTCGAAGTAAGGCCTTGATTATCCTTGCAAAACGGGAGGCGTGCAGCAGCTCCATGAGGCCTTCATCGTTGTTCTGCTTTAGTTTCACGGTAGTAAGCCTTTCAAGACTCCTAGGGACCTTGCTTCAGCCCCCGTTTCGGTACCAGAACACTGCGGAGAGCAAGGAAGCTCTGGTCCTGCGTGTACGCTGCGTGTCAACCTAGAAATGAGAGCCTGATGGCACAAGGCTTGTTTTCCCATTAGGAAAGCTCCGTTCATGCGGCCTCGAAGCTACCTGAAAAGCATTGTTGTTGCCTGGGTTTTCGTCACTGCCGACATGGTTCTGAGAAGAAAATGAGTTTTCATGGAAGAAACCTTGTGCTTCCAGTTCCTTGTTGGAAGCTCACCCTGCTCTGCTCTATACCAAAAGTGAAAGCCAACGTGAGCCCTAGCCTCGAAGTAAGGCCCTGATTTGCCTTGCCAATGGGGAGGCGTGCAGCAGCTCCATGAGGCCTTCCTCACTGTTCTGCTTGAGTTTCACGGTAGTAAGCCTTTCAAGACTCCTAGGGACCTTGCTTCAGCTCCCATTTCAGTACCAGAATATTGAATAGACACAGGAAGCTCTAGTCCTGTTAAGCAACTTCCAGCCCCGTAGGCCTTTTGGAACACCCCAGTGTTGGCTAGAGAAAGGCAACACACTGCACTCTTCCTTGGCAGAGCCAGATTACCTCAGCTCCACACAGGATTCACGACCACACTTCTCGACGGTCCTCCATGCAGTGGATGTAACCTCATTCCCCTAGCTGAACTCTATTGAGAAAAACACTCTGCTTCTAATCCCGTTTCACTTTTTACACTTCGAGTCACGCATCCTCAAGGGGGTGGTCGGCTTGCATTCCAAGTACAATTTAAGCACCGTTCTTGGTGTAACACAGCAGGTCTTTTGAAGAGGCACAGGTTTCTAAGTCTCCCTCGCGCATCCTTGGTTTAGGCACTTCGCTGCACGCAGAAAACCGGTCGTAGAAAAAAGTTGATTCAGGGGAAGCCCCAGTGGGGATCGTGAATCTCTTTTGACGTGGTAGCATCAACATGTACTTATGCTGCGTGTCAACCTGGAAATGGGAGACTGAAGGCACAAAGCTTGTTTTCCCGTTTTGAAAGCTCCATTCGTGCGGCCTCGAAGCTACCTGAAAAGCACGGTTGTTACCGTGCTTTTCCTTACAGCCGGCATGGCACATAGAAGAAAATGAGTTTTCTCGAAAGAAACCTTGTGCTTCCAGTTCCTACTTGGAACCTCACCCTGCTCTGCTCTATACCAAACGTGAAAGTCAATGTGAGCACTAGCCTCGAAGTAAGGCCCTGATTATGCTGGCAAAACGGGAGGCATGCAGCAGCTCCATGAGGCCTTCATCGCTGTTCTGCTTTAGTTGAACGGTAGTCAGCTCTCCAAGACTCCTAGGGACTTTGCTTAAGCAACCGTTTCGGTACCAGAACACTGCGTAGAGCCAGGAAGCTTTGGTCCTGCGTGTATGCTGCGTGTCTACCTAGAAATTAGAGACTGATGGCACAAGGCTTGTTTTCCCATTAGGAAAGCTCCGTTCATGCGGCCTCGAAGCTACCGGAAAAGCATTGTTGTTGGCGGGGTTTGAGTCACTGCCGGCATGGTTCTGAGAAGAAACTGAGTGTTTTCGTAAGAAACCTTGTGCTTCCAGTTCCTTGTAGGAGGCTCACCCTGCTCTGCTCTATACCTAAAGTGAAAGGCAACGTGAGACTTGCTTCGAAGTAAGGCCTTGATTATCCTTGCAAAACGGGAGGCGTGCAGCAGCTCCATGAGGCCTTCATCGTTGTTCTGCTTTAGTTTCACGGTAGTAAGCCTTTCAAGACTCCTAGGGACCTTGCTTCAGCCCCCGTTTCGGTACCAGAACACTGCGGAGAGCCAGGAAGCTCTGGTCCTGCGTGTATGCTGCGTGTCAACCTAGAAATGAGAGCCTGATGGCACAAGGCTTGTTTTCCCATTAGGAAAGCTCCGTTCATGCGGCCTCGAAGCTACCTGAAAAGCATTGTTGTTGCCTGGGTTTTCGTCACTGCCGACATGGTTCTGAGAAGAAAATGAGTTTTCATGGAAGAAACCTTGTGCTTCCAGTTCCTTGTTGGAAGCTCACCCTGCTCTGCTCTATACCAAAAGTGAAAGCCAACGTGAGCCCTAGCCTCGAAGTAAGGCCCTGATTTGCCTTGCCAATGGGGAGGCGTGCAGCAGCTCCATGAGGCCTTCCTCACTGTTCTGCTTGAGTTTCACGGTAGTAAGCCTTTCAAGACTCCTAGGGACCTTGCTTCAGCACCCGTTTCCGTACCAGAATATTGAGGAGACACAGGAAGCTCTAGTCCTGTTAAGCAACTTCCAGCCCCGTAGGCCTTTTGGAACACCCCAGTGTTGGCTAGAGAAAGGCAACACACTGCACTCTTCCTTGGCAGAGCCAGATTACCTCAGCTCCACACAGGATTCACGACCACACTTCTCGACTGTCCTCCATGCAGTGGATGGAACCTCATTCCCCTAGCTGAACTCTATTGAGAAAAACACTCTGCTTCTAATCCCGTTTCACTTTTTACACTTCGAGTCACGCATCCTCAAGGGGGTGGTCGGCTTGCATTCCAAGTACAATTTAAGCACCGTTCTTGGTGTAACACAGCAGGTCTTTTGAAGAGGCACAGGTCTCTAAGTCTCCCTCGCGCATCCTTGGTTTAGGCACTTCGCTGCACGCAGAAAACCGGTCGTAGAAAAAAGTTGATTCAGGGGAAGCCCCAGTGGGGATCGTGAATCTCTTTTGACGTGGTAGCATCAACATGTACTTATGCTGCGTGTCAACCTGGAAATGGGAGACTGAAGGCACAAAGCTTGTTTTCCCGTTTTGAAAGCTCCATTCGTGCGGCCTCGAAGCTACCTGAAAAGCACGGTTGTTACCGTGCTTTTCCTTACAGCCGGCATGGCACATAGAAGAAAATGAGTTTTCTCGAAAGAAACCTTGTGCTTCCAGTTCCTACTTGGAACCTCACCCTGCTCTGCTCTATACCAAACGTGAAAGTCAATGTGAGCACTAGCCTCGAAGTAAGGCCCTGATTATGCTGGCAAAACGGGAGGCGTGCAGCAGCTCCATGAGGCCTTCATCGCTGTTCTGCTTTAGTTGAACGGTAGTCAGCTCTCCAAGACTCCTAGGGACTTCGCTTAAGCAACCGTTTCGGTACCAGAACACTGCGTAGAGCCAGGAAGCTTTGGTCCTGCGTGTATGCTGCGTGTCTACCTAGAAATTAGAGACTGATGGCACAAGGCTTGTTTTCCCATTAGGAAAGCTCCGTTCATGCGGCCTCGAAGCTACCGGAAAAGCATTGTTGTTGGCGGGGTTTGAGTCACTGCCGGCATGGTTCTGAGAAGAAACTGAGTGTTTTCGTAAGAAACCTTGTGCTTCCAGTTCCTTGTAGGAGGCTCACCCTGCTCTGCTCTATACCTAAAGTGAAAGGCAACGTGAGACTTGCTTCGAAGTAAGGCCTTGATTATCCTTGCAAAACGGGAGGCGTGCAGCAGCTCCATGAGGCCTTCATCGTTGTTCTGCTTTAGTTTCACGGTAGTAAGCCTTTCAAGACTCCTAGGGACCTTGCTTCAGCCCCCGTTTCGGTACCAGAACACTGCGGAGAGCCAGGAAGCTCTGGTCCTGCGTGTACGCTGCGTGTCAACCTAGAAATGAGAGCCTGATGGCACAAGGCTTGTTTTCCCATTAGGAAAGCTCCGTTCATGCGGCCTCGAAGCTACCTGAAAAGCATTGTTGTTGCCTGGGTTTTCGTCACTGCCGACATGGTTCTGAGAAGAAAATGAGTTTTCATGGAAGAAACCTTGTGCTTCCAGTTCCTTGTTGGAAGCTCACCCTGCTCTGCTCTATACCAAAAGTGAAAGCCAACGTGAGCCCTAGCCTCGAAGTAAGGCCCTGATTTGCCTTGCCAATGGGGAGGCGTGCAGCAGCTCCATGAGGCCTTCCTCACTGTTCTGCTTGAGTTTCACGGTAGTAAGCCTTTCAAGACTCCTAGGGACCTTGCTTCAGCACCCGTTTCCGTACCAGAATATTGAGGAGACACAGGAAGCTCTAGTCCTGTTAAGCAACTTCCAGCCCCGTAGGCCTTTTGGAACACCCCAGTGTTGGCTAGAGAAAGGCAACACACTGCACTCTTCCTTGGCAGAGCCAGATTACCTCAGCTCCACACAGGATTCACGACCACACTTCTCGACTGTCCTCCATGCAGTGGATGGAACCTCATTCCCCTAGCTGAACTCTATTGAGAAAAACACTCTGCTTCTAATCCCGTTTCACTTTTTACACTTCGAGTCACGCATCCTCAAGGGGGTGGTCGGCTTGCATTCCAAGTACAATTTAAGCACCGTTCTTGGTGTAACACAGCAGGTCTTTTGAAGAGGCACAGGTCTCTAAGTCTCCCTCGCGCATCCTTGGTTTAGGCACTTCGCTGCACGCAGAAAACCGGTCGTAGAAAAAAGTTGATTCAGGGGAAGCCCCAGTGGGGATCGTGAATCTCTTTTGACGTGGTAGCATCAACATGTACTTATGCTGCGTGTCAACCTGGAAATGGGAGACTGAAGGCACAAAGCTTGTTTTCCCGTTTTGAAAGCTCCATTCGTGCGGCCTCGAAGCTACCTGAAAAGCACGGTTGTTACCGTGCTTTTCCTTACAGCCGGCATGGCACATAGAAGAAAATGAGTTTTCTCGAAAGAAACCTTGTGCTTCCAGTTCCTACTTGGAACCTCACCCTGCTCTGCTCTATACCAAACGTGAAAGTCAATGTGAGCACTAGCCTCGAAGTAAGGCCCTGATTATGCTGGCAAAACGGGAGGCATGCAGCAGCTCCATGAGGCCTTCATCGCTGTTCTGCTTTAGTTGAACGGTAGTCAGCTCTCCAAGACTCCTAGGGACTTTGCTTAAGCAACCGTTTCGGTACCAGAACACTGCGTAGAGCCAGGAAGCTTTGGTCCTGCGTGTATGCTGCGTGTCTACCTAGAAATTAGAGACTGATGGCACAAGGCTTGTTTTCCCATTAGGAAAGCTCCGTTCATGCGGCCTCGAAGCTACCGGAAAAGCATTGTTGTTGGCGGGGTTTGAGTCACTGCCGGCATGGTTCTGAGAAGAAACTGAGTGTTTTCGTAAGAAACCTTGTGCTTCCAGTTCCTTGTAGGAGGCTCACCCTGCTCTGCTCTATACCTAAAGTGAAAGGCAACGTGAGACTTGCTTCGAAGTAAGGCCTTGATTATCCTTGCAAAACGGGAGGCGTGCAGCAGCTCCATGAGGCCTTCATCGTTGTTCTGCTTTAGTTTCACGGTAGTAAGCCTTTCAAGACTCCTAGGGACCTTGCTTCAGCCCCCGTTTCGGTACCAGAACACTGCGGAGAGCCAGGAAGCTCTGGTCCTGCGTGTACGCTGCGTGTCAACCTAGAAATGAGAGCCTGATGGCACAAGGCTTGTTTTCCCATTAGGAAAGCTCCGTTCATGCGGCCTCGAAGCTACCTGAAAAGCATTGTTGTTGCCTGGGTTTTCGTCACTGCCGACATGGTTCTGAGAAGAAAATGAGTTTTCATGGAAGAAACCTTGTGCTTCCAGTTCCTTGTTGGAAGCTCACCCTGCTCTGCTCTATACCAAAAGTGAAAGCCAACGTGAGCCCTAGCCTCGAAGTAAGGCCCTGATTTGCCTTGCCAATGGGGAGGCGTGCAGCAGCTCCATGAGGCCTTCCTCACTGTTCTGCTTGAGTTTCACGGTAGTAAGCCTTTCAAGACTCCTAGGGACCTTGCTTCAGCACCCGTTTCCGTACCAGAATATTGAGGAGACACAGGAAGCTCTAGTCCTGTTAAGCAACTTCCAGCCCCGTAGGCCTTTTGGAACACCCCAGTGTTGGCTAGAGAAAGGCAACACACTGCACTCTTCCTTGGCAGAGCCAGATTACCTCAGCTCCACACAGGATTCACGACCACACTTCTCGACTGTCCTCCATGCAGTGGATGTAACCTCATTCCCCTAGCTGAACTCTATTGAGAAAAACACTCTGCTTCTAATCCCGTTTCACTTTTTACACTTCGAGTCACGCATCCTCAAGGGGGTGGTCGGCTTGCATTCCAAGTACAATTTAAGCACCGTTCTTGGTGTAACACAGCAGGTCTTTTGAAGAGGCACAGGTCTCTAAGTCTCCCTCGCGCATCCTTGGTTTAGGCACTTCGCTGCACGCAGAAAACCGGTCGTAGAAAAAAGTTGATTCAGGGGAAGCCCCAGTGGGGATCGTGAATCTCTTTTGACGTGGTAGCATCAACATGTACTTATGCTGCGTGTCAACCTGGAAATGGGAGACTGAAGGCACAATGCTTGTTTTCCCATTTTGAAAGCTCCATTCGTGCGGCCTCGAAGCTACCTGAAAAGCACGGTTGTTACCGTGCTTTTCCTTACAGCCGGCATGGCACATAGAAGAAAATGAGTTTTCTCGAAAGAAACCTTGTGCTTCCAGTTCCTACTTGGAACCTCACCCTGCTCTGCTCTATAGCAAACGTGAAAGTCAATGTGAGCACTAGCCTCGAAGTAAGGCCCTGATTATGCTGGCAAAACGGGAGGCGTGCAGCAGCTCCATGAGGCCTTCATCGCTGTTCTGCTTTAGTTGAACGGTAGTCAGCTCTCCAAGACTCCTAGGGACTTTGCTTAAGCAACCGTTTCGGTACCAGAACACTGCGTAGAGCCAGGAAGCTTTGGTCCTGCGTGTATGCTGCGTGTCTACCTAGAAATTAGAGACTGATGGCACAAGGCTTGTTTTCCCATTAGGAAAGCTCCGTTCATGCGGCCTCGAAGCTACCGGAAAAGCATTGTTGTTGGCGGGGTTTGAGTCACTGCCGGCATGGTTCTGAGAAGAAACTGAGTGTTTTCGTAAGAAACCTTGTGCTTCCAGTTCCTTGTAGGAGGCTCACCCTGCTCTGCTCTATACCTAAAGTGAAAGGCAACGTGAGACTTGCTTCGAAGTAAGGCCTTGATTATCCTTGCAAAACGGGAGGCGTGCAGCAGCTCCATGAGGCCTTCATCGTTGTTCTGCTTTAGTTTCACGGTAGTAAGCCTTTCAAGACTCCTAGGGACCTTGCTTCAGCCCCCGTTTCGGTACCAGAACACTGCGGAGAGCCAGGAAGCTCTGGTCCTGCGTGTACGCTGCGTGTCAACCTAGAAATGAGAGCCTGATGGCACAATGCTTGTTTTCCCATTAGGAAAGCTCCGTTCATGCGGCCTCGAAGCTACCTGAAAAGCATTGTTGTTGCCTGGGTTTTCGTCACTGCCGACATGGTTCTGAGAAGAAAATGAGTTTTCATGGAAGAAACCTTGTGCTTCCAGTTCCTTGTTGGAAGCTCACCCTGCTCTGCTCTATACCAAAAGTGAAAGCCAACGTGAGCCCTAGCCTCGAAGTAAGGCCCTGATTTGCCTTGCCAATGGGGAGGCGTGCAGCAGCTCCATGAGGCCTTCCTCACTGTTCTGCTTGAGTTTCACGGTAGTAAGCCTTTCAAGACTCCTAGGGACCTTGCTTCAGCACCCGTTTCCGTACCAGAATATTGAGGAGACACAGGAAGCTCTAGTCCTGTTAAGCAACTTCCAGCCCCGTAGGCCTTTTGGAACACCCCAGTGTTGGCTAGAGAAAGGCAACACACTGCACTCTTCCTTGGCAGAGCCAGATTACCTCAGCTCCACACAGGATTCACGACCACACTTCTCGACTGTCCTCCATGCAGTGGATGTAACCTCATTCCCCTAGCTGAACTCTATTGAGAAAAACACTCTGCTTCTAATCCCGTTTCACTTTTTACACTTCGAGTCACGCATCCTCAAGGGGGTGGTCGGCTTGCATTCCAAGTACAATTTAAGCACCGTTCTTGGTGTAACACAGCAGGTCTTTTGAAGAGGCACAGGTCTCTAAGTCTCCCTCGCGCATCCTTGGTTTAGGCACTTTGCTGCACGCAGAGAACCGGTCGTAGAAAAAAGTTGATTCAGGGGAAGCCCCAGTGGGGATCGTGAATCTCTTTTGACGTGGTAGCATCAACATGTACTTATGCTGCGTGTCAACCTGGAAATGGGAGACTGAAGGCACAAAGCTTGTTTTCCCGTTTTGAAAGCTCCATTCGTGCGGCCTCGAAGCTACCTGAAAAGCACGGTTGTTACCGTGCTTTTCCTTACAGCCGGCATGGCACATAGAAAAAAATGAGTTTTCTCGAAAGAAACCTTGTGCTTCCAGTTCCTACTTGGAACCTCACCCTGCTCTGCTCTATACCAAACGTGAAAGTCAATGTGAGCACTAGCCTCGAAGTAAGGCCCTGATTATGCTGGCAAAACGGGAGGCATGCAGCAGCTCCATGAGGCCTTCATCGCTGTTCTGCTTTAGTTGAACGGTAGTCAGCTCTCCAAGACTCCTAGGGACTTTGCTTAAGCAACCGTTTCGGTACCAGAACACTGCGTAGAGCCAGGAAGCTTTGGTCCTGCGTGTATGCTGCGTGTCTACCTAGAAATTAGAGACTGATGGCACAAGGCTTGTTTTCCCATTAGGAAAGCTCCGTTCATGCGGCCTCGAAGCTACCGGAAAAGCATTGTTGTTGGCGGGGTTTGAGTCACTGCCGGCATGGTTCTGAGAAGAAACTGAGTGTTTTCGTAAGAAACCTTGTGCTTCCAGTTCCTTGTAGGAGGCTCACCCTGCTCTGCTCTATACCTAAAGTGAAAGGCAACGTGAGACTTGCTTCGAAGTAAGGCCTTGATTATCCTTGCAAAACGGGAGGCGTGCAGCAGCTCCATGAGGCCTTCATCGTTGTTCTGCTTTAGTTTCACGGTAGTAAGCCTTTCAAGACTCCTAGGGACCTTGCTTCAGCCCCCGTTTCGGTACCAGAACACTGCGGAGAGCCAGGAAGCTCTGGTCCTGCGTGTACGCTGCGTGTCAACCTAGAAATGAGAGCCTGATGGCACAAGGCTTGTTTTCCCATTAGGAAAGCTCCGTTCATGCGGCCTCGAAGCTACCTGAAAAGCATTGTTGTTGCCTGGGTTTTCGTCACTGCCGACATGGTTCTGAGAAGAAAATGAGTTTTCATGGAAGAAACCTTGTGCTTCCAGTTCCTTGTTGGAAGCTCACCCTGCTCTGCTCTATACCAAAAGTGAAAGCCAACGTGAGCCCTAGCCTCGAAGTAAGGCCCTGATTTGCCTTGCCAATGGGGAGGCGTGCAGCAGCTCCATGAGGCCTTCCTCACTGTTCTGCTTGAGTTTCACGGTAGTAAGCCTTTCAAGACTCCTAGGGACCTTGCTTCAGCACCCGTTTCCGTACCAGAATATTGAGGAGACACAGGAAGCTCTAGTCCTGTTAAGCAACTTCCAGCCCCGTAGGCCTTTTGGAACACCCCAGTGTTGGCTAGAGAAAGGCAACACACTGCACTCTTCCTTGGCAGAGCCAGATTACCTCAGCTCCACACAGGATTCACGACCACACTTCTCGACTGTCCTCCATGCAGTGGATGTAACCTCATTCCCCTAGCTGAACTCTATTGAGAAAAACACTCTGCTTCTAATCCCGTTTCACTTTTTACACTTCGAGTCACGCATCCTCAAGGGGGTGGTCGGCTTGCATTCCAAGTACAATTTAAGCACCGTTCTTGGTGTAACACAGCAGGTCTTTTGAAGAGGCACAGGTCTCTAAGTCTCCCTCGCGCATCCTTGGTTTAGGCACTTTGCTGCACGCAGAGAACCGGTCGTAGAAAAAAGTTGATTCAGGGGAAGCCCCAGTGGGGATCGTGAATCTCTTTTGACGTGGTAGCATCAACATGTACTTATGCTGCGTGTCAACCTGGAAATGGGAGACTGAAGGCACAAAGCTTGTTTTCCCGTTTTGAAAGCTCCATTCATGCGGCCTCGAAGCTACCTGAAAAGCACGGTTGTTACCGTGCTTTTCCTTACAGCCGGCATGGCACATAGAAGAAAATGAGTTTTCTCGAAAGAAACCTTGTGCTTCCAGTTCCTACTTGGAACCTCACCCTGCTCTGCTCTATACCAAACGTGAAAGTCAATGTGAGCACTAGCCTCGAAGTAAGGCCCTGATTATGCTGGCAAAACGGGAGGCGTGCAGCAGCTCCATGAGGCCTTCATCGCTGTTCTGCTTTAGTTGAACGGTAGTAAGCTCTCCAAGACTCCTAGGGACTTTGCTTAAGCAACCGTTTCGGTACCAGAACACTGCGTAGAGCCAGGAAGCTTTGGTCCTGCGTGTATGCTGCGTGTCTACCTAGAAATTAGAGACTGATGGCACAAGGCTTGTTTTCCCATTAGGAAAGCTCCGTTCATGCGGCCTCGAAGCTACCGGAAAAGCATTGTTGTTGGCGGGGTTTGAGTCACTGCCGGCATGGTTCTGAGAAGAAACTGAGTGTTTTCGTAAGAAACCTTGTGCTTCCAGTTCCTTGTAGGAGGCTCACCCTGCTCTGCTCTATACCTAAAGTGAAAGTCAATGTGAGACTTGCTTCGAAGTAAGGCCTTGATTATCCTTGCAAAACGGGAGGCGTGCAGCAGCTCCATGAGGCCTTCATCGTTGTTCTGCTTTAGTTTCACGGTAGTAAGCCTTTCAAGACTCCTAGGGACCTTGCTTCAGCCCCCGTTTCGGTACCAGAACACTGCGGAGAGCCAGGAAGCTCTGGTCCTGCGTGTATGCTGCGTGTCAACCTAGAAATGAGAGCCTGATGGCACAAGGCTTGTTTTCCCATTAGGAAAGCTCTGTTCATGCGGCCTCGAAGCTACCTGAAAAGCATTGTTGTTGCCTGGGTTTTCGTCACTGCCGACATGGTTCTGAGAAGAAAATGAGTTTTCATGGAAGAAACCTTGTGCTTCCAGTTCCTTGTTGGAAGCTCACCCTGCTCTGCTCTATACCAAAAGTGAAAGCCAACGTGAGCCCTAGCCTCGAAGTGAGGCCCTGATTTGCCTTGCCAATGGGGAGGCGTGCAGCAGCTCCATGAGGCCTTCCTCACTGTTCTGCTTGAGTTTCACGGTAGTAAGCCTTTCAAGACTCCTAGGGACCTTGCTTCAGCACCCGTTTCCGTACCAGAATATTGAGGAGACACAGGAAGCTCTAGTCCTGTTAAGCAACTTCCAGCCCCGTAGGCCTTTTGGAACACCCCAGTGTTGGCTAGAGAAAGGCAACACACTGCACTCTTCCTTGGCAGAGCCAGATTACCTCAGCTCCACACAGGATTCACGACCACACTTCTCGACGGTCCTCCATGCAGTGGATGTAACCTCATTCCCCTAGCTGAACTCTATTGAGAAAAACACTCTGCTTCTAATCCCGTTTCACTTTTTACACTTCGAGTCACGCATCCTCAAGGGGGTGGTCGGCTTGCATTCCAAGTACAATTTAAGCACCGTTCTTGGTGTAACACAGCAGGTCTTTTGAAGAGGCACAGGTCTCTAAGTCTCCCTCGCGCATCCTTGGTTTAGGCACTTTGCTGCACGCAGAGAACCGGTCGTAGAAAAAAGTTGATTCAGGGGAAGCCCCAGTGGGGATCGTGAATCTCTTTTGACGTGGTAGCATCAACATGTACTTATGCTGCGTGTCAACCTGGAAATGGGAGACTGAAGGCACAAAGCTTGTTTTCCCGTTTTGAAAGCTCCATTCATGTGGCCTCGAAGCTACCTGAAAAGCACGGTTGTTACCGTGCTTTTCCTTACAGCCGGCATGGCACATAGAAGAAAATGAGTTTTCTCGAAAGAAACCTTGTGCTTCCAGTTCCTACTTGGAACCTCACCCTGCTCTGCTCTATACCAAACGTGAAAGTCAATGTGAGCACTAGCCTCGAAGTAAGGCCCTGATTATGCTGGCAAAACGGGAGGCGTGCAGCAGCTCCATGAGGCCTTCATCGCTGTTCTGCTTTAGTTGAACGGTAGTAAGCTCTCCAAGACTCCTAGGGACTTTGCTTAAGCAACCGTTTCGGTACCAGAACACTGCGTAGAGCCAGGAAGCTTTGGTCCTGCGTGTATGCTGCGTGTCTACCTAGAAATTAGAGACTGATGGCACAAGGCTTGTTTTCCCATTAGGAAAGCTCCGTTCATGCGGCCTCGAAGCTACCGGAAAAGCATTGTTGTTGGCGGGGTTTGAGTCACTGCCGGCATGGTTCTGAGAAGAAACTGAGTGTTTTCGTAAGAAACCTTGTGCTTCCAGTTCCTTGTAGGAGGCTCACCCTGCTCTGCTCTATACCTAAAGTGAAAGTCAATGTGAGACTTGCTTCGAAGTAAGGCCTTGATTATCCTTGCAAAACGGGAGGCGTGCAGCAGCTCCATGAGGCCTTCATCGTTGTTCTGCTTTAGTTTCACGGTAGTAAGCCTTTCAAGACTCCTAGGGACCTTGCTTCAGCCCCCGTTTTGGTACCAGAACACTGCGGAGAGCCAGGAAGCTCTGGTCCTGCGTGTATGCTGCGTGTCAACCTAGAAATGAGAGCCTGATGGCACAAGGCTTGTTTTCCCATTAGGAAAGCTCCGTTCATGCGGCCTCGAAGCTACCTGAAAAGCATTGTTGTTGCCTGGGTTTTCGTCACTGCCGACATGGTTCTGAGAAGAAAATGAGTTTTCATGGAAGAAACCTTGTGCTTCCAGTTCCTTGTTGGAAGCTCACCCTGCTCTGCTCTATACCAAAAGTGAAAGCCAACGTGAGCCCTAGCCTCGAAGTAAGGCCCTGATTTGCCTTGCCAATGGGGAGGCGTGCAGCAGCTCCATGAGGCCTTCCTCACTGTTCTGCTTGAGTTTCACGGTAGTAAGCCTTTCAAGACTCCTAGGGACCTTGCTTCAGCACCCGTTTCCGTACCAGAATATTGAGGAGACACAGGAAGCTCTAGTCCTGTTAAGCAACTTCCAGCCCCGTAGGCCTTTTGGAACACCCCAGTGTTGGCTAGAGAAAGGCAACACACTGCACTCTTCCTTGGCAGAGCCAGATTACCTCAGCTCCACACAGGATTCACGACCACACTTCTCGACTGTCCTCCATGCAGTGGATGTAACCTCATTCCCCTAGCTGAACTCTATTGAGAAAAACACTCTGCTTCTAATCCCGTTTCACTTTTTACACTTCGAGTCACGCATCCTCAAGGGGGTGGTCGGCTTGCATTCCAAGTACAATTTAAGCACCGTTCTTGGTGTAACACAGCAGGTCTTTTGAAGAGGCACAGGTCTCAAAGTCTCCCTCGCGCATCCTTGGTTTAGGCACTTTGCTGCACGCAGAGAACTGGTCATAGAAAAAAGTTGATTCAGGGGAAGCCCCAGTGGGGATCGTGAATCTCTTTTGACGTGGTAGCATCAACATGTACTTATGCTGCGTGTCAACCTGGAAATGGGAGACTGAAGGCACAAAGCTTGTTTTCCCGTTTTGAAAGCTCCATTCGTGCGGCCTCGAAGCTACCTGAAAAGCACGGTTGTTACCGTGCTTTTCCTTACAGCCGGCATGGCACATAGAAGAAAATGAGTTTTCTCGAAAGAAACCTTGTGCTTCCAGTTCCTACTTGGAACCTCACCCTGCTCTGCTCTATACCAAACGTGAAAGTCAATGTGAGCACTAGCCTCGAAGTAAGGCCCTGATTATGCTGGCAAAACGGGAGGCGTGCAGCAGCTCCATGAGGCCTTCATCGCTGTTCTGCTTTAGTTGAATGGTAGTCAGCTCTCCAAGACTCCTAGGGACTTTGCTTAAGCAACCGTTTCGGTACCAGAACACTGCGTAGAGCCAGGAAGCTTTGGTCCTGCGTGTATGCTGCGTGTCTACCTAGAAATTAGAGACTGATGGCACAAGGCTTGTTTTCCCATTAGGAAAGCTCCGTTCATGCGGCCTCGAAGCTACCGGAAAAGCATTGTTGTTGGCGGGGTTTGAGTCACTGCCGGCATGGTTCTGAGAAGAAACTGAGTGTTTTCGTAAGAAACCTTGTGCTTCCAGTTCCTTGTAGGAGGCTCACCCTGCTCTGCTCTATACCTAAAGTGAAAGGCAACGTGAGACTTGCTTCGAAGTAAGGCCTTGATTATCCTTGCAAAACGGGAGGCGTGCAGCAGCTCCATGAGGCCTTCATCGTTGTTCTGCTTTAGTTTCACGGTAGTAAGCCTTTCAAGACTCCTAGGGACCTTGCTTCAGCCCCCGTTTCGGTACCAGAACACTGCGGAGAGCCAGGAAGCTCTGGTCCTGCGTGTACGCTGCGTGTCAACCTAGAAATGAGAGCCTGATGGCACAAGGCTTGTTTTCCCATTAGGAAAGCTCCGTTCATGCGGCCTCGAAGCTACCTGAAAAGCATTGTTGTTGCCTGGGTTTTCGTCACTGCCGACATGGTTCTGAGAAGAAAATGAGTTTTCATGGAAGAAACCTTGTGCTTCCAGTTCCTTGTTGGAAGCTCACCCTGCTCTGCTCTATACCAAAAGTGAAAGCCAACGTGAGCCCTAGCCTCGAAGTAAGGCCCTGATTTGCCTTGCCAATGGGGAGGCGTGCAGCAGCTCCATGAGGCCTTCCTCACTGTTCTGCTTGAGTTTCACGGTAGTAAGCCTTTCAAGACTCCTAGGGACCTTGCTTCAGCACCCGTTTCCGTACCAGAATATTGAGGAGACACAGGAAGCTCTAGTCCTGTTAAGCAACTTCCAGCCCCGTAGGCCTTTTGGAACACCCCAGTGTTGGCTAGAGAAAGGCAACACACTGCACTCTTCCTTGGCAGAGCCAGATTACCTCAGCTCCACACAGGATTCACGACCACACTTCTCGACTGTCCTCCATGCAGTGGATGTAACCTCATTCCCCTAGCTGAACTCTATTGAGAAAAACACTCTGCTTCTAATCCCGTTTCACTTTTTACACTTCGAGTCACGCATCCTCAAGGGGGTGGTCGGCTTGCATTCCAAGTACAATTTAAGCACCGTTCTTGGTGTAACACAGCAGGTCTTTTGAAGAGGCACAGGTCTCTAAGTCTCCCTCGCGCATCCTTGGTTTAGGCACTTTGCTGTATGCAGAGAACCGGTCGTAGAAAAAAGTTGATTCAGGGGAAGCCCCAGTGGGGATCGTGAATCTCTTTCGACGTGGTAGCATCAACATGTACTTATGCTGCGTGTCAACCTGGAAATGGGAGACTGAAGGCACAAAGCTTGTTTTCCCGTTTTGAAAGCTCCATTCGTGCGGCCTCAAAGCTACCTGAAAAGCACGGTTGTTACCGTGCTTTTCCTTACAGCCGGCATGGCACATAGAAGAAAATGAGTTTTCTCGAAAGAAACCTTGTGCTTCCAGTTCCTACTTGGAACCTCACCCTGCTCTGCTCTATACCAAACGTGAAAGTCAATGTGAGCACTAGCCTCGAAGTAAGGCCCTGATTATGCTGGCAAAACGGGAGGCGTGCAGCAGCTCCATGAGGCCTTCATCGCTGTTCTGCTTTAGTTGAATGGTAGTCAGCTCTCCAAGACTCCTAGGGACTTTGCTTAAGCAACCGTTTCGGTACCAGAACACTGCGTAGAGCCAGGAAGCTTTGGTCCTGCGTGTATGCTGCGTGTCTACCTAGAAATTAGAGACTGATGGCACAAGGCTTGTTTTCCCATTAGGAAAGCTCCGTTCATGCGGCCTCGAAGCTACCGGAAAAGCATTGTTGTTGGCGGGGTTTGAGTCACTGCCGGCATGGTTCTGAGAAGAAACTGAGTGTTTTCGTAAGAATCCTTGTGCTTCCAGTTCCTTGTAGGAGGCTCACCCTGCTCTGCTCTATACCTAAAGTGAAAGGCAACGTGAGACTTGCTTCGAAGTAAGGCCTTGATTATCCTTGCAAAACGGGAGGCGTGCAGCAGCTCCATGAGGCCTTCATCGTTGTTCTGCTTTAGTTTCACGGTAGTAAGCCTTTCAAGACTCCTAGGGACCTTGCTTCAGCCCCCGTTTCGGTACCAGAACACTGCGGAGAGCCAGGAAGCTCTGGTCCTGCGTGTACGCTGCGTGTCAACCTAGAAATGAGAGCCTGATGGCACAAGGCTTGTTTTCCCATTAGGAAAGCTCCGTTCATGCGGCCTCGAAGCTACCTGAAAAGCATTGTTGTTGCCTGGGTTTTCGTCACTGCCGACATGGTTCTGAGAAGAAAATGAGTTTTCATGGAAGAAACCTTGTGCTTCCAGTTCCTTGTTGGAAGCTCACCCTGCTCTGCTCTATACCAAAAGTGAAAGCCAACGTGAGCCCTAGCCTCGAAGTAAGGCCCTGATTTGCCTTGCCAATGGGGAGGCGTGCAGCAGCTCCATGAGGCCTTCCTCACTGTTCTGCTTGAGTTTCACGGTAGTAAGCCTTTCAAGACTCCTAGGGACCTTGCTTCAGCACCCGTTTCCGTACCAGAATATTGAGGAGACACAGGAAGCTCTAGTCCTGTTAAGCAACTTCCAGCCCCGTAGGCCTTTTGGAACACCCCAGTGTTGGCTAGAGAAAGGCAACACACTGCACTCTTCCTTGGCAGAGCCAGATTACCTCAGCTCCACACAGGATTCACGACCACACTTCTCGACTGTCCTCCATGCAGTGGATGTAACCTCATTCCCCTAGCTGAACTCTATTGAGAAAAACACTCTGCTTCTAATCCCGTTTCACTTTTTACACTTCGAGTCACGCATCCTCAAGGGGGTGGTCGGCTTGCATTCCAAGTACAATTTAAGCACCGTTCTTGGTGTAACACAGCAGGTCTTTTGAAGAGGCACAGGTCTCTAAGTCTCCCTCGCGCATCCTTGGTTTAGGCACTTCGCTGCACGCAGAAAACCGGTCGTAGAAAAAAGTTGATTCAGGGGAAGCCCCAGTGGGGATCGTGAATCTCTTTTGACGTGGTAGCATCAACATGTACTTATGCTGCGTGTCAACCTGGAAATGGGAGACTGAAGGCACAAAGCTTGTTTTCCCGTTTTGAAAGCTCCATTCGTGCGGCCTCGAAGCTACCTGAAAAGCACGGTTGTTACCGTGCTTTTCCTTACAGCCGGCATGGCACATAGAAGAAAATGAGTTTTCTCGAAAGAAACCTTGTGCTTCCAGTTCCTACTTGGAACCTCACCCTGCTCTGCTCTATACCAAACGTGAAAGTCAATGTGAGCACTAGCCTCGAAGTAAGGCCCTGATTATGCTGGCAAAACGGGAGGCGTGCAGCAGCTCCATGAGGCCTTCATCGCTGTTCTGCTTTAGTTGAACGGTAGTCAGCTCTCCAAGACTCCTAGGGACTTTGCTTAAGCAACCGTTTCGGTACCAGAACACTGCGTAGAGCCAGGAAGCTTTGGTCCTGCGTGTATGCTGCGTGTCTACCTAGAAATTAGAGACTGATGGCACAAGGCTTGTTTTCCCATTAGGAAAGCTCCGTTCATGCGGCCTCGAAGCTACCGGAAAAGCATTGTTGTTGGCGGGGTTTGAGTCACTGCCGGCATGGTTCTGAGAAGAAACTGAGTGTTTTCGTAAGAAACCTTGTGCTTCCAGTTCCTTGTAGGAGGCTCACCCTGCTCTGCTCTATACCTAAAGTGAAAGGCAACGTGAGACTTGCTTCGAAGTAAGGCCTTGATTATCCTTGCAAAACGGGAGGCGTGCAGCAGCTCCATGAGGCCTTCATCGTTGTTCTGCTTTAGTTTCACGGTAGTAAGCCTTTCAAGACTCCTAGGGACCTTGCTTCAGCCCCCGTTTCGGTACCAGAACACTGCGGAGAGCCAGGAAGCTCTGGTCCTGCGTGTACGCTGCGTGTCAACCTAGAAATGAGAGCCTGATGGCACAAGGCTTGTTTTCCCATTAGGAAAGCTCCGTTCATGCGGCCTCGAAGCTACCTGAAAAGCATTGTTGTTGCCTGGGTTTTCGTCACTGCCGACATGGTTCTGAGAAGAAAATGAGTTTTCATGGAAGAAACCTTGTGCTTCCAGTTCCTTGTTGGAAGCTCACCCTGCTCTGCTCTATACCAAAAGTGAAAGCCAACGTGAGCCCTAGCCTCGAAGTAAGGCCCTGATTTGCCTTGCCAATGGGGAGGCGTGCAGCAGCTCCATGAGGCCTTCCTCACTGTTCTGCTTGAGTTTCACGGTAGTAAGCCTTTCAAGACTCCTAGGGACCTTGCTTCAGCACCCGTTTCCGTACCAGAATATTGAGGAGACACAGGAAGCTCTAGTCCTGTTAAGCAACTTCCAGCCCCGTAGGCCTTTTGGAACACCCCAGTGTTGGCTAGAGAAAGGCAACACACTGCACTCTTCCTTGGCAGAGCCAGATTACCTCAGCTCCACACAGGATTCACGACCACACTTCTCGACTGTCCTCCATGCAGTGGATGTAACCTCATTCCCCTAGCTGAACTCTATTGAGAAAAACACTCTGCTTCTAATCCCGTTTCACTTTTTACACTTCGAGTCACGCATCCTCAAGGGGGTGGTCGGCTTGCATTCCAAGTACAATTTAAGCACCGTTCTTGGTGTAACACAGCAGGTCTTTTGAAGAGGCACAGGTCTCTAAGTCTCCCTCGCGCATCCTTGGTTTAGGCACTTCGCTGCACGCAGAAAACCGGTCGTAGAAAAAAGTTGATTCAGGGGAAGCCCCAGTGGGGATCGTGAATCTCTTTTGACGTGGTAGCATCAACATGTACTTATGCTGCGTGTCAACCTGGAAATGGGAGACTGAAGGCACAATGCTTGTTTTCCCATTTTGAAAGCTCCATTCGTGCGGCCTCGAAGCTACCTGAAAAGCACGGTTGTTACCGTGCTTTTCCTTACAGCTGGCATGGCACATAGAAGAAAATGAGTTTTCTCGAAAGAAACCTTGTGCTTCCAGTTCCTACTTGGAACCTCACCCTGCTCTGCTCTATACCAAACGTGAAAGTCAATGTGAGCACTAGCCTCGAAGTAAGGCCCTGATTATGCTGGCAAAACGGGAGGCGTGCAGCAGCTCCATGAGGCCTTCATCGCTGTTCTGCTTTAGTTGAACGGTAGTCAGCTCTCCAAGACTCCTAGGGACTTTGCTTAAGCAACCGTTTCGGTACCAGAACACTGCGTAGAGCCAGGAAGCTTTGGTCCTGCGTGTATGCTGCGTGTCTACCTAGAAATTAGAGACTGATGGCACAAGGCTTGTTTTCCCATTAGGAAAGCTCCGTTCATGCGGCCTCGAAGCTACCGGAAAAGCATTGTTGTTGGCGGGGTTTGAGTCACTGCCGGCATGGTTCTGAGAAGAAACTGAGTGTTTTCGTAAGAAACCTTGTGCTTCCAGTTCCTTGTAGGAGGCTCACCCTGCTCTGCTCTATACCTAAAGTGAAAGGCAACGTGAGACTTGCTTCGAAGTAAGGCCTTGATTATCCTTGCAAAACGGGAGGCGTGCAGCAGCTCCATGAGGCCTTCATCGTTGTTCTGCTTTAGTTTCACGGTAGTAAGCCTTTCAAGACTCCTAGGGACCTTGCTTCAGCCCCCGTTTCGGTACCAGAACACTGCGGAGAGCCAGGAAGCTCTGGTCCTGCGTGTACGCTGCGTGTCAACCTAGAAATGAGAGCCTGATGGCACAATGCTTGTTTTCCCATTAGGAAAGCTCCGTTCATGCGGCCTCGAAGCTACCTGAAAAGCATTGTTGTTGCCTGGGTTTTCGTCACTGCCGACATGGTTCTGAGAAGAAAATGAGTTTTCATGGAAGAAACCTTGTGCTTCCAGTTCCTTGTTGGAAGCTCACCCTGCTCTGCTCTATACCAAAAGTGAAAGCCAACGTGAGCCCTAGCCTCGAAGTAAGGCCCTGATTTGCCTTGCCAATGGGGAGGCGTGCAGCAGCTCCATGAGGCCTTCCTCACTGTTCTGCTTGAGTTTCACGGTAGTAAGCCTTTCAAGACTCCTAGGGACCTTGCTTCAGCACCCGTTTCCGTACCAGAATATTGAGGAGACACAGGAAGCTCTAGTCCTGTTAAGCAACTTCCAGCCCCGTAGGCCTTTTGGAACACCCCAGTGTTGGCTAGAGAAAGGCAACACACTGCACTCTTCCTTGGCAGAGCCAGATTACCTCAGCTCCACACAGGATTCACGACCACACTTCTCGACTGTCCTCCATGCAGTGGATGTAACCTCATTCCCCTAGCTGAACTCTATTGAGAAAAACACTCTGCTTCTAATCCCGTTTCACTTTTTACACTTCGAGTCACGCATCCTCAAGGGGGTGGTCGGCTTGCATTCCAAGTACAATTTAAGCACCGTTCTTGGTGTAACACAGCAGGTCTTTTGAAGAGGCACAGGTCTCTAAGTCTCCCTCGCGCATCCTTGGTTTAGGCACTTTGCTGCACGCAGAGAACCGGTCGTAGAAAAAAGTTGATTCAGGGGAAGCCCCAGTGGGGATCGTGAATCTCTTTTGACGTGGTAGCATCAACATGTACTTATGCTGCGTGTCAACCTGGAAATGGGAGACTGAAGGCACAAAGCTTGTTTTCCCGTTTTGAAAGCTCCATTCGTGCGGCCTCGAAGCTACCTGAAAAGCACGGTTGTTACCGTGCTTTTCCTTACAGCCGGCATGGCACATAGAAAAAAATGAGTTTTCTCGAAAGAAACCTTGTGCTTCCAGTTCCTACTTGGAACCTCACCCTGCTCTGCTCTATACCAAACGTGAAAGTCAATGTGAGCACTAGCCTCGAAGTAAGGCCCTGATTATGCTGGCAAAACGGGAGGCATGCAGCAGCTCCATGAGGCCTTCATCGCTGTTCTGCTTTAGTTGAACGGTAGTCAGCTCTCCAAGACTCCTAGGGACTTTGCTTAAGCAACCGTTTCGGTACCAGAACACTGCGTAGAGCCAGGAAGCTTTGGTCCTGCGTGTATGCTGCGTGTCTACCTAGAAATTAGAGACTGATGGCACAAGGCTTGTTTTCCCATTAGGAAAGCTCCGTTCATGCGGCCTCGAAGCTACCGGAAAAGCATTGTTGTTGGCGGGGTTTGAGTCACTGCCGGCATGGTTCTGAGAAGAAACTGAGTGTTTTCGTAAGAAACCTTGTGCTTCCAGTTCCTTGTAGGAGGCTCACCCTGCTCTGCTCTATACCTAAAGTGAAAGGCAACGTGAGACTTGCTTCGAAGTAAGGCCTTGATTATCCTTGCAAAACGGGAGGCGTGCAGCAGCTCCATGAGGCCTTCATCGTTGTTCTGCTTTAGTTTCACGGTAGTAAGCCTTTCAAGACTCCTAGGGACCTTGCTTCAGCCCCCGTTTTGGTACCAGAACACTGCGGAGAGCCAGGAAGCTCTGGTCCTGCGTGTACGCTGCGTGTCAACCTAGAAATGAGAGCCTGATGGCACAAGGCTTGTTTTCCCATTAGGAAAGCTCCGTTCATGCGGCCTCGAAGCTACCTGAAAAGCATTGTTGTTGCCTGGGTTTTCGTCACTGCCGACATGGTTCTGAGAAGAAAATGAGTTTTCATGGAAGAAACCTTGTGCTTCCAGTTCCTTGTTGGAAGCTCACCCTGCTCTGCTCTATACCAAAAGTGAAAGCCAACGTGAGCCCTAGCCTCGAAGTAAGGCCCTGATTTGCCTTGCCAATGGGGAGGCGTGCAGCAGCTCCATGAGGCCTTCCTCACTGTTCTGCTTGAGTTTCACGGTAGTAAGCCTTTCAAGACTCCTAGGGACCTTGCTTCAGCACCCGTTTCCGTACCAGAATATTGAGGAGACACAGGAAGCTCTAGTCCTGTTAAGCAACTTCCAGCCCCGTAGGCCTTTTGGAACACCCCAGTGTTGGCTAGAGAAAGGCAACACACTGCACTCTTCCTTGGCAGAGCCAGATTACCTCAGCTCCACACAGGATTCACGACCACACTTCTCGACTGTCCTCCATGCAGTGGATGTAACCTCATTCCCCTAGCTGAACTCTATTGAGAAAAACACTCTGCTTCTAATCCCGTTTCACTTTTTACACTTCGAGTCACGCATCCTCAAGGGGGTGGTCGGCTTGCATTCCAAGTACAATTTAAGCACCGTTCTTGGTGTAACACAGCAGGTCTTTTGAAGAGGCACAGGTCTCTAAGTCTCCCTCGCGCATCCTTGGTTTAGGCACTTCGCTGCACGCAGAAAACCGGTCGTAGAAAAAAGTTGATTCAGGGGAAGCCCCAGTGGGGATCGTGAATCTCTTTTGACGTGGTAGCATCAACATGTACTTATGCTGCGTGTCAACCTGGAAATGGGAGACTGAAGGCACAATGCTTGTTTTCCCATTTTGAAAGCTCCATTCGTGCGGCCTCGAAGCTACCTGAAAAGCACGGTTGTTACCGTGCTTTTCCTTACAGCCGGCATGGCACATAGAAGAAAATGAGTTTTCTCGAAAGAAACCTTGTGCTTCCAGTTCCTACTTGGAACCTCACCCTGCTCTGCTCTATACCAAACGTGAAAGTCAATGTGAGCACTAGCCTCGAAGTAAGGCCCTGATTATGCTGGCAAAACGGGAGGCGTGCAGCAGCTCCATGAGGCCTTCATCGCTGTTCTGCTTTAGTTGAACGGTAGTCAGCTCTCCAAGACTCCTAGGGACTTTGCTTAAGCAACCGTTTCGGTACCAGAACACTGCGTAGAGCCAGGAAGCTTTGGTCCTGCGTGTATGCTGCGTGTCTACCTAGAAATTAGAGACTGATGGCACAAGGCTTGTTTTCCCATTAGGAAAGCTCCGTTCATGCGGCCTCGAAGCTACCGGAAAAGCATTGTTGTTGGCGGGGTTTGAGTCACTGCCGGCATGGTTCTGAGAAGAAACTGAGTGTTTTCGTAAGAAACCTTGTGCTTCCAGTTCCTTGTAGGAGGCTCACCCTGCTCTGCTCTATACCTAAAGTGAAAGGCAACGTGAGACTTGCTTCGAAGTAAGGCCTTGATTATCCTTGCAAAACGGGAGGCGTGCAGCAGCTCCATGAGGCCTTCATCGTTGTTCTGCTTTAGTTTCACGGTAGTAAGCCTTTCAAGACTCCTAGGGACCTTGCTTCAGCCCCCGTTTCGGTACCAGAACACTGCGGAGAGCCAGGAAGCTCTGGTCCTGCGTGTACGCTGCGTGTCAACCTAGAAATGAGAGCCTGATGGCACAATGCTTGTTTTCCCATTAGGAAAGCTCCGTTCATGCGGCCTCGAAGCTACCTGAAAAGCATTGTTGTTGCCTGGGTTTTCGTCACTGCCGACATGGTTCTGAGAAGAAAATGAGTTTTCATGGAAGAAACCTTGTGCTTCCAGTTCCTTGTTGGAAGCTCACCCTGCTCTGCTCTATACCAAAAGTGAAAGCCAACGTGAGCCCTAGCCTCGAAGTAAGGCCCTGATTTGCCTTGCCAATGGGGAGGCGTGCAGCAGCTCCATGAGGCCTTCCTCACTGTTCTGCTTGAGTTTCACGGTAGTAAGCCTTTCAAGACTCCTAGGGACCTTGCTTCAGCACCCGTTTCCGTACCAGAATATTGAGGAGACACAGGAAGCTCTAGTCCTGTTAAGCAACTTCCAGCCCCGTAGGCCTTTTGGAACACCCCAGTGTTGGCTAGAGAAAGGCAACACACTGCACTCTTCCTTGGCAGAGCCAGATTACCTCAGCTCCACACAGGATTCACGACCACACTTCTCGACTGTCCTCCATGCAGTGGATGTAACCTCATTCCCCTAGCTGAACTCTATTGAGAAAAACACTCTGCTTCTAATCCCGTTTCACTTTTTACACTTCGAGTCACGCATCCTCAAGGGGGTGGTCGGCTTGCATTCCAAGTACAATTTAAGCACCGTTCTTGGTGTAACACAGCAGGTCTTTTGAAGAGGCACAGGTCTCTAAGTCTCCCTCGCGCATCCTTGGTTTAGGCACTTTGCTGCACGCAGAGAACCGGTCGTAGAAAAAAGTTGATTCAGGGGAAGCCCCAGTGGGGATCGTGAATCTCTTTTGACGTGGTAGCATCAACATGTACTTATGCTGCGTGTCAACCTGGAAATGGGAGACTGAAGGCACAAAGCTTGTTTTCCCGTTTTGAAAGCTCCATTCGTGCGGCCTCGAAGCTACCTGAAAAGCACGGTTGTTACCGTGCTTTTCCTTACAGCCGGCATGGCACATAGAAAAAAATGAGTTTTCTCGAAAGAAACCTTGTGCTTCCAGTTCCTACTTGGAACCTCACCCTGCTCTGCTCTATACCAAACGTGAAAGTCAATGTGAGCACTAGCCTCGAAGTAAGGCCCTGATTATGCTGGCAAAACGGGAGGCATGCAGCAGCTCCATGAGGCCTTCATCGCTGTTCTGCTTTAGTTGAACGGTAGTCAGCTCTCCAAGACTCCTAGGGACTTTGCTTAAGCAACCGTTTCGGTACCAGAACACTGCGTAGAGCCAGGAAGCTTTGGTCCTGCGTGTATGCTGCGTGTCTACCTAGAAATTAGAGACTGATGGCACAAGGCTTGTTTTCCCATTAGGAAAGCTCCGTTCATGCGGCCTCGAAGCTACCGGAAAAGCATTGTTGTTGGCGGGGTTTGAGTCACTGCCGGCATGGTTCTGAGAAGAAACTGAGTGTTTTCGTAAGAAACCTTGTGCTTCCAGTTCCTTGTAGGAGGCTCACCCTGCTCTGCTCTATACCTAAAGTGAAAGGCAACGTGAGACTTGCTTCGAAGTAAGGCCTTGATTATCCTTGCAAAACGGGAGGCGTGCAGCAGCTCCATGAGGCCTTCATCGTTGTTCTGCTTTAGTTTCACGGTAGTAAGCCTTTCAAGACTCCTAGGGACCTTGCTTCAGCCCCCGTTTCGGTACCAGAACACTGCGGAGAGCCAGGAAGCTCTGGTCCTGCGTGTACGCTGCGTGTCAACCTAGAAATGAGAGCCTGATGGCACAAGGCTTGTTTTCCCATTAGGAAAGCTCCGTTCATGCGGCCTCGAAGCTACCTGAAAAGCATTGTTGTTGCCTGGGTTTTCGTCACTGCCGACATGGTTCTGAGAAGAAAATGAGTTTTCATGGAAGAAACCTTGTGCTTCCAGTTCCTTGTTGGAAGCTCACCCTGCTCTGCTCTATACCAAAAGTGAAAGCCAACGTGAGCCCTAGCCTCGAAGTAAGGCCCTGATTTGCCTTGCCAATGGGGAGGCGTGCAGCAGCTCCATGAGGCCTTCCTCACTGTTCTGCTTGAGTTTCACGGTAGTAAGCCTTTCAAGACTCCTAGGGACCTTGCTTCAGCACCCGTTTCCGTACCAGAATATTGAGGAGACACAGGAAGCTCTAGTCCTGTTAAGCAACTTCCAGCCCCGTAGGCCTTTTGGAACACCCCAGTGTTGGCTAGAGAAAGGCAACACACTGCACTCTTCCTTGGCAGAGCCAGATTACCTCAGCTCCACACAGGATTCACGACCACACTTCTCGACTGTCCTCCATGCAGTGGATGTAACCTCATTCCCCTAGCTGAACTCTATTGAGAAAAACACTCTGCTTCTAATCCCGTTTCACTTTTTACACTTCGAGTCACGCATCCTCAAGGGGGTGGTCGGCTTGCATTCCAAGTACAATTTAAGTACCGTTCTTGGTGTAACACAGCAGGTCTTTTGAAGAGGCACAGGTCTCTAAGTCTCCCTCGCGCATCCTTGGTTTAGGCACTTCGCTGCACGCAGAAAACCGGTCGTAGAAAAAAGTTGATTCAGGGGAAGCCCCAGTGGGGATCGTGAATCTCTTTTGACGTGGTAGCATCAACATGTACTTATGCTGCGTGTCAACCTGGAAATGGGAGACTGAAGGCACAAAGCTTGTTTTCCCATTTTGAAAGCTCCATTCGTGCGGCCTCGAAGCTACCTGAAAAGCACGGTTGTTACCGTGCTTTTCCTTACAGCCGGCATGGCACATAGAAGAAAATGAGTTTTCTCGAAAGAAACCTTGTGCTTCCAGTTCCTACTTGGAACCTCACCCTGCTCTGCTCTATACCAAACGTGAAAGTCAATGTGAGCACTAGCCTCGAAGTAAGGCCCTGATTATGCTGGCAAAACGGGAGGTGTGCAGCAGCTCCATGAGGCCTTCATCGCTGTTCTGCTTTAGTTGAACGGTAGTCAGCTCTCCAAGACTCCTAGGGACTTTGCTTAAGCAACCGTTTCGGTACCAGAACACTGCGTAGAGCCAGGAAGCTTTGGTCCTGCGTGTATGCTGCGTGTCTACCTAGAAATTAGAGACTGATGGCACAAGGCTTGTTTTCCCATTAGGAAAGCTCCGTTCATGCGGCCTCGAAGCTACCGGAAAAGCATTGTTGTTGGCGGGGTTTGAGTCACTGCCGGCATGGTTCTGAGAAGAAACTGAGTGTTTTCGTAAGAAACCTTGTGCTTCCAGTTCCTTGTAGGAGGCTCACCCTGCTCTGCTCTATACCTAAAGTGAAAGTCAATGTGAGACTTGCTTCGAAGTAAGGCCTTGATTATCCTTGCAAAACGGGAGGCGTGCAGCAGCTCCATGAGGCCTTCATCGTTGTTCTGCTTTAGTTTCACGGTAGTAAGCCTTTCAAGACTCCTAGGGACCTTGCTTCAGCCCCCGTTTTGGTACCAGAACACTGCGGAGAGCCAGGAAGCTCTGGTCCTGCGTGTATGCTGCGTGTCAACCTAGAAATGAGAGCCTGATGGCACAAGGCTTGTTTTCCCATTAGGAAAGCTCCGTTCATGCGGCCTCGAAGCTACCTGAAAAGCATTGTTGTTGCCTGGGTTTTCGTCACTGCCGACATGGTTCTGAGAAGAAAATGAGTTTTCATGGAAGAAACCTTGTGCTTCCAGTTCCTTGTTGGAAGCTCACCCTGCTCTGCTCTATACCAAAAGTGAAAGCCAACGTGAGCCCTAGCCTCGAAGTAAGGCCCTGATTTGCCTTGCCAATGGGGAGGCGTGCAGCAGCTCCATGAGGCCTTCCTCACTGTTCTGCTTGAGTTTCACGGTAGTAAGCCTTTCAAGACTCCTAGGGACCTTGCTTCAGCACCCGTTTCCGTACCAGAATATTGAGGAGACACAGGAAGCTCTAGTCCTGTTAAGCAACTTCCAGCCCCGTAGGCCTTTTGGAACACCCCAGTGTTGGCTAGAGAAAGGCAACACACTGCACTCTTCCTTGGCAGAGCCAGATTACCTCAGCTCCACACAGGATTCACGACCACACTTCTCGACTGTCCTCCATGCAGTGGATGTAACCTCATTCCCCTAGCTGAACTCTATTGAGAAAAACACTCTGCTTCTAATCCCGTTTCACTTTTTACACTTCGAGTCACGCATCCTCAAGGGGGTGGTCGGCTTGCATTCCAAGTACAATTTAAGCACCGTTCTTGGTGTAACACAGCAGGTCTTTTGAAGAGGCACAGGTCTCTAAGTCTCCCTCGCGCATCCTTTGTTTAGGCACTTTGCTGCACGCAGAGAACCGGTCGTAGAAAAAAGTTGATTCAGGGGAAGCCCCAGTGGGGATCGTGAATCTCTTTTGACGTGGTAGCATCAACATGTACTTATGCTGCGTGTCAACCTGGAAATGGGAGACTGAAGGCACAAAGCTTGTTTTCCCGTTTTGAAAGCTCCATTCGTGCGGCCTCGAAGCTACCTGAAAAGCACGGTTGTTACCGTGCTTTTCCTTACAGCCGGCATGGCACATAGAAGAAAATGAGTTTTCTCGAAAGAAACCTTGTGCTTCCAGTTCCTACTTGGAACCTCACCCTGCTCTGCTCTATACCAAACGTGAAAGTCAATGTGAGCACTAGCCTCGAAGTAAGGCCCTGATTATGCTGGCAAAACGGGAGGCGTGCAGCAGCTCCATGAGGCCTTCATCGCTGTTCTGCTTTAGTTGAACGGTAGTCAGCTCTCCAAGACTCCTAGGGACTTTGCTTAAGCAACCGTTTCGGTACCAGAACACTGCGTAGAGCCAGGAAGCTTTGGTCCTGCGTGTATGCTGCGTGTCTACCTAGAAATTAGAGACTGATGGCACAAGGCTTGTTTTCCCATTAGGAAAGCTCCGTTCATGCGGCCTCGAAGCTACCGGAAAAGCATTGTTGTTGGCGGGGTTTGAGTCACTGCCGGCATGGTTCTGAGAAGAAACTGAGTGTTTTCGTAAGAAACCTTGTGCTTCCAGTTCCTTGTAGGAGGCTCACCCTGCTCTGCTCTATACCTAAAGTGAAAGTCAACGTGAGACTTGCTTCGAAGTAAGGCCTTGATTATCCTTGCAAAACGGGAGGCGTGCAGCAGCTCCATGAGGCCTTCATCGTTGTTCTGCTTTAGTTTCACGGTAGTAAGCCTTTCAAGACTCCTAGGGACCTTGCTTCAGCCCCCGTTTTGGTACCAGAACACTGCGGAGAGCCAGGAAGCTCTGGTCCTGCGTGTATGCTGCGTGTCAACCTAGAAATGAGAGCCTGATGGCACAAGGCTTGTTTTCCCATTAGGAAAGCTCCGTTCATGCGGCCTCGAAGCTACCTGAAAAGCATTGTTGTTGCCTGGGTTTTCGTCACTGCCGACATGGTTCTGAGAAGAAAATGAGTTTTCATGGAAGAAACCTTGTGCTTCCAGTTCCTTGTTGGAAGCTCACCCTGCTCTGCTCTATACCAAAAGTGAAAGCCAACGTGAGCCCTAGCCTCGAAGTAAGGCCCTGATTTGCCTTGCCAATGGGGAGGCGTGCAGCAGCTCCATGAGGCCTTCCTCACTGTTCTGCTTGAGTTTCACGGTAGTAAGCCTTTCAAGACTCCTAGGGACCTTGCTTCAGCACCCGTTTCCGTACCAGAATATTGAGGAGACACAGGAAGCTCTAGTCCTGTTAAGCAACTTCCAGCCCCGTAGGCCTTTTGGAACACCCCAGTGTTGGCTAGAGAAAGGCAACACACTGCACTCTTCCTTGGCAGAGCCAGATTACCTCAGCTCCACACAGGATTCACGACCACACTTCTCGACGGTCCTCCATGCAGTGGATGTAACCTCATTCCCCTAGCTGAACTCTATTGAGAAAAACACTCTGCTTCTAATCCCGTTTCACTTTTTACACTTCGAGTCACGCATCCTCAAGGGGGTGGTCGGCTTGCATTCCAAGTACAATTTAAGCACCGTTCTTGGTGTAACACAGCAGGTCTTTTGAAGAGGCACAGGTCTCTAAGTCTCCCTCGCGCATCCTTGGTTTAGGCACTTTGCTGTATGCAGAGAACCGGTCGTAGAAAAAAGTTGATTCAGGGGAAGCCCCAGTGGGGATCGTGAATCTCTTTCGACGTGGTAGCATCAACATGTACTTATGCTGCGTGTCAACCTGGAAATGGGAGACTGAAGGCACAAAGCTTGTTTTCCCGTTTTGAAAGCTCCATTCATGCGGCCTCGAAGCTACCTGAAAAGCACGGTTGTTACCGTGCTTTTCCTTACAGCCGGCATGGCACATAGAAGAAAATGAGTTTTCTCGAAAGAAACCTTGTGCTTCCAGTTCCTACTTGGAACCTCACCCTGCTCTGCTCTATACCAAACGTGAAAGTCAATGTGAGCACTAGCCTCGAAGTAAGGCCCTGATTATGCTGGCAAAACGGGAGGCGTGCAGCAGCTCCATGAGGCCTTCATCGCTGTTCTGCTTTAGTTGAACGGTAGTCAGCTCTCCAAGACTCCTAGGGACTTTGCTTAAGCAACCGTTTCGGTACCACAACACTGTGTAGAGCCAGGAAGCTTTGGTCCTGCGTGTATGCTGCGTGTCTACCTAGAAATTAGAGACTGATGGCACAAGGCTTGTTTTCCCATTAGGAAAGCTCCGTTCATGCGGCCTCGAAGCTACCGGAAAAGCATTGTTGTTGGCGGGGTTTGAGTCACTGCCGGCATGGTTCTGAGAAGAAACTGAGTGTTTTCGTAAGAAACCTTGTGCTTCCAGTTCCTTGTAGGAGGCTCACCCTGCTCTGCTCTATACCTAAAGTGAAAGGCAACGTGAGACTTGCTTCGAAGTAAGGCCTTGATTATCCTTGCAAAACGGGAGGCGTGCAGCAGCTCCATGAGGCCTTCATCGTTGTTCTGCTTTAGTTTCACGGTAGTAAGCCTTTCAAGACTCCTAGGGACCTTGCTTCAGCCCCCGTTTCGGTACCAGAACACTGCGGAGAGCCAGGAAGCTCTGGTCCTGCGTGTATGCTGCGTGTCAACCTAGAAATGAGAGCCTGATGGCACAAGGCTTGTTTTCCCATTAGGAAAGCTCCGTTCATGCGGCCTCGAAGCTACCTGAAAAGCATTGTTGTTGCCTGGGTTTTCGTCACTGCCGACATGGTTCTGAGAAGAAAATGAGTTTTCATGGAAGAAACCTTGTGCTTCCAGTTCCTTGTTGGAAGCTCACCCTGCTCTGCTCTATACCAAAAGTGAAAGCCAACGTGAGCCCTAGCCTCGAAGTGAGGCCCTGATTTGCCTTGCCAATGGGGAGGCGTGCAGCAGCTCCATGAGGCCTTCCTCACTGTTCTGCTTGAGTTTCACGGTAGTAAGCCTTTCAAGACTCCTAGGGACCTTGCTTCAGCACCCGTTTCCGTACCAGAATATTGAGGAGACACAGGAAGCTCTAGTCCTGTTAAGCAACTTCCAGCCCCGTAGGCCTTTTGGAACACCCCAGTGTTGGCTAGAGAAAGGCAACACACTGCACTCTTCCTTGGCAGAGCCAGATTACCTCAGCTCCACACAGGATTCACGACCACACTTCTCGACGGTCCTCCATGCAGTGGATGTAACCTCATTCCCCTAGCTGAACTCTATTGAGAAAAACACTCTGCTTCTAATCCCGTTTCACTTTTTACACTTCGAGTCACGCATCCTCAAGGGGGTGGTCGGCTTGCATTCCAAGTACAATTTAAGCACCGTTCTTGGTGTAACACAGCAGGTCTTTTGAAGAGGCACAGGTCTCTAAGTCTCCCTCGCGCATCCTTGGTTTAGGCACTTTGCTGCACGCAGAGAACCGGTCGTAGAAAAAAGTTGATTCAGGGGAAGCCCCAGTGGGGATCGTGAATCTCTTTTGACGTGGTAGCATCAACATGTACTTATGCTGCGTGTCAACCTGGAAATGGGAGACTGAAGGCACAAAGCTTGTTTTCCCGTTTTGAAAGCTCCATTCATGCGGCCTCGAAGCTACCTGAAAAGCACGGTTGTTACCGTGCTTTTCCTTACAGCCGGCATGGCACATAGAAGAAAATGAGTTTTCTCGAAAGAAACCTTGTGCTTCCAGTTCCTACTTGGAACCTCACCCTGCTCTGCTCTATACCAAACGTGAAAGTCAATGTGAGCACTAGCCTCGAAGTAAGGCCCTGATTATGCTGGCAAAACGGGAGGCGTGCAGCAGCTCCATGAGGCCTTCATCGCTGTTCTGCTTTAGTTGAACGGTAGTAAGCTCTCCAAGACTCCTAGGGACTTTGCTTAAGCAACCGTTTCGGTACCAGAACACTGCGTAGAGCCAGGAAGCTTTGGTCCTGCGTGTATGCTGCGTGTCTACCTAGAAATTAGAGACTGATGGCACAAGGCTTGTTTTCCCATTAGGAAAGCTCCGTTCATGCGGCCTCGAAGCTACCGGAAAAGCATTGTTGTTGGCGGGGTTTGAGTCACTGCCGGCATGGTTCTGAGAAGAAACTGAGTGTTTTCGTAAGAAACCTTGTGCTTCCAGTTCCTTGTAGGAGGCTCACCCTGCTCTGCTCTATACCTAAAGTGAAAGTCAATGTGAGACTTGCTTCGAAGTAAGGCCTTGATTATCCTTGCAAAACGGGAGGCGTGCAGCAGCTCCATGAGGCCTTCATCGTTGTTCTGCTTTAGTTTCACGGTAGTAAGCCTTTCAAGACTCCTAGGGACCTTGCTTCAGCCCCCGTTTTGGTACCAGAACACTGCGGAGAGCCAGGAAGCTCTGGTCCTGCGTGTATGCTGCGTGTCAACCTAGAAATGAGAGCCTGATGGCACAAGGCTTGTTTTCCCATTAGGAAAGCTCCGTTCATGCGGCCTCGAAGCTACCTGAAAAGCATTGTTGTTGCCTGGGTTTTCGTCACTGCCGACATGGTTCTGAGAAGAAAATGAGTTTTCATGGAAGAAACCTTGTGCTTCCAGTTCCTTGTTGGAAGCTCACCCTGCTCTGCTCTATACCAAAAGTGAAAGCCAACGTGAGCCCTAGCCTCGAAGTAAGGCCCTGATTTGCCTTGCCAATGGGGAGGCGTGCAGCAGCTCCATGAGGCCTTCCTCACTGTTCTGCTTGAGTTTCACGGTAGTAAGCCTTTCAAGACTCCTAGGGACCTTGCTTCAGCACCCGTTTCCGTACCAGAATATTGAGGAGACACAGGAAGCTCTAGTCCTGTTAAGCAACTTCCAGCCCCGTAGGCCTTTTGGAACACCCCAGTGTTGGCTAGAGAAAGGCAACACACTGCACTCTTCCTTGGCAGAGCCAGATTACCTCAGCTCCACACAGGATTCACGACCACACTTCTCGACTGTCCTCCATGCAGTGGATGTAACCTCATTCCCCTAGCTGAACTCTATTGAGAAAAACACTCTGCTTCTAATCCCGTTTCACTTTTTACACTTCGAGTCACGCATCCTCAAGGGGGTGGTCGGCTTGCATTCCAAGTACAATTTAAGCACCGTTCTTGGTGTAACACAGCAGGTCTTTTGAAGAGGCACAGGTCTCAAAGTCTCCCTCGCGCATCCTTGGTTTAGGCACTTTGCTGCACGCAGAGAACCGGTCATAGAAAAAAGTTGATTCAGGGGAAGCCCCAGTGGGGATCGTGAATCTCTTTTGACGTGGTAGCATCAACATGTACTTATGCTGCGTGTCAACCTGGAAATGGGAGACTGAAGGCACAAAGCTTGTTTTCCCGTTTTGAAAGCTCCATTCGTGCGGCCTCGAAGCTACCTGAAAAGCACGGTTGTTACCGTGCTTTTCCTTACAGCCGGCATGGCACATAGAAGAAAATGAGTTTTCTCGAAAGAAACCTTGTGCTTCCAGTTCCTACTTGGAACCTCACCCTGCTCTGCTCTATACCAAACGTGAAAGTCAATGTGAGCACTAGCCTCGAAGTAAGGCCCTGATTATGCTGGCAAAACGGGAGGCGTGCAGCAGCTCCATGAGGCCTTCATCGCTGTTCTGCTTTAGTTGAATGGTAGTCAGCTCTCCAAGACTCCTAGGGACTTTGCTTAAGCAACCGTTTCGGTACCAGAACACTGCGTAGAGCCAGGAAGCTTTGGTCCTGCGTGTATGCTGCGTGTCTACCTAGAAATTAGAGACTGATGGCACAAGGCTTGTTTTCCCATTAGGAAAGCTCCGTTCATGCGGCCTCGAAGCTACCGGAAAAGCATTGTTGTTGGCGGGGTTTGAGTCACTGCCGGCATGGTTCTGAGAAGAAACTGAGTGTTTTCGTAAGAAACCTTGTGCTTCCAGTTCCTTGTAGGAGGCTCACCCTGCTCTGCTCTATACCTAAAGTGAAAGGCAACGTGAGACTTGCTTCGAAGTAAGGCCTTGATTATCCTTGCAAAACGGGAGGCGTGCAGCAGCTCCATGAGGCCTTCATCGTTGTTCTGCTTTAGTTTCACGGTAGTAAGCCTTTCAAGACTCCTAGGGACCTTGCTTCAGCCCCCGTTTCGGTACCAGAACACTGCGGAGAGCCAGGAAGCTCTGGTCCTGCGTGTACGCTGCGTGTCAACCTAGAAATGAGAGCCTGATGGCACAAGGCTTGTTTTCCCATTAGGAAAGCTCCGTTCATGCGGCCTCGAAGCTACCTGAAAAGCATTGTTGTTGCCTGGGTTTTCGTCACTGCCGACATGGTTCTGAGAAGAAAATGAGTTTTCATGGAAGAAACCTTGTGCTTCCAGTTCCTTGTTGGAAGCTCACCCTGCTCTGCTCTATACCAAAAGTGAAAGCCAACGTGAGCCCTAGCCTCGAAGTAAGGCCCTGATTTGCCTTGCCAATGGGGAGGCGTGCAGCAGCTCCATGAGGCCTTCCTCACTGTTCTGCTTGAGTTTCACGGTAGTAAGCCTTTCAAGACTCCTAGGGACCTTGCTTCAGCACCCGTTTCCGTACCAGAATATTGAGGAGACACAGGAAGCTCTAGTCCTGTTAAGCAACTTCCAGCCCCGTAGGCCTTTTGGAACACCCCAGTGTTGGCTAGAGAAAGGCAACACACTGCACTCTTCCTTGGCAGAGCCAGATTACCTCAGCTCCACACAGGATTCACGACCACACTTCTCGACTGTCCTCCATGCAGTGGATGTAACCTCATTCCCCTAGCTGAACTCTATTGAGAAAAACACTCTGCTTCTAATCCCGTTTCACTTTTTACACTTCGAGTCACGCATCCTCAAGGGGGTGGTCGGCTTGCATTCCAAGTACAATTTAAGCACCGTTCTTGGTGTAACACAGCAGGTCTTTTGAAGAGGCACAGGTCTCTAAGTCTCCCTCGCGCATCCTTGGTTTAGGCACTTTGCTGCACGCAGAGAACCGGTCGTAGAAAAAAGTTGATTCAGGGGAAGCCCCAGTGGGGATCGTGAATCTCTTTTGACGTGGTAGCATCAACATGTACTTATGCTGCGTGTCAACCTGGAAATGGGAGACTGAAGGCACAAAGCTTGTTTTCCCGTTTTGAAAGCTCCATTCGTGCGGCCTCGAAGCTACCTGAAAAGCACGGTTGTTACCGTGCTTTTCCTTACAGCCGGCATGGCACATAGAAGAAAATGAGTTTTCTCGAAAGAAACCTTGTGCTTCCAGTTCCTACTTGGAACCTCACCCTGCTCTGCTCTATACCAAACGTGAAAGTCAATGTGAGCACTAGCCTCGAAGTAAGGCCCTGATTATGCTGGCAAAACGGGAGGCGTGCAGCAGCTCCATGAGGCCTTCATCGCTGTTCTGCTTTAGTTGAACGGTAGTCAGCTCTCCAAGACTCCTAGGGACTTTGCTTAAGCAACCGTTTCGGTACCACAACACTGCGTAGAGCCAGGAAGCTTTGGTCCTGCGTGTATGCTGCGTGTCTACCTAGAAATTAGAGACTGATGGCACAAGGCTTGTTTTCCCATTAGGAAAGCTCCGTTCATGCGGCCTCGAAGCTACCGGAAAAGCATTGTTGTTGGCGGGGTTTGAGTCACTGCCGGCATGGTTCTGAGAAGAAACTGAGTGTTTTCGTAAGAAACCTTGTGCTTCCAGTTCCTTGTAGGAGGCTCACCCTGCTCTGCTCTATACCTAAAGTGAAAGGCAACGTGAGACTTGCTTCGAAGTAAGGCCTTGATTATCCTTGCAAAACGGGAGGCGTGCAGCAGCTCCATGAGGCCTTCATCGTTGTTCTGCTTTAGTTTCACGGTAGTAAGCCTTTCAAGACTCCTAGGGACCTTGCTTCAGCCCCCGTTTCGGTACCAGAACACTGCGGAGAGCCAGGAAGCTCTGGTCCTGCGTGTACGCTGCGTGTCAACCTAGAAATGAGAGCCTGATGGCACAAGGCTTGTTTTCCCATTAGGAAAGCTCCGTTCATGCGGCCTCGAAGCTACCTGAAAAGCATTGTTGTTGCCTGGGTTTTCGTCACTGCCGACATGGTTCTGAGAAGAAAATGAGTTTTCATGGAAGAAACCTTGTGCTTCCAGTTCCTTGTTGGAAGCTCACCCTGCTCTGCTCTATACCAAAAGTGAAAGCCAACGTGAGCCCTAGCCTCGAAGTAAGGCCCTGATTTGCCTTGCCAATGGGGAGGCGTGCAGCACCTCCATGAGGCCTTCCTCACTGTTCTGCTTCAGTTTCACGGTAGTGAGCCTTTCAAGACTCCTAGGGACCTTGCTTCAGCACCCGTTTCCGTACCAGAATATTGAGGAGACACAGGAAGCTCTAGTCCTGTTAAGCAACTTCCAGCCCCGTAGGCCTTTTGGAACACCCCAGTGTTGGCTAGAGAAAGGCAACACACTGCACTCTTCCTTGGCAGAGCCAGATTACCTCAGCTCCACACAGGATTCACGACCACACTTCTCGACGGTCCTCCATGCAGTGGATGTAACCTCATTCCCCTAGCTGAACTCTATTGAGAAAAACACTCTGCTTCTAATCCCGTTTCACTTTTTACACTTCGAGTCACGCATCCTCAAGGGGGTGGTCGGCTTGCATTCCAAGTACAATTTAAGCACCGTTCTTGGTGTAACACAGCAGGTCTTTTGAAGAGGCACAGGTCTCTAAGTCTCCCTAGCGCATCCTTGGTTTAGGCACTTTGCTGCACGCAGAGAACCGGTCGTAGAAAAAAGTTGATTCAGGGGAAGCCCCAGTGGGGATCGTGAATCTCTTTTGACGTGGTAGCATCAACATGTACTTATGCTGCGTGTCAACCTGGAAATGGGAGACTGAAGGCACAAAGCTTGTTTTCCCGTTTTGAAAGCTCCATTCATGCGGCCTCGAAGCTACCTGCAAAGCACGGTTGTTACCGTGCTTTTCCTTACAGCCGGCATGGCACATAGAAGAAAATGAGTTTTCTCGAAAGAAACCTTGTGCTTCCAGTTCCTACTTGGAACCTCACCCTGCTCTGCTCTATACCAAACGTGAAAGTCAATGTGAGCACTAGCCTCGAAGTAAGGCCCTGATTATGCTGGCAAAACGGGAGGCGTGCAGCAGCTCCATGAGGCCTTCATCGCTGTTCTGCTTTAGTTGAACGGTAGTCAGCTCTCCAAGACTCCTAGGGACTTTGCTTAAGCAACCGTTTCGGTACCACAACACTGCGTAGAGCCAGGAAGCTTTGGTCCTGCGTGTATGCTGCGTGTCTACCTAGAAATTAGAGACTGATGGCACAAGGCTTGTTTTCCCATTAGGAAAGCTCCGTTCATGCGGCCTCGAAGATACCGGAAAAGCATTGTTGTTGGCGGGGTTTGAGTCACTGCCGGCATGGTTCTGAGAAGAAACTGAGTGTTTTCGTAAGAAACCTTGTGCTTCCAGTTCCTTGTAGGAGGCTCACCCTGCTCTGCTCTATACCTAAAGTGAAAGTCAACGTGAGACTTGCTTCGAAGTAAGGCCTTGATTATCCTTGCAAAACGGGAGGCGTGCAGCAGCTCCATGAGGCCTTCATCGTTGTTCTGCTTTAGTTTCACGGTAGTAAGCCTTTCAAGACTCCTAGGGACCTTGCTTCAGCCCCCGTTTCGGTACCAGAACACTGCGGAGAGCCAGGAAGCTCTGGTCCTGCGTGTACGCTGCGTGTCAACCTAGAAATGAGAGCCTGATGGCACAAGGCTTGTTTTCCCATTAGGAAAGCTCCGTTCATGCGGCCTCGAAGCTACCTGAAAAGCATTGTTGTTGCCTGGGTTTTCGTCACTGCCGACATGGTTCTGAGAAGAAAATGAGTTTTCATGGAAGAAACCTTGTGCTTCCAGTTCCTTGTTGGAAGCTCACCCTGCTCTGCTCTATACCAAAAGTGAAAGCCAACGTGAGCCCTAGCCTCGAAGTAAGGCCCTGATTTGCCTTGCCAATGGGGAGGCGTGCAGCAGCTCCATGAGGCCTTCCTCACTGTTCTGCTTGAGTTTCATGGTAGTAAGCCTTTCAAGACTCCTAGGGACCTTGCTTCAGCACCCGTTTCCGTACCAGAATATTGAGGAGACACAGGAAGCTCTAGTCCTGTTAAGCAACTTCCAGCCCCGTAGGCCTTTTGGAACACCCCAGTGTTGGCTAGAGAAAGGCAACACACTGCACTCTTCCTTGGCAGAGCCAGATTACCTCAGCTCCACACAGGATTCACGACCACACTTCTCGACGGTCCTCCATGCAGTGGATGTAACCTCATTCCCCTAGCTGAACTCTATTGAGAAAAACACTCTGCTTCTAATCCCGTTTCACTTTTTACACTTCGAGTCACGCATCCTCAAGGGGGTGGTCGGCTTGCATTCCAAGTACAATTTAAGCACCGTTCTTGGTGTAACACAGCAGGTCTTTTGAAGAGGCACAGGTCTCTAAGTCTCCCTCGCGCATCCTTGGTTTAGGCACTTTGCTGCACGCAGAGAACCGGTCGTAGAAAAAAGTTGATTCAGGGGAAGCCCCAGTGGGGATCGTGAATCTCTTTTGACGTGGTAGCATCAACATGTACTTATGCTGCGTGTCAACCTGGAAATGGGAGACTGAAGGCACAAAGCTTGTTTTCCCGTTTTGAAAGCTCCATTCATGCGGCCTCGAAGCTACCTGCAAAGCACGGTTGTTACCGTGCTTTTCCTTACAGCCGGCATGGCACATAGAAGAAAATGAGTTTTCTCGAAAGAAACCTTGTGCTTCCAGTTCCTACTTGGAACCTCACCCTGCTCTGCTCTATACCAAACGTGAAAGTCAATGTGAGCACTAGCCTCGAAGTAAGGCCCTGATTATGCTGGCAAAACGGGAGGCGTGCAGCAGCTCCATGAGGCCTTCATCGCTGTTCTGCTTTAGTTGAACGGTAGTCAGCTCTCCAAGACTCCTAGGGACTTTGCTTAAGCAACCGTTTCGGTACCACAACACTGCGTAGAGCCAGGAAGCTTTGGTCCTGCGTGTATGCTGCGTGTCTACCTAGAAATTAGAGACTGATGGCACAAGGCTTGTTTTCCCATTAGGAAAGCTCCGTTCATGCGGCCTCGAAGATACCGGAAAAGCATTGTTGTTGGCGGGGTTTGAGTCACTGCCGGCATGGTTCTGAGAAGAAACTGAGTGTTTTCGTAAGAAACCTTGTGCTTCCAGTTCCTTGTAGGAGGCTCACCCTGCTCTGCTCTATACCTAAAGTGAAAGTCAACGTGAGACTTGCTTCGAAGTAAGGCCTTGATTATCCTTGCAAAACGGGAGGCGTGCAGCAGCTCCATGAGGCCTTCATCGTTGTTCTGCTTTAGTTTCACGGTAGTAAGCCTTTCAAGACTCCTAGGGACCTTGCTTCAGCCCCCGTTTCGGTACCAGAACACTGCGGAGAGCCAGGAAGCTCTGGTCCTGCGTGTATGCTGCGTGTCAACCTAGAAATGAGAGCCTGATGGCACAAGGCTTGTTTTCCCATTAGGAAAGCTCCGTTCATGCGGCCTCGAAGCTACCTGAAAAGCATTGTTGTTGCCTGGGTTTTCGTCACTGCCGACATGGTTCTGAGAAGAAAATGAGTTTTCATGGAAGAAACCTTGTGCTTCCAGTTCCTTGTTGGAAGCTCACCCTGCTCTGCTCTATACCAAAAGTGAAAGCCAACGTGAGCCCTAGCCTCGAAGTAAGGCCCTGATTTGCCTTGCCAATGGGGAGGCGTGCAGCAGCTCCATGAGGCCTTCCTCACTGTTCTGCTTGAGTTTCACGGTAGTAAGCCTTTCAAGACTCCTAGGGACCTTGCTTCAGCACCCGTTTCCGTACCAGAATATTGAGGAGACACAGGAAGCTCTAGTCCTGTTAAGCAACTTCCAGCCCCGTAGGCCTTTTGGAACACCCCAGTGTTGGCTAGAGAAAGGCAACACACTGCACTCTTCCTTGGCAGAGCCAGATTACCTCAGCTCCACACAGGATTCACGACCACACTTCTCGACGGTCCTCCATGCAGTGGATGTAACCTCATTCCCCTAGCTGAACTCTATTGAGAAAAACACTCTGCTTCTAATCCCGTTTCACTTTTTACACTTCGAGTCACGCATCCTCAAGGGGGTGGTCGGCTTGCATTCCAAGTACAATTTAAGCACCGTTCTTGGTGTAACACAGCAGGTCTTTTGAAGAGGCACAGGTCTCTAAGTCTCCCTCGCGCATCCTTGGTTTAGGCACTTTGCTGCACGCAGAGAACCGGTCGTAGAAAAAAGTTGATTCAGGGGAAGCCCCAGTGGGGATCGTGAATCTCTTTTGACGTGGTAGCATCAACATGTACTTATGCTGCGTGTCAACCTGGAAATGGGAGACTGAAGGCACAAAGCTTGTTTTCCCGTTTTGAAAGCTCCATTCATGCGGCCTCGAAGCTACCTGAAAAGCACGGTTGTTACCGTGCTTTTCCTTACAGCCGGCATGGCACATAGAAGAAAATGAGTTTTCTCGAAAGAAACCTTGTGCTTCCAGTTCCTACTTGGAACCTCACCCTGCTCTGCTCTATACCAAACGTGAAAGTCAATGTGAGCACTAGCCTCGAAGTAAGGCCCTGATTATGCTGGCAAAACGGGAGGCGTGCAGCAGCTCCATGAGGCCTTCATCGCTGTTCTGCTTTAGTTGAACGGTAGTCAGCTCTCCAAGACTCCTAGGGACTTTGCTTAAGCAACCGTTTCGGTACCACAACACTGCGTAGAGCCAGGAAGCTTTGGTCCTGCGTGTATGCTGCGTGTCTACCTAGAAATTAGAGACTGATGGCACAAGGCTTGTTTTCCCATTAGGAAAGCTCCGTTCATGCGGCCTCGAAGCTACCGGAAAAGCATTGTTGTTGGCGGGGTTTGAGTCACTGCCGGCATGGTTCTGAGAAGAAACTGAGTGTTTTCTTAAGAAACCTTGTGCTTCCAGTTCCTTGTAGGAGGCTCACCCTGCTCTGCTCTATACCTAAAGTGAAAATCAATGTGAGACTTGCTTCGAAGTAAGGCCTTGATTATCCTTGCAAAACGGGAGGCGTGCAGCAGCTCCATGAGGCCTTCATCGTTGTTCTGCTTTAGTTTCACGGTAGTAAGCCTTTCAAGACTCCTAGGGACCTTGCTTCAGCCCCCGTTTCGGTACCAGAACACTGCGGAGAGCCAGGAAGCTCTGGTCCTGCGTGTACGCTGCGTGTCAACCTAGAAATGAGAGCCTGATGGCACAAGGCTTGTTTTCCCATTAGGAAAGCTCCGTTCATGCGGCCTCGAAGCTACCTGAAAAGCATTGTTGTTGCCTGGGTTTTCGTCACTGCCGACATGGTTCTGAGAAGAAAATGAGTTTTCATGGAAGAAACCTTGTGCTTCCAGTTCCTTGTTGGAAGCTCACCCTGCTCTGCTCTATACCAAAAGTGAAAGCCAACGTGAGCCCTAGCCTCGAAGTAAGGCCCTGATTTGCCTTGCCAATGGGGAGGCGTGCAGCAGCTCCATGAGGCCTTCCTCACTGTTCTGCTTGAGTTTCACGGTAGTAAGCCTTTCAAGACTCCTAGGGACCTTGCTTCAGCACCCGTTTCCGTACCAGAATATTGAGGAGACACAGGAAGCTCTAGTCCTGTTAAGCAACTTCCAGCCCCGTAGGCCTTTTGGAACACCCCAGTGTTGGCTAGAGAAAGGCAACACACTGCACTCTTCCTTGGCAGAGCCAGATTACCTCAGCTCCACACAGGATTCACGACCACACTTCTCGACTGTCCTCCATGCAGTGGATGTAACCTCATTCCCCTAGCTGAACTCTATTGAGAAAAACACTCTGCTTCTAATCCCGTTTCACTTTTTACACTTCGAGTCACGCATCCTCAAGGGGGTGGTCGGCTTGCATTCCAAGTACAATTTAAGCACCGTTCTTGGTGTAACACAGCAGGTCTTTTGAAGAGGCACAGGTCTCTAAGTCTCCCTCGCGCATCCTTTGTTTAGGCACTTTGCTGCACGCAGAGAACCGGTCGTAGAAAAAAGTTGATTCAGGGGAAGCCCCAGTGGGGATCGTGAATCTCTTTTGACGTGGTAGCATCAACATGTACTTATGCTGCGTGTCAACCTGGAAATGGGAGACTGAAGGCACAAAGCTTGTTTTCCCGTTTTGAAAGCTCCATTCGTGCGGCCTCGAAGCTACCTGAAAAGCACGGTTGTTACCGTGCTTTTCCTTACAGCCGGCATGGCACATAGAAGAAAATGAGTTTTCTCGAAAGAAACCTTGTGCTTCCAGTTCCTACTTGGAACCTCACCCTGCTCTGCTCTATACCAAACGTGAAAGTCAATGTGAGCACTAGCCTCGAAGTAAGGCCCTGATTATGCTGGCAAAACGGGAGGCGTGCAGCAGCTCCATGAGGCCTTCATCGCTGTTCTGCTTTAGTTGAACGGTAGTCAGCTCTCCAAGACTCCTAGGGACTTTGCTTAAGCAACCGTTTCGGTACCAGAACACTGCGTAGAGCCAGGAAGCTTTGGTCCTGCGTGTATGCTGCGTGTCTACCTAGAAATTAGAGACTGATGGCACAAGGCTTGTTTTCCCATTAGGAAAGCTCCGTTCATGCGGCCTCGAAGCTACCGGAAAAGCATTGTTGTTGGCGGGGTTTGAGTCACTGCCGGCATGGTTCTGAGAAGAAACTGAGTGTTTTCGTAAGAAACCTTGTGCTTCCAGTTCCTTGTAGGAGGCTCACCCTGCTCTGCTCTATACCTAAAGTGAAAGGCAACGTGAGACTTGCTTCGAAGTAAGGCCTTGATTATCCTTGCAAAACGGGAGGCGTGCAGCAGCTCCATGAGGCCTTCATCGTTGTTCTGCTTTAGTTTCACGGTAGTAAGCCTTTCAAGACTCCTAGGGACATTGCTTCAGCCCCCGTTTCGGTACCAGAACACTGCGGAGAGCCAGGAAGCTCTGGTCCTGCGTGTACGCTGCGTGTCAACCTAGAAATGAGAGCCTGATGGCACAAGGCTTGTTTTCCCATTAGGAAAGCTCCGTTCATGCGGCCTCGAAGCTACCTGAAAAGCATTGTTGTTGCCTGGGTTTTCGTCACTGCCGACATGGTTCTGAGAAGAAAATGAGTTTTCATGGAAGAAACCTTGTGCTTCCAGTTCCTTGTTGGAAGCTCACCCTGCTCTGCTCTATACCAAAAGTGAAAGCCAACGTGAGCCCTAGCCTCGAAGTAAGGCCCTGATTTGCCTTGCCAATGGGGAGGCGTGCAGCAGCTCCATGAGGCCTTCCTCACTGTTCTGCTTGAGTTTCACGGTAGTAAGCCTTTCAAGACTCCTAGGGACCTTGCTTCAGCACCCGTTTCCGTACCAGAATATTGAGGAGACACAGGAAGCTCTAGTCCTGTTAAGCAACTTCCAGCCCCGTAGGCCTTTTGGAACACCCCAGTGTTGGCTAGAGAAAGGCAACACACTGCACTCTTCCTTGGCAGAGCCAGATTACCTCAGCTCCACACAGGATTCACGACCACACTTCTCGACTGTCCTCCATGCAGTGGATGTAACCTCATTCCCCTAGCTGAACTCTATTGAGAAAAACACTCTGCTTCTAATCCCGTTTCACTTTTTACACTTCGAGTCACGCATCCTCAAGGGGGTGGTCGGCTTGCATTCCAAGTACAATTTAAGCACCGTTCTTGGTGTAACACAGCAGGTCTTTTGAAGAGGCACAGGTCTCTAAGTCTCCCTCGCGCATCCTTGGTTTAGGCACTTTGCTGCACGCAGAGAACCGGTCGTAGAAAAAAGTTGATTCAGGGGAAGCCCCAGTGGGGATCGTGAATCTCTTTTGACGTGGTAGCATCAACATGTACTTATGCTGCGTGTCAACCTGGAAATGGGAGACTGAAGGCACAAAGCTTGTTTTCCCGTTTTGAAAGCTCCATTCATGCGGCCTCGAAGCTACCTGCAAAGCACGGTTGTTACCGTGCTTTTCCTTACAGCCGGCATGGCACATAGAAGAAAATGAGTTTTCTCGAAAGAAACCTTGTGCTTCCAGTTCCTACTTGGAACCTCACCCTGCTCTGCTCTATACCAAACGTGAAAGTCAATGTGAGCACTAGCCTCGAAGTAAGGCCCTGATTATGCTGGCAAAACGGGAGGCGTGCAGCAGCTCCATGAGGCCTTCATCGCTGTTCTGCTTTAGTTGAACGGTAGTCAGCTCTCCAAGACTCCTAGGGACTTTGCTTAAGCAACCGTTTCGGTACCAGAACACTGCGTAGAGCCAGGAAGCTTTGGTCCTGCGTGTATGCTGCGTGTCTACCTAGAAATTAGAGACTGATGGCACAAGGCTTGTTTTCCCATTAGGAAAGCTCCGTTCATGCGGCCTCGAAGCTACCGGAAAAGCATTGTTGTTGGCGGGGTTTGAGTCACTGCCGGCATGGTTCTGAGAAGAAACTGAGTGTTTTCGTAAGAAACCTTGTGCTTCCAGTTCCTTGTAGGAGGCTCACCCTGCTCTGCTCTATACCTAAAGTGAAAGGCAACGTGAGACTTGCTTCGAAGTAAGGCCTTGATTATCCTTGCAAAACGGGAGGCGTGCAGCAGCTCCATGAGGCCTTCATCGTTGTTCTGCTTTAGTTTCACGGTAGTAAGCCTTTCAAGACTCCTAGGGACCTTGCTTCAGCCCCCGTTTCGGTACCAGAACACTGCGGAGAGCCAGGAAGCTCTGGTCCTGCGTGTACGCTGCGTGTCAACCTAGAAATGAGAGCCTGATGGCACAAGGCTTGTTTTCCCATTAGGAAAGCTCCGTTCATGCGGCCTCGAAGCTACCTGAAAAGCATTGTTGTTGCCTGGGTTTTCGTCACTGCCGACATGGTTCTGAGAAGAAAATGAGTTTTCATGGAAGAAACCTTGTGCTTCCAGTTCCTTGTTGGAAGCTCACCCTGCTCTGCTCTATACCAAAAGTGAAAGCCAACGTGAGCCCTAGCCTCGAAGTAAGGCCCTGATTTGCCTTGCCAATGGGGAGGCTTGCAGCACCTCCATGAGGCCTTCCTCACTGTTCTGCTTCAGTTTCACGGTAGTGAGCCTTTCAAGACTCCTAGGGACCTTGCTTCAGCACCCGTTTCCGTACCAGAATATTGAGGAGACACAGGAAGCTCTAGTCCTGTTAAGCAACTTCCAGCCCCGTAGGCCTTTTGGAACACCCCAGTGTTGGCTAGAGAAAGGCAACACACTGCACTCTTCCTTGGCAGAGCCAGATTACCTCAGCTCCACACAGGATTCACGACCACACTTCTCGACGGTCCTCCATGCAGTGGATGTAACCTCATTCCCCTAGCTGAACTCTATTGAGAAAAACACTCTGCTTCTAATCCCGTTTCACTTTTTACACTTCGAGTCACGCATCCTCAAGGGGGTGGTCGGCTTGCATTCCAAGTACAATTTAAGCACCGTTCTTGGTGTAACACAGCAGGTCTTTTGAAGAGGCACAGGTCTCTAAGTCTCCCTCGCGCATCCTTGGTTTAGGCACTTTGCTGCACGCAGAGAACCGGTCGTAGAAAAAAGTTGATTCAGGGGAAGCCCCAGTGGGGATCGTGAATCTCTTTTGACGTGGTAGCATCAACATGTACTTATGCTGCGTGTCAACCTGGAAATGGGAGACTGAAGGCACAAAGCTTGTTTTCCCGTTTTGAAAGCTCCATTCATGCGGCCTCGAAGCTACCTGCAAAGCACGGTTGTTACCGTGCTTTTCCTTACAGCCGGCATGGCACATAGAAGAAAATGAGTTTTCTCGAAAGAAACCTTGTGCTTCCAGTTCCTACTTGGAACCTCACCCTGCTCTGCTCTATACCAAACGTGAAAGTCAATGTGAGCACTAGCCTCGAAGTAAGGCCCTGATTATGCTGGCAAAACGGGAGGCGTGCAGCAGCTCCATGAGGCCTTCATCGCTGTTCTGCTTTAGTTGAACGGTAGTCAGCTCTCCAAGACTCCTAGGGACTTTGCTTAAGCAACCGTTTCGGTACGAGAACACTGCGTAGAGCCAGGAAGCTTTGGTCCTGCGTGTATGCTGCGTGTCTACCTAGAAATTAGAGACTGATGGCACAAGGCTTGTTTTCCCATTAGGAAAGCTCCGTTCATGCGGCCTCGAAGCTACCGGAAAAGCATTGTTGTTGGCGGGGTTTGAATCACTGCCGGCATGGTTCTGAGAAGAAACTGAGTGTTTTCGTAAGAAACCTTGTGCTTCCAGTTCCTTGTAGGAGGCTCACCCTGCTCTGCTCTATACCTAAAGTGAAAGGCAACGTGAGACTTGCTTCGAAGTAAGGCCTTGATTATCCTTGCAAAACGGGAGGCGTGCAGCAGCTCCATGAGGCCTTCATCGTTGTTCTGCTTTAGTTTCACGGTAGTAAGCCTTTCAAGACTCCTAGGGACCTTGCTTCAGCCCCCGTTTCGGTACCAGAACACTGCGGAGAGCCAGGAAGCTCTGGTCCTGCGTGTATGCTGCGTGTCAACCTAGAAATGAGAGCCTGATGGCACAAGGCTTGTTTTCCCATTAGGAAAGCTCCGTTCATGCGGCCTCGAAGCTACCTGAAAAGCATTGTTGTTGCCTGGGTTTTCGTCACTGCCGACATGGTTCTGAGAAGAAAATGAGTTTTCATGGAAGAAACCTTGTGCTTCCAGTTCCTTGTTGGAAGCTCACCCTGCTCTGCTCTATACCAAAAGTGAAAGCCAACGTGAGCCCTAGCCTCGAAGTAAGGCCCTGATTTGCCTTGCCAATGGGGAGGCGTGCAGCAGCTCCATGAGGCCTTCCTCACTGTTCTGCTTGAGTTTCACGGTAGTAAGCCTTTCAAGACTCCTAGGGACCTTGCTTCAGCACCCGTTTCCGTACCAGAATATTGAGGAGACACAGGAAGCTCTAGTCCTGTTAAGCAACTTCCAGCCCCGTAGGCCTTTTGGAACACCCCAGTGTTGGCTAGAGAAAGGCAACACACTGCACTCTTCCTTGGCAGAGCCAGATTACCTCAGCTCCACACAGGATTCACGACCACACTTCTCGACGGTCCTCCATGCAGTGGATGTAACCTCATTCCCCTAGCTGAACTCTATTGAGAAAAACACTCTGCTTCTAATCCCGTTTCACTTTTTACACTTCGAGTCACGCATCCTCAAGGGGGTGGTCGGCTTGCATTCCAAGTACAATTTAAGCACCGTTCTTGGTGTAACACAGCAGGTCTTTTGAAGAGGCACAGGTCTCTAAGTCTCCCTCGCGCATCCTTGGTTTAGGCACTTTGCTGCACGCAGAGAACCGGTCGTAGAAAAAAGTTGATTCAGGGGAAGCCCCAGTGGGGATCGTGAATCTCTTTTGACGTGGTAGCATCAACATGTACTTATGCTGCGTGTCAACCTGGAAATGGGAGACTGAAGGCACAAAGCTTGTTTTCCCGTTTTGAAAGCTCCATTCATGCGGCCTCGAAGCTACCTGAAAAGCACGGTTGTTACCGTGCTTTTCCTTACAGCCGGCATGGCACATAGAAGAAAATGAGTTTTCTCGAAAGAAACCTTGTGCTTCCAGTTCCTACTTGGAACCTCACCCTGCTCTGCTCTATACCAAACGTGAAAGTCAATGTGAGCACTAGCCTCGAAGTAAGGCCCTGATTATGCTGGCAAAACGGGAGGCGTGCAGCAGCTCCATGAGGCCTTCATCGCTGTTCTGCTTTAGTTGAACGGTAGTCAGCTCTCCAAGACTCCTAGGGACTTTGCTTAAGCAACCGTTTCGGTACCACAACACTGCGTAGAGCCAGGAAGCTTTGGTCCTGCGTGTATGCTGCGTGTCTACCTAGAAATTAGAGACTGATGGCACAAGGCTTGTTTTCCCATTAGGAAAGCTCCGTTCATGCGGCCTCGAAGCTACCGGAAAAGCATTGTTGTTGGCGGGGTTTGAGTCACTGCCGGCATGGTTCTGAGAAGAAACTGAGTGTTTTCGTAAGAAACCTTGTGCTTCCAGTTCCTTGTAGGAGGCTCACCCTGCTCTGCTCTATACCTAAAGTGAAAGTCAACGTGAGACTTGATTCGAAGTAAGGCCTTGATTATCCTTGCAAAACGGGAGGCGTGCAGCAGCTCCATGAGGCCTTCATCGTTGTTCTGCTTTAGTTTCACGGTAGTAAGCCTTTCAAGACTCCTAGGGACCTTGCTTCAGCCCCCGTTTCGGTACCAGAACACTGCGGAGAGCCAGGAAGCTCTGGTCCTGCGTGTACGCTGCGTGTCAACCTAGAAATGAGAGCCTGATGGCACAAGGCTTGTTTTCCCATTAGGAAAGCTCCGTTCATGCGGCCTCGAAGCTACCTGAAAAGCATTGTTGTTGCCTGGGTTTTCGTCACTGCCGACATGGTTCTGAGAAGAAAATGAGTTTTCATGGAAGAAACCTTGTGCTTCCAGTTCCTTGTTGGAAGCTCACCCTGCTCTGCTCTATACCAAAAGTGAAAGCCAAGGTGAGCCCTAGCCTCGAAGTAAGGCCCTGATTTGCCTTGCCAATGGGGAGGCGTGCAGCAGCTCCATGAGGCCTTCCTCACTGTTCTGCTTGAGTTTCACGGTAGTAAGCCTTTCAAGACTCCTAGGGACCTTGCTTCAGCACCCGTTTCCGTACCAGAATATTGAGGAGACACAGGAAGCTCTAGTCCTGTTAAGCAACTTCCAGCCCCGTAGGCCTTTTGGAAAACCCCAGTGTTGGCTAGAGAAAGGCAACACACTGCACTCTTCCTTGGCAGAGCCAGATTACCTCAGCTCCACACAGGATTCACGACCACACTTCTCGACTGTCCTCCATGCAGTGGATGTAACCTCATTCCCCTAGCTGAACTCTATTGAGAAAAACACTCTGCTTCTAATCCCGTTTCACTTTTTACACTTCGAGTCACGCATCCTCAAGGGGGTGGTCGGCTTGCATTCCAAGTACAATTTAAGCACCGTTCTTGGTGTAACACAGCAGGTCTTTTGAAGAGGCACATGTCTCTAAGTCTCCCTCGCGCATCCTTGGTTTAGGCACTTCGCTGCACGCAGAAAACCGGTCGTAGAAAAAAGTTGATTCAGGGGAAGCCCCAGTGGGGATCGTGAATCTCTTTTGACGTGGTAGCATCAACATGTACTTATGCTGCGTGTCAACCTGGAAATGGGAGACTGAAGGCACAAAGCTTGTTTTCCCGTTTTGAAAGCTCCATTCATGCGGCCTCGAAGCTACCTGAAAAGCACGGTTGTTACCGTGCTTTTCCTTACAGCCGGCATGGCACATAGAAGAAAATGAGTTTTCTCGAAAGAAACCTTGTGCTTCCAGTTCCTACTTGGAACCTCACCCTGCTCTGCTCTATACCAAACGTGAAAGTCAATGTGAGCACTAGCCTCGAAGTAAGGCCCTGATTATGCTGGCAAAACGGGAGGCGTGCAGCAGCTCCATGAGGCCTTCATCGCTGTTCTGCTTTAGTTGAACGGTAGTCAGCTCTCCAAGACTCCTAGGGACTTTGCTTAAGCAACCGTTTCGGTACCAGAACACTGCGTAGAGCCAGGAAGCTTTGGTCCTGCGTGTATGCTGCGTGTCTACCTAGAAATTAGAGACTGATGGCACAAGGCTTGTTTTCCCATTAGGAAAGCTCCGTTCATGCGGCCTCGAAGCTACCGGAAAAGCATTGTTGTTGGCGGGGTTTGAGTCACTGCCGGCATGGTTCTGAGAATAAACTGAGTTTTTTCGTAAGAAACCTTGTGCTTCCAGTTCCTTGTAGGAGGCTCACCCTGCTCTGCTCTATACCTAAAGTGAAAGTCAACGTGAGACTTGCTTCGAAGTAAGGCCTTGATTATCCTTGCAAAACGGGAGGCGTGCAGCAGCTCCATGAGGCCTTCATCGTTGTTCTGCTTTAGTTTCACGGTAGTAAGCCTTTCAAGACTCCTAGGGACCTTGCTTCAGCCCCCGTTTCGGTACCAGAACACTGCGGAGAGCCAGGAAGCTCTGGTCCTGCGTGTACGCTGCGTGTCAACCTAGAAATGAGAGCCTGATGGCACAAGGCTTGTTTTCCCATTAGGAAAGCTCCGTTCATGCGGCCTCGAAGCTACCTGAAAAGCATTGTTGTTGCCTGGGTTTTCGTCACTGCCGACATGGTTCTGAGAAGAAAATGAGTTTTCATGGAAGAAACCTTGTGCTTCCAGTTCCTTGTTGGAAGCTCACCCTGCTCTGCTCTATACCAAAAGTGAAAGCCAACGTGAGCCCTAGCCTCGAAGTAAGGCCCTGATTTGCCTTGCCAATGGGGAGGCGTGCAGCAGCTCCATGAGGCCTTCCTCACTGTTCTGCTTGAGTTTCACGGTAGTAAGCCTTTCAAGACTCCTAGGGACCTTGCTTCAGCACCCGTTTCCGTACCAGAATATTGAGGAGACACAGGAAGCTCTAGTCCTGTTAAGCAACTTCCAGCCCCGTAGGCCTTTTGGAACACCCCAGTGTTGGCTAGAGAAAGGCAACACACTGCACTCTTCCTTGGCAGAGCCAGATTACCTCAGCTCCACACAGGATTCACGACCACACTTCTCGACAGTCCTCCATGCAGTGGATGTAACCTCATTCCCCTAGCTGAACTCTATTGAGAAAAACACTCTGCTTCTAATCCCGTTTCACTTTTTACACTTCGAGTCACGCATCCTCAAGGGGGTGGTAGGCTTGCATTCAAAGTACAATTTAAGCACCGTTCTTGGTGTAACACAGCAGGTCTTTTGAAGAGGCACAGGTCTCTAAGTCTCCCTCGCGCATCCTTTGTTTAGGCACTTTGCTGCACGCAGAAAACCGGTCGTAGAAAAAAGTTGATTCAGGGGAAGCCCCAGTGGGGATCGTGAATCTCTTTTGACGTGGTAGCATCAACATGTACTTATGCTGCGTGTCAACCTGGAAATGGGAGACTGAAGGCACAAAGCTTGTTTTCCTGTTTTGAAAGCTCCATTCATGCGGCCTCGAAGCTACCTGAAAAGCACGGTTGTTACCGTGCTTTTCCTTACAGCCGGCATGGCACATAGAAGAAAATGAGTTTTCTCGAAAGAAACCTTGTGCTTCCAGTTCCTACTTGGAACCTCACCCTGCTCTGCTCTATACCAAACGTGAAAGTCAATGTGAGCACTAGCCTCGAAGTAAGGCCCTGATTATGCTGGCAAAACGGGAGAAGTGCAGCAGCTCCATGAGGCCTTCATCGCTGTTCTGCTTTAGTTGAACGGTAGTAAGCTCTCCAAGACTCCTAGGGACTTTGCTTAAGCAACCGTTTCGGTACCACAACACTGCGTAGAGCCAGGAAGCTTTGGTCCTGCGTGTATGCTGCGTGTCTACCTAGAAATTAGAGACTGATGGCACAAGGCTTGTTTTCCCATTAGGAAAGCTCCGTTCATGCGGCCTCGAAGCTACCGGAAAAGCATTGTTGTTGGCGGGGTTTGAGTCACTGCCGGCATGGTTCTGAGAAGAAACTGAGTGTTTTCGTAAGAAACCTTGTGCTTCCAGTTCCTTGTAGGAGGCTCACCCTGCTCTGCTCTATACCTAAAGTGAAAGGCAACGTGAGACTTGCTTCGAAGTAAGGCCTTGATTATCCTTGCAAAACGGGAGGCGTGCAGCAGCTCCATGAGGCCTTCATCGTTGTTCTGCTTTAGTTTCACGGTAGTAAGCCTTTCAAGACTCCTAGGGACCTTGCTTCAGCCCCCGTTTCGGTACCAGAACACTGCGGAGAGCCAGGAAGCTCTGGTCCTGCGTGTATGCTGCGTGTCAACCTAGAAATGAGAGCCTGATGGCACAAGGCTTGTTTTCCCATTAGGAAAGCTCCGTTCATGCGGCCTCGAAGCTACCTGAAAAGCATTGTTGTTGCCTGGGTTTTCGTCACTGCCGACATGGTTCTGAGAAGAAAATGAGTTTTCATGGAAGAAACCTTGTGCTTCCAGTTCCTTGTTGGAAGCTCACCCTGCTCTGCTCTATACCAAAAGTGAAAGCCAACGTGAGCCCTAGCCTCGAAGTAAGGCCCTGATTTGCCTTGCCAATGGGGAGGCGTGCAGCAGCTCCATGAGGCCTTCCTCACTGTTCTGCTTGAGTTTCACGGTAGTAAGCCTTTCAAGACTCCTAGGGACCTTGCTTCAGCACCCGTTTCCGTACCAGAATATTGAGGAGACACAGGAAGCTCTAGTCCTGTTAAGCAACTTCCAGCCCCGTAGGCCTTTTGGAACACCCCAGTGTTGGCTAGAGAAAGGCAACACACTGCACTCTTCCTTGGCAGAGCCAGATTACCTCAGCTCCACACAGGATTCACGACCACACTTCTCGACGGTCCTCCATGCAGTGGATGTAACCTCATTCCCCTAGCTGAACTCTATTGAGAAAAACACTCTGCTTCTAATCCCGTTTCACTTTTTACACTTCGAGTCACGCATCCTCAAGGGGGTGGTCGGCTTGCATTCCAAGTACAATTTAAGCACCGTTCTTGGTGTAACACAGCAGGTCTTTTGAAGAGGCACAGGTCTCTAAGTCTCCCTCGCGCATCCTTGGTTTAGGCACTTTGCTGCACGCAGAGAACCGGTCGTAGAAAAAAGTTGATTCAGGGGAAGCCCCAGTGGGGATCGTGAATCTCTTTTGACGTGGTAGCATCAACATGTACTTATGCTGCGTGTCAACCTGGAAATGGGAGACTGAAGGCACAAAGCTTGTTTTCCCGTTTTGAAAGCTCCATTCATGCGGCCTCGAAGCTACCTGAAAAGCACGGTTGTTACCGTGCTTTTCCTTACAGCCGGCATGGCACATAGAAGAAAATGAGTTTTCTCGAAAGAAACCTTGTGCTTCCAGTTCCTACTTGGAACCTCACCCTGCTCTGCTCTATAGCAAACGTGAAAGTCAATGTGAGCACTAGCCTCGAAGTAAGGCCCTGATTATGCTGGCAAAACGGGAGGCGTGCAGCAGCTCCATGAGGCCTTCATCGCTGTTCTGCTTTAGTTGAACGGTAGTCAGCTCTCCAAGACTCCTAGGGACTTTGCTTAAGCAACCGTTTCGGTACGAGAACACTGCGTAGAGCCAGGAAGCTTTGGTCCTGCGTGTATGCTGCGTGTCTACCTAGAAATTAGAGACTGATGGCACAAGGCTTGTTTTCCCATTAGGAAAGCTCCGTTCATGCGGCCTCGAAGCTACCGGAAAAGCATTGTTGTTGGCGGGGTTTGAGTCACTGCCGGCATGGTTCTGAGAAGAAACTGAGTGTTTTCGTAAGAAACCTTGTGCTTCCAGTTCCTTGTAGGAGGCTCACCCTGCTCTGCTCTATACCTAAAGTGAAAGTCAACGTGAGACTTGCTTCGAAGTAAGGCCTTGATTATCCTTGCAAAACGGGAGGCGTGCAGCAGCTCCATGAGGCCTTCATCGTTGTTCTGCTTTAGTTTCACGGTAGTAAGCCTTTCAAGACTCCTAGGGACCTTGCTTCAGCCCCCGTTTCGGTACCAGAACACTGCGGAGAGCCAGGAAGCTCTGGTCCTGCGTGTACGCTGCGTGTCAACCTAGAAATGAGAGCCTGATGGCACAAGGCTTGTTTTCCCATTAGGAAAGCTCCGTTCATGCGGCCTCGAAGCTACCTGAAAAGCATTGTTGTTGCCTGGGTTTTCGTCACTGCCGACATGGTTCTGAGAAGAAAATGAGTTTTCATGGAAGAAACCTTGTGCTTCCAGTTCCTTGTTGGAAGCTCACCCTGCTCTGCTCTATACCAAAAGTGAAAGCCAAGGTGAGCCCTAGCCTCGAAGTAAGGCCCTGATTTGCCTTGCCAATGGGGAGGCGTGCAGCAGCTCCATGAGGCCTTCCTCACTGTTCTGCTTGAGTTTCACGGTAGTGAGCCTTTCAAGACTCCTAGGGACCTTGCTTCAGCACCCGTTTCCATACCAGAATATTGAGGAGACACAGGAAGCTCTAGTCCTGTTAAGCAACTTCCAGCCCCGTAGGCCTTTTGGAACACCCCAGTGTTGGCTAGAGAAAGGCAACACACTGCACTCTTCCTTGGCAGAGCCAGATTACCTCAGCTCCACACAGGATTCACGACCACACTTCTCGACGGTCCTCCATGCAGTGGATGTAACCTCATTCCCCTAGCTGAACTCTATTGAGAAAAACACTCTGCTTCTAATCCCTTTTCACTTTTTACACTTCGAGTCACGCATCCTCAAGGGGGTGGTCGGCTTGCATTCCAAGTACAATTTAAGCACCGTTCTTGGTGTAACACAGCAGGTCTTTTGAAGAGGCACAGGTCTCTAAGTCTCCCTCGCGCATCCTTGGTTTAGGCACTTTGCTGCACGCAGAGAACCGGTCGTAGAAAAAAGTTGATTCAGGGGAAGCCCCAGTGGGGATCGTGAATCTCTTTTGACGTGGTAGCATCAACATGTACTTATGCTGCGTGTCAACCTGGAAATGGGAGACTGAAGGCACAAAGCTTGTTTTCCCGTTTTGAAAGCTCCATTCATGCGGCCTCGAAGCTACCTGAAAAGCACGGTTGTTACCGTGCTTTTCCTTACAGCCGGCATGGCACATAGAAGAAAATGAGTTTTCTCGAAAGAAACCTTGTGCTTCCAGTTCCTACTTGGAACCTCACCCTGCTCTGCTCTATAGCAAACGTGAAAGTCAATGTGAGCACTAGCCTCGAAGTAAGGCCCTGATTATGCTGGCAAAACGGGAGGCGTGCAGCAGCTCCATGAGGCCTTCATCGCTGTTCTGCTTTAGTTGAACGGTAGTCAGCTCTCCAAGACTCCTAGGGACTTTGCTTAAGCAACCGTTTCGGTACCACAACACTGCGTAGAGCCAGGAAGCTTTGGTCCTGCGTGTATGCTGCGTGTCTACCTAGAAATTAGAGACTGATGGCACAAGGCTTGTTTTCCCATTAGGAAAGCTCCGTTCATGCGGCCTCGAAGCTACCGGAAAAGCATTGTTGTTGGCGGGGTTTGAGTCACTGCCGGCATGGTTCTGAGAAGAAACTGAGTGTTTTCGTAAGAAACCTTGTGCTTCCAGTTCCTTGTAGGAGGCTCACCCTGCTCTGCTCTATACCTAAAGTGAAAGTCAATGTGAGACTTGCTTCGAAGTAAGGCCTTGATTATCCTTGCAAAACGGGAGGCGTGCAGCAGCTCCATGAGGCCTTCATCGTTGTTCTGCTTTAGTTTCACGGTAGTAAGCCTTTCAAGACTCCTGGGGACCTTGCTTCAGCCCCCGTTTCGTTACCAGAACACTGCGGAGAGCCAGGAAGCTCTGGTCCTGCGTGTATGCTGCGTGTCAACCTAGAAATGAGAGCCTGATGGCACAAGGCTTGTTTTCCCATTAGGAAAGCTCCGTTCATGCGGCCTCGAAGCTACCTGAAAAGCATTGTTGTTGCCTGGGTTTTCGTCACTGCCGACATGGTTCTGAGAAGAAAATGAGTTTTCATGGAAGAAACCTTGTGCTTCTAGTTCCTTTTTGGAAGCTCACCCTGCTCTGCTCTATACCAAAAGTGAAAGCCAACGTGAGCCCTAGCCTCGAAGTAAGGCCCTGATTTGCCTTGCCAATGGGGAGGCGTGCAGCAGCTCCATGAGGCCTTCCTCACTGTTCTGCTTGAGTTTCACGGTAGTAAGCCTTTCAAGACTCCTAGGGACCTTGCTTCAGCACGGGTTTCCGTACCAGAATATTGAGGAGACACAGGAAGCTCTAGTCCTGTTAAGCAACTTCCAGCCCCGTAGGCCTTTTGGAACACCCCAGTGTTGGCTAGAGAAAGGCAACACACTGCACTCTTCCTTGGCAGAGCCAGATTACCTCAGCTCCACACAGGATTCACGACCACACTTCTCGACGGTCCTCCATGCAGTGGATGTAACCTCATTCCCCTAGCTGAACTCTATTGAGAAAAACACTCTGCTTCTAATCCCGTTTCACTTTTTACACTTCGAGTCACGCATCCTCAAGGGGGTGGTCGGCTTGCATTCCAAGTACAATTTAAGCACCGTTCTTGGTGTAACACAGCAGGTCTTTTGAAGAGGCACAGGTCTCTAAGTCTCCCTCGCGCATCCTTGGTTTAGGCACTTCGCTGCACGCAGAAAACCGGTCGTAGAAAAAAGTTGATTCAGGGGAAGCCCCAGTGGGGATCGTGAATCTCTTTTGACGTGGTAGCATCAACATGTACTTATGCTGCGTGTCAACCTGGAAATGGGAGACTGAAGGCACAAAGCTTGTTTTCCCGTTTTGAAAGCTCCATTCGTGCGGCCTCGAAGCTACCTGAAAAGCACGGTTGTTACCGTGCTTTTCCTTACAGCCGGCATGGCACATAGAAGAAAATGAGTTTTCTCGAAAGAAACCTTGTGCTTCCAGTTCCTACTTGGAACCTCACCCTGCTCTGCTCTATACCAAACGTGAAAGTCAATGTGAGCACTAGCCTCGAAGTAAGGCCCTGATTATGCTGGCAAAACGGGAGGCGTGCAGCAGCTCCATGAGGCCTTCATCGCTGTTCTGCTTTAGTTGAACGGTAGTCAGCTCTCCAAGACTCCTAGGGACTTTGCTTAAGCAACCGTTTCGGTACCAGAACACTGCGTAGAGCCAGGAAGCTTTGGTCCTGCGTGTATGCTGCGTGTCTACCTAGAAATTAGAGACTGATGGCACAAGGCTTGTTTTCCCATTAGGAAAGCTCCGTTCATGCGGCCTCGAAGCTACCGGAAAAGCATTGTTGTTGGCGGGCTTTGAGTCACTGCCGGCATGGTTCTGAGAAGAAACTGAGTGTTTTCGTAAGAAACCTTGTGCTTCCAGTTCCTTGTAGGAGGCTCACCCTGCTCTGCTCTATACCTAAAGTGAAAGGCAACGTGAGACTTGCTTCGAAGTAAGGCCTTGATTATCCTTGCAAAACGGGAGGCGTGCAGCAGCTCCATGAGGCCTTCATCGTTGTTCTGCTTTAGTTTCACGGTAGTAAGCCTTTCAAGACTCCTAGGGACCTTGCTTCAGCCCCCGTTTCGGTACCAGAACACTGCGGAGAGCCAGGAAGCTCTGGTCCTGCGTGTGCGCTGCGTGTCAACCTAGAAATGAGAGCCTGATGGCACAAGGCTTGTTTTCCCATTAGGAAAGCTCCGTTCATGCGGCCTCGAAGCTACCTGAAAAGCATTGTTGTTGCCTGGGTTTTCGTCACTGCCGACATGGTTCTGAGAAGAAAATGAGTTTTCATGGAAGAAACCTTGTGCTTCCAGTTCCTTGTTGGAAGCTCACCCTGCTCTGCTCTATACCAAAAGTGAAAGCCAACGTGAGCCCTAGCCTCGAAGTAAGGCCCTGATTTGCCTTGCCAATGGGGAGGCGTGCAGCAGCTCCATGAGGCCTTCCTCACTGTTCTGCTTGAGTTTCACGGTAGTAAGCCTTTCAAGACTCCTAGGGACCTTGCTTCAGCACCCGTTTCCGTACCAGAATATTGAGGAGACACAGGAAGCTCTAGTCCTGTTAAGCAACTTCCAGCCCCGTAGGCCTTTTGGAACACCCCAGTGTTGGCTAGAGAAAGGCAACACACTGCACTCTTCCTTGGCAGAGCCAGATTACCTCAGCTCCACACAGGATTCACGACCACACTTCTCGACTGTCCTCCATGCAGTGGATGTAACCTCATTCCCCTAGCTGAACTCTATTGAGAAAAACACTCTGCTTCTAATCCCGTTTCACTTTTTACACTTCGAGTCACGCATCCTCAAGGGGGTGGTCGGCTTGCATTCCAAGTACAATTTAAGCACCGTTCTTGGTGTAACACAGCAGGTCTTTTGAAGAGGCACAGGTCTCTAAGTCTCCCTCGCGCATCCTTTGTTTAGGCACTTTGCTGCACGCAGAAAACCGGTCGTAGAAAAAAGTTGATTCAGGGGAAGCCCCAGTGGGGATCGTGAATCTCTTTTGACGTGGTAGCATCAACATGTACTTATGCTGCGTGTCAACCTGGAAATGGGAGACTGAAGGCACAAAGCTTGTTTTCCCGTTTTGAAAGCTCCATTCGTGCGGCCTCGAAGCTACCTGAAAAGCACGGTTGTTACCGTGCTTTTCCTTACAGCCGGCATGGCACATAGAAGAAAATGAGTTTTCTCGAAAGAAACCTTGTGCTTCCAGTTCCTACTTGGAACCTCACCCTGCTCTGCTCTATAGCAAACGTGAAAGTCAATGTGAGCACTAGCCTCGAAGTAAGGCCCTGATTATGCTGGCAAAACGGGAGGCGTGCAGCAGCTCCATGAGGCCTTCATCGCTGTTCTGCTTTAGTTGAACGGTAGTCAGCTCTCCAAGACTCCTAGGGACTTTGCTTAAGCAACCGTTTCGGTACCAGAACACTGCGTAGAGCCAGGAAGCTTTGGTCCTGCGTGTATGCTGCGTGTCTACCTAGAAATTAGAGACTGATGGCACAAGGCTTGTTTTCCCATTAGGAAAGCTCCGTTCATGCGGCCTCGAAGCTACCGGAAAAGCATTGTTGTTGGCGGGGTTTGAGTCACTGCCGGCATGGTTCTGAGAAGAAACTGAGTGTTTTCTTAAGAAACCTTGTGCTTCCAGTTCCTTGTAGGAGGCTCACCCTGCTCTGCTCTATACCTAAAGTGAAAAGCAACGTGAGACTTGCTTCGAAGTAAGGCCTTGATTATCCTTGCAAAACGGGAGGCGTGCAGCAGCTCCATGAGGCCTTCATCGTTGTTCTGCTTTAGTTTCACGGTAGTAAGCCTTTCAAGACTCCTAGGGACCTTGCTTCAGCCCCCGTTTCGGTACCAGAACACTGCGGAGAGCCAGGAAGCTCTGGTCCTGCGTGTACGCTGCGTGTCAACCTAGAAATGAGAGCCTGATGGCACAAGGCTTGTTTTCCCATTAGGAAAGCTCCGTTCATGCGGCCTCGAAGCTACCTGAAAAGCACTGTTGTTGCCTGGGTTTTCGTCACTGCCGACATGGTTCTGAGAAGAAAATGAGTTTTCATGGAAGAAACCTTGTGCTTCCAGTTCCTTGTTGGAAGCTCACCCTGCTCTGCTCTATACCAAAAGTGAAAGCCAACGTGAGCCCTAGCCTCGAAGTAAGGCCCTGATTTGCCTTGCCAATGGGGAGGCGTGCAGCAGCTCCATGAGGCCTTCCTCACTGTTCTGCTTGAGTTTCACGGTAGTGAGCCTTTCAAGACTCCTAGGGACCTTGCTTCAGCACCCGTTTCCGTACCAGAATATTGAGGAGACACAGGAAGCTCTAGTCCTGTTAAGCAACTTCCAGCCCCGTAGGCCTTTTGGAACACCCCAGTGTTGGCTAGAGAAAGGCAACACACTGCACTCTTCCTTGGCAGAGCCAGATTACCTCAGCTCCACACAGGATTCACGACCACACTTCTCGACGGTCCTCCATGCAGTGGATGTAACCTCATTCCCCTAGCTGAACTCTATTGAGAAAAACACTCTGCTTCTAATCCCGTTTCACTTTTTACACTTCGAGTCACGCATCCTCAAGGGGGTGGTCGGCTTGCATTCCAAGTACAATTTAAGCACCGTTCTTGGTGTAACACAGTAGGTCTTTTGAAGAGGCACAGGTCTCTAAGTCTCCCTCGCGCATCCTTGGTTTAGGCACTTTGCTGCACGCAGAGAACCGGTCGTAGAAAAAAGTTGATTCAGCGGAAGCCCCAGTGGGGATCGTGAATCTCTTTTGACGTGGTAGCATCAACATGTACTTATGCTGCGTGTCAACCTGGAAATGGGAGACTGAAGGCACAAAGCTTGTTTTCCCGTTTTGAAAGCTCCATTCGTGCGGCCTCGAAGCTACCTGAAAAGCACGGTTGTTACCGTGCTTTTCCTTACAGCCGGCATGGCACATAGAAGAAAATGAGTTTTCTCGAAAGAAACCTTGTGCTTCCAGTTCCTACTTGGAACCTCACCCTGCTCTGCTCTATACCAAACGTGAAAGTCAATGTGAGCACTAGCCTCGAAGTAAGGCCCTGATTATGCTGGCAAAACGGGAGGCGTGCAGCAGCTCCATGAGGCCTTAATCGCTGTTCTGCTTTAGTTGAACGGTAGTCAGCTCTCCAAGACTCCTAGGGACTTTGCTTAAGCAACCGTTTCGGTACCAGAACACTGCGTACAGCCAGGAAGCTTTGGTCCTGCGTGTATGCTGCGTGTCTACCTAGAAATTAGAGACTGATGGCACAAGGCTTGTTTTCCCATTAGGAAAGCTCCGTTCATGCGGCCTCGAAGCTACCGGAAAAGCATGGTTGTTGGCGGGGTTTGAGTCACTGCCGGCATGGTTCTGAGAAGAAACTGAGTGTTTTCGTAAGAAACCTTGTGCTTCCAGTTCCTTGTAGGAGGCTCACCCTGCTCTGCTCTATACCTAAAGTGAAAGTCAACGTGAGACTTGCTTCGAAGTAAGGCCTTGATTATCCTTGCAAAACGGGAGGCGTGCAGCAGCTCCATGAGGCCTTCATCGTTGTTCTGCTTTAGTTTCACGGTAGTAAGCCTTTCAAGACTCCTAGGGACCTTGCTTCAGCCCCCGTTTCGGTACCAGGACACTGCGGAGAGCCAGGAAGCTCTGGTCCTGCGTGTACGCTGCGTGTCAACCTAGAAATGAGAGCCTGATGGCACAAGGCTTGTTTTCCCATTAGGAAAGCTCCGTTCATGCGGCCTCGAAGCTACCTGAAAAGCATTGTTGTTGCCTGGGTTTTCGTCACTGCCGACATGGTTCTGAGAAGAAAATGAGTTTTCATGGAAGAAACCTTGTGCTTCCAGTTCCTTGTTGGAAGCTCACCCTGCTCTGCTCTATACCAAAAGTGAAAGCCAACGTGAGCCCTAGCCTCGAAGTAAGGCCCTGATTTGCCTTGCCAATGGGGAGGCGTGCAGCAGCTCCATGAGGCCTTCCTCACTGTTCTGCTTGAGTTTCACGGTAGTGAGCCTTTCAAGACTCCTAGGGACCTTGCTTCAGCACCCGTTTCCGTACCAGAATATTGAGGAGACACAGGAAGCTCTAGTCCTGTTAAGCAACTTCCAGCCCCGTAGGCCTTTTGGAACACCCCAGTGTTGGCTAGAGAAAGGCAACACACTGCACTCTTCCTTGGCAGAGCCAGATTACCTCAGCTCCACACAGGATTCACGACCACACTTCTCGACGGTCCTCCATGCAGTGGATGTAACCTCATTCCCCTAGCTGAACTCTATTGAGAAAAACACTCTGCTTCTAATCCCGTTTCACTTTTTACACTTCGAGTCACGCATCCTCAAGGGGGTGGTCGGCTTGCATTCCAAGTACAATTTAAGCACCGTTCTTGGTGTAACACAGCAGGTCTTTTGAAGAGGCACAGGTCTCTAAGTCTCCCTCGCGCATCCTTGGTTTAGGCACTTTGCTGCACGCAGAGAACCGGTCATAGAAAAAAGTTGATTCAGGGGAAGCCCCAGTGGGGATCGTGAATCTCTTTTGACGTGGTAGCATCAACATGTACTTATGCTGCGTGTCAACCTGGAAATGGGAGACTGAAGGCACAAAGCTTGTTTTCCCGTTTTGAAAGCTCCATTCATGCGGCCTCGAAGCTACCTGAAAAGCACGGTTGTTACCGTGCTTTTCCTTACAGCCGGCATGGCACATAGAAGAAAATGAGTTTTCTCGAAAGAAACCTTGTGCTTCCAGTTCCTACTTGGAACCTCACCCTGCTCTGCTCTATACCAAACGTGAAAGTCAATGTGAGCACTAGCCTCGAAGTAAGGCCCTGATTATGCTGGCAAAACAGGAGGCGTGCAGCAGCTCCATGAGGCCTTCATCGCTGTTCTGCTTTAGTTGAACGGTAGTCAGCTCTCCAAGACTCCTAGGGACTTTGCTTAAGCAACCGTTTCGGTACCAGAACACTGCGTAGAGCCAGGAAGCTTTGGTCCTGCGTGTATGCTGCGTGTCTACCTAGAAATTAGAGACTGATGGCACAAGGCTTGTTTTCCCATTAGGAAAGCTCCGTTCATGCGGCCTCGAAGCTACCGGAAAAGCATGGTTGTTGGCGGGGTTTGAGTCACTGCCGGCATGGTTCTGAGAAGAAACTGAGTGTTTTCGTAAGAAACCTTGTGCTTCCAGTTCCTTGTAGGAGGCTCACCCTGCTCTGCTCTATACCTAAAGTGAAAGTCAACGTGAGACTTGCTTCGAAGTAAGGCCTTGATTATCCTTGCAAAACGGGAGGCGTGCAGCAGCTCCATGAGGCCTTCATCGTTGTTCTGCTTTAGTTTCACGGTAGTAAGCCTTTCAAGACTCCTAGGGACCTTGCTTCAGCCCCCGTTTCGGTACCAGAACACTGCGGAGAGCCAGGAAGCTCTGGTCCTGCGTGTATGCTGCGTGTCAACCTAGAAATGAGAGCCTGATGGCACAAGGCTTGTTTTCCCATTAGGAAAGCTCCGTTCATGCGGCCTCGAAGCTACCTGAAAAGCATTGTTGTTGCCTGGGTTTTCGTCACTGCCGACATGGTTCTGAGAAGAAAATGAGTTTTCATGGAAGAAACCTTGTGCTTCCAGTTCCTTGTTGGAAGCTCACCCTGCTCTGCTCTATACCAAAAGTGAAAGCCAACGTGAGCCCTAGCCTCGAAGTAAGGCCCTGATTTGCCTTGCCAATGGGGAGGCGTGCAGCAGCTCCATGAGGCCTTCCTCACTGTTCTGCTTGAGTTTCACGGTAGTGAGCCTTTCAAGACTCCTAGGGACCTTGCTTCAGCACCCGTTTCCGTACCAGAATATTGAGGAGACACAGGAAGCTCTAGTCCTGTTAAGCAACTTCCAGCCCCGTAGGCCTTTTGGAACACCCCAGTGTTGGCTAGAGAAAGGCAACACACTGCACTCTTCCTTGGCAGAGCCAGATTACCTCAGCTCCACACAGGATTCACGACCACACTTCTCGACGGTCCTCCATGCAGTGGATGTAACCGCATTCCCCTAGCTGAACTCTATTGAGAAAAACACTCTGCTTCTAATCCCGTTTCACTTTTTACACTTCGAGTCACGCATCCTCAAGGGGGTGGTCGGCTTGCATTCCAAGTACAATTTAAGCACCGTTCTTGGTGTAACACAGCAGGTCTTTTGAAGAGGCACAGGTCTCTAAGTCTCCCTCGCGCATCCTTGGTTTAGGCACTTCGCTGCACGCAGAAAACCGGTCGTAGAAAAAAGTTGATTCAGGGGAAGCCCCAGTGGGGATCGTGAATCTCTTTTGACGTGGTAGCATCAACATGTACTTATGCTGCGTGTCAACCTGGAAATGGGAGACTGAAGGCACAAAGCTTGTTTTCCCGTTTTGAAAGCTCCATTCGTGCGGCCTCGAAGCTACCTGAAAAGCACGGTTGTTACCGTGCTTTTCCTTACAGCCGGCATGGCACATAGAAGAAAATGAGTTTTCTCGAAAGAAACCTTGTGCTTCCAGTTCCTACTTGGAACCTCACCCTGCTCTGCTCTATACCAAACGTGAAAGTCAATGTGAGCACTAGCCTCGAAGTAAGGCCCTGATTATGCTGGCAAAACGGGAGGCGTGCAGCAGCTCCATGAGGCCTTCATCGCTGTTCTGCTTTAGTTGAACGGTAGTAAGCTCTCCAAGACTCCTAGGGACTTTGCTTAAGCAACCGTTTCGGTACCAGAACACTGCGTAGAGCCAGGAAGCTTTGGTCCTGCGTGTATGCTGCGTGTCTACCTAGAAATTAGAGACTGATGGCACAAGGCTTGTTTTCCCATTAGGAAAGCTCCGTTCATGCGGCCTCGAAGCTACCGGAAAAGCATTGTTGTTGGCGGGGTTTGAGTCACTGCCGGCATGGTTCTGAGAAGAAACTGAGTGTTTTCGTAAGAAACCTTGTGCTTCCAGTTCCTTGTAGGAGGCTCACCCTGCTCTGCTCTATACCTAAAGTGAAAGGCAACGTGAGACTTGCTTCGAAGTAAGGCCTTGATTATCCTTGCAAAACGGGAGGCGTGCAGCAGCTCCATGAGGCCTTCATCGTTGTTCTGCTTTAGTTTCACGGTAGTAAGCCTTTCAAGACTCCTAGGGACCTTGCTTCAGCCCCCGTTTCGGTACCAGAACACTGCGGAGAGCCAGGAAGCTCTGGTCCTGCGTGTACGCTGCGTGTCAACCTAGAAATGAGAGCCTGATGGCACAAGGCTTGTTTTCCCATTAGGAAAGCTCCGTTCATGCGGCCTCGAAGCTACCTGAAAAGCATTGTTGTTGCCTGGGTTTTCGTCACTGCCGACATGGTTCTGAGAAGAAAATGAGTTTTCATGGAAGAAACCTTGTGCTTCCAGTTCCTTGTTGGAAGCTCACCCTGCTCTGCTCTATACCAAAAGTGAAAGCCAACGTGAGCCCTAGCCTCGAAGTAAGGCCCTGATTTGCCTTGCCAATGGGGAGGCGTGCAGCAGCTCCATGAGGCCTTCCTCACTGTTCTGCTTGAGTTTCACGGTAGTAAGCCTTTCAAGACTCCTAGGGACCTTGCTTCAGCACCCGTTTCCGTACCAGAATATTGAGGAGACACAGGAAGCTCTAGTCCTGTTAAGCAACTTCCAGCCCCGTAGGCCTTTTGGAACACCCCAGTGTTGGCTAGAGAAAGGCAACACACTGCACTCTTCCTTGGCAGAGCCAGATTACCTCAGCTCCACACAGGATTCACGACCACACTTCTCGACGGTCCTCCATGCAGTGGATGTAACCTCATTCCCCTAGCTGAACTCTATTGAGAAAAACACTCTGCTTCTAATCCCGTTTCACTTTTTACACTTCGAGTCACGCATCCTCAAGGGGGTGGTCGGCTTGCATTCCAAGTACAATTTAAGCACCGTTCTTGGTGTAACACAGCAGGTCTTTTGAAGAGGCACAGGTCTCTAAGTCTCCCTCGCGCATCCTTTGTTTAGGCACTTTGCTGCACGCAGAAAACCGGTCGTAGAAAAAAGTTGATTCAGGGGAAGCCCCAGTGGGGATCGTGAATCTCTTTTGACGTGGTAGCATCAACATGTACTTATGCTGCGTGTCAACCTGGAAATGGGAGACTGAAGGCACAAAGCTTGTTTTCCCGTTTTGAAAGCTCCATTCATGCGTCCTCGAAGCTACCTGAAAAGCACGGTTGTTACCGTGCTTTTCCTTACAGCCGGCATGGCACATAGAAGAAAATGAGTTTTCTCGAAAGAAACCTTGTGCTTCCAGTTCCTACTTGGAACCTCACCCTGCTCTGCTCTATACCAAACGTGAAAGTCAATGTGAGCACTAGCCTCGAAGTAAGGCCCTGATTATGCTGGCAAAACGGGAGGCGTGCAGCAGCTCCATGAGGCCTTCATCGCTGTTCTGCTTTAGTTGAACGGTAGTCAGCCCTCCAAGACTCCTAGGGACTTTGCTTAAGCAACCGTTTCGGTACCAGAACACTGCGTAGAGCCAGGAAGCTTTGGTCCTGCGTGTATGCTGCGTGTCTACCTAGAAATTAGAGACTGATGGCACAAGGCTTGTTTTCCCATTAGGAAAGCTCCGTTCATGCGGCCTCGAAGCTACCGGAAAAGCATTGTTGTTGGCGGGGTTTGAGTCACTGCCGGCATGGTTCTGAGAAGAAACTGAGTTTTTTCGTAAGAAACCTTGTGCTTCCAGTTCCTTGTAGGAGGCTCACCCTGCTCTGCTCTATACCTAAAGTGAAAGGCAACGTGAGACTTGCTTCGAAGTAAGGCCTTGATTATCCTTGCAAAACGGGAGGCGTGCAGCAGCTCCATGAGGCCTTCATCGTTGTTCGGCTTTAGTTTCACGGTAGTAAGCCTTTCAAGACTCCTAGGGACCTTGCTTCAGCCCCCGTTTCGGTACCAGAACACTGCGGAGAGCCAGGAAGCTCTGGTCCTGCGTGTACGCTGCGTGTCAACCTAGAAATGAGAGCCTGATGGCACAAGGCTTGTTTTCCCATTAGGAAAGCTCCGTTCATGCGGCCTCGAAGCTACCTGAAAAGCATTGTTGTTGCCTGGGTTTTCGTCACTGCCGACATGGTTCTGAGAAGAAAATGAGTTTTCATGGAAGAAACCTTGTGCTTCCAATTCCTTGTTGGAAGCTCACCCTGCTCTGCTCTATACCAAAAGTGAAAGCCAACGTGAGCCCTAGCCTCGAAGTAAGGCCCTGATTTGCCTTGCCAATGGGGAGGCGTGCAGCAGCTCCATGAGGCCTTCCTCACTGTTCTGCTTGAGTTTCACGGTAGTGAGCCTTTCAAGACTCCTAGGGACCTTGCTTCAGCACCCGTTTCCGTACCAGAATATTGAGGAGACACAGGAAGCTCTAGTCCTGTTAAGCAACTTCCAGCCCCGTAGGCCTTTTGGAACACCCCAGTGTTGGCTAGAGAAAGGCAACACACTGCACTCTTCCTTGGCAGAGCCAGATTACCTCAGCTCCACACAGGATTCACGACCACACTTCTCGACGGTCCTCCATGCAGTGGATGTAACCTCATTCCCCTAGCTGAACTCTATTGAGAAAAACACTCTGCTTCTAATCCCGTTTCACTTTTTACACTTCGAGTCACGCATCCTCAAGGGGGTGGTCGGCTTGCATTCCAAGTACAATTTAAGCACCGTTCTTGGTGTAACACAGCAGGTCTTTTGAAGAGGCACAGGTCTCTAAGTCTCCCTCGCGCATCCTTGGTTTAGGCACTTTGCTGCACGCAGAGAACCGGTCGTAGAAAAAAGTTGATTCAGGGGAAGCCCCAGTGGGGATCGTGAATCTCTTTTGACGTGGTAGCATCAACATGTACTTATGCTGCGTGTCAACCTGGAAATGGGAGACTGAAGGCACAAAGCTTGTTTTCCCGTTTTGAAAGCTCCATTCATGCGGCCTCGAAGCTACCTGAAAAGCACGGTTGTTACCGTGCTTTTCCTTACAGCCGGCATGGCACATAGAAGAAAATGAGTTTTCTCGAAAGAAACCTTGTGCTTCCAGTTCCTACTTGGAACCTCACCCTGCTCTGCTCTATACCAAACGTGAAAGTCAATGTGAGCACTAGCCTCGAAGTAAGGCCCTGATTATGCTGGCAAAACGGGAGGCGTGCAGCAGCTCCATGAGGCCTTCATCGCTGTTCTGCTTTAGTTGAACGGTAGTCAGCTCTCCAAGACTCCTAGGGACTTTGCTTAAGCAACCGTTTCGGTACCACAACACTGCGTAGAGCCAGGAAGCTTTGGTCCTGCGTGTATGCTGCGTGTCTACCTAGAAATTAGAGACTGATGGCACAAGGCTTGTTTTCCCATTAGGAAAGCTCCGTTCATGCGGCCTCGAAGCTACCGGAAAAGCATTGTTGTTGGCGGGGTTTGAGTCACTGCCGGCATGGTTCTGAGAAGAAACTGAGTGTTTTCTTAAGAAACCTTGTGCTTCCAGTTCCTTGTAGGAGGCTCACCCTGCTCTGCTCTATACCTAAAGTGAAAGTCAATGTGAGACTTGCTTCGAAGTAAGGCCTTGATTATCCTTGCAAAACGGGAGGCGTGCAGCAGCTCCATGAGGCCTTCATCGTTGTTCTGCTTTAGTTTCACGGTAGTAAGCCTTTCAAGACTCCTAGGGACCTTGCTTCAGCCCCCGTTTCGGTACCAGAACACTGCGGAGAGCCAGGAAGCTCTGGTCCTGCGTGTATGCTGCGTGTCAACCTAGAAATGAGAGCCTGATGGCACAAGGCTTGTTTTCCCATTAGGAAAGCTCCGTTCATGCGGCCTCGAAGCTACCTGAAAAGCATTGTTGTTGCCTGGGTTTTCGTCACTGCCGACATGGTTCTGAGAAGAAAATGAGTTTTCATGGAAGAAACCTTGTGCTTCCAGTTCCTTGTTGGAAGCTCACCCTGCTCTGCTCTATACCAAAAGTGAAAGCCAACGTGAGCCCTAGCCTCGAAGTAAGGCCCTGATTTGCCATGCCAATGGGGAGGCGTGCAGCAGCTCCATGAGGCCTTCCTCACTGTTCTGCTTGAGTTTCACGGTAGTAAGCCTTTCAAGACTCCTAGGGACCTTGCTTCAGCACGGGTTTCCGTACCAGAATATTGAGGAGACACAGGAAGCTCTAGTCCTGTTAAGCAACTTCCAGCCCCGTAGGCCTTTTGGAACACCCCAGTGTTGGCTAGAGAAAGGCAACACACTGCACTCTTCCTTGGCAGAGCCAGATTATCTCAGCTCCACACAGGATTCACGACCACACTTCTCGACGGTCCTCCATGCAGTGGATGTAACCTCATTCCCCTAGCTGAACTCTATTGAGAAAAACACTCTGCTTCTAATCCCGTTTCACTTTTTACACTTCGAGTCACGCATCCTCAAGGGGGTGGTCGGCTTGCATTCCAAGTACAATTTAAGCACCGTTCTTGGTGTAACACAGCAGGTCTTTTGAAGAGGCACAGGTCTCTAAGTCTCCCTCGCGCATCCTTGGTTTAGGCACTTTGCTGCACGCAGAGAACCGGTCGTAGAAAAAAGTTGATTCAGGGGAAGCCCCAGTGGGGATCGTGAATCTCTTTTGACGTGGTAGCATCAACATGTACTTATGCTGCGTGTCAACCTGGAAATGGGAGACTGAAGGCACAAAGCTTGTTTTCCCGTTTTGAAAGCTCCATTCATGCGGCCTCGAAGCTACCTGAAAAGCACGGTTGTTACCGTGCTTTTCCTTACAGCCGGCATGGCACATAGAAGAAAATGAGTTTTCTCGAAAGAAACCTTGTGCTTCCAGTTCCTACTTGGAACCTCACCCTGCTCTGCTCTATACCAAACGTGAAAGTCAATGTGAGCACTAGCCTCGAAGTAAGGCCCTGATTATGCTGGCAAAACGGGAGGCGTGCAGCAGCTCCATGAGGCCTTCATCGCTGTTCTGCTTTAGTTGAACGGTAGTCAGCTCTCCAAGACTCCTAGGGACTTTGCTTAAGCAACCGTTTCGGTACCACAACACTGCGTAGAGCCAGGAAGCTTTGGTCCTGCGTGTATGCTGCGTGTCTACCTAGAAATTAGAGACTGATGGCACAAGGCTTGTTTTCCCATTAGGAAAGCTCCGTTCATGCGGCCTCGAAGCTACCGGAAAAGCATTGTTGTTGGCGGGGTTTGAGTCACTGCCGGCATGGTTCTGAGAAGAAACTGAGTGTTTTCTTAAGAAACCTTGTGCTTCCAGTTCCTTGTAGGAGGCTCACCCTGCTCTGCTCTATACCTAAAGTGAAAGTCAATGTGAGACTTGCTTCGAAGTAAGGCCTTGATTATCCTTGCAAAACGGGAGGCGTGCAGCAGCTCCATGAGGCCTTCATCGTTGTTCTGCTTTAGTTTCACGGTAGTAAGCCTTTCAAGACTCCTAGGGACCTTGCTTCAGCCCCCGTTTCGGTACCAGAACACTGCGGAGAGCCAGGAAGCTCTGGTCCTGCGTGTATGCTGCGTGTCAACCTAGAAATGAGAGCCTGATGGCACAAGGCTTGTTTTCCCATTAGGAAAGCTCCGTTCATGCGGCCTCGAAGCTACCTGAAAAGCATTGTTGTTGCCTGGGTTTTCGTCACTGCCGACATGGTTCTGAGAAGAAAATGAGTTTTCATGGAAGAAACCTTGTGCTTCCAGTTCCTTGTTGGAAGCTCACCCTGCTCTGCTCTATACCAAAAGTGAAAGCCAACGTGAGCCCTAGCCTCGAAGTAAGGCCCTGATTTGCCATGCCAATGGGGAGGCGTGCAGCAGCTCCATGAGGCCTTCCTCACTGTTCTGCTTGAGTTTCACGGTAGTAAGCCTTTCAAGACTCCTAGGGACCTTGCTTCAGCACGGGTTTCCGTACCAGAATATTGAGGAGACACAGGAAGCTCTAGTCCTGTTAAGCAACTTCCAGCCCCGTAGGCCTTTTGGAACACCCCAGTGTTGGCTAGAGAAAGGCAACACACTGCACTCTTCCTTGGCAGAGCCAGATTATCTCAGCTCCACACAGGATTCACGACCACACTTCTCGACGGTCCTCCATGCAGTGGATGTAACCTCATTCCCCTAGCTGAACTCTATTGAGAAAAACACTCTGCTTCTAATCCCGTTTCACTTTTTACACTTCGAGTCACGCATCCTCAAGGGGGTGGTCGGCTTGCATTCCAAGTACAATTTAAGCACCGTTCTTGGTGTAACACAGCAGGTCTTTTGAAGAGGCACAGGTCTCTAAGTCTCCCTCGCGCATCCTTGGTTTAGGCACTTCGCTGCACGCAGAAAACCGGTCGTAGAAAAAAGTTGATTCAGGGGAAGCCCCAGTGGGGATCGTGAATCTCTTTTGACGTGGTAGCATCAACATGTACTTATGCTGCGTGTCAACCTGGAAATGGGAGACTGAAGGCACAAAGCTTGTTTTCCCGTTTTGAAAGCTCCATTCGTGCGGCCTCGAAGCTACCTGAAAAGCACGGTTGTTACCGTGCTTTTCCTTACAGCCGGCATGGCACATAGAAGAAAATGAGTTTTCTCGAAAGAAACCTTGTGCTTCCAGTTCCTACTTGGAACCTCACCCTGCTCTGCTCTATACCAAACGTGAAAGTCAATGTGAGCACTAGCCTCGAAGTAAGGCCCTGATTATGCTGGCAAAACGGGAGGCGTGCAGCAGCTCCATGAGGCCTTCATCGCTGTTCTGCTTTAGTTGAACGGTAGTCAGCTCTCCAAGACTCCTAGGGACTTTGCTTAAGCAACCGTTTCGGTACCACAACACTGCGTAGAGCCAGGAAGCTTTGGTCCTGCGTGTATGCTGCGTGTCTACCTAGAAATTAGAGACTGATGGCACAAGGCTTGTTTTCCCATTAGGAAAGCTCCGTTCATGCGGCCTCGAAGCTACCGGAAAAGCATTGTTGTTGGCGGGGTTTGAGTCACTGCCGGCATGGTTCTGAGAAGAAACTGAGTGTTTTCGTAAGAAACCTTGTGCTTCCAGTTCCTTGTAGGAGGCTCACCCTGCTCTGCTCTATACCTAAAGTGAAAGTCAATGTGAGACTTGCTTCGAAGTAAGGCCTTGATTATCCTTGCAAAACGGGAGGCGTGCAGCAGCTCCATGAGGCCTTCATCGTTGTTCTGCTTTAGTTTCACGGTAGTAAGCCTTTCAAGACTCCTAGGGACCTTGCTTCAGCCCCCGTTTCGGTACCAGAACACTGCGGAGAGCCAGGAAGCTCTGGTCCTGCGTGTATGCTGCGTGTCAACCTAGAAATGAGAGCCTGATGGCACAAGGCTTGTTTTCCCATTAGGAAAGCTCCGTTCATGCGGCCTCGAAGCTACCTGAAAAGCATTGTTGTTGCCTGGGTTTTCGTCACTGCCGACATGGTTCTGAGAAGAAAATGAGTTTTCATGGAAGAAACCTTGTGCTTCCAGTTCCTTGTTGGAAGCTCACCCTGCTCTGCTCTATACCAAAAGTGAAAGCCAACGTGAGCCCTAGCCTCGAAGTAAGGCCCTGATTTGCCTTGCCAATGGGGAGGCGTGCAGCAGCTCCATGAGGCCTTCCTCACTGTTCTGCTTGAGTTTCACGGTAGTAAGCCTTTCAAGACTCCTAGGGACCTTGCTTCAGCACCCGTTTCCGTACCAGAATATTGAGGAGACACAGGAAGCTCTAGTCCTGTTAAGCAACTTCCAGCCCCGTAGGCCTTTTGGAACACCCCAGTGTTGGCTAGAGAAAGGCAACACACTGCACTCTTCCTTGGCAGAGCCAGATTACCTCAGCTCCACACAGGATTCACGACCACACTTCTCGACGGTCCTCCATGCAGTGGATGTAACCTCATTCCCCTAGCTGAACTCTATTGAGAAAAACACTCTGCTTCTAATCCCGTTTCACTTTTTACACTTCGAGTCACGCATCCTCAAGGGGGTGGTCGGCTTGCATTCCAAGTACAATTTAAGCACCGTTCTTGGTGTAACACAGCAGGTCTTTTGAAGAGGCACAGGTCTCTAAGTCTCCCTCGCGCATCCTTGGTTTAGGCACTTCGCTGCACGCAGAAAACCGGTCGTAGAAAAAAGTTGATTCAGGGGAAGCCCCAGTGGGGATCGTGAATCTCTTTTGACGTGGTAGCATCAACATGTACTTATGCTGCGTGTCAACCTGGAAATGGGAGACTGAAGGCACAAAGCTTGTTTTCCCGTTTTGAAAGCTCCATTCGTGCGGCCTCGAAGCTACCTGAAAAGCACGGTTGTTACCGTGCTTTTCCTTACAGCCGGCATGGCACATAGAAGAAAATGAGTTTTCTCGAAAGAAACCTTGTGCTTCCAGTTCCTACTTGGAACCTCACCCTGCTCTGCTCTATACCAAACGTGAAAGTCAATGTGAGCACTAGCCTCGAAGTAAGGCCCTGATTATGCTGGCAAAACGGGAGGCGTGCAGCAGCTCCATGAGGCCTTCATCGCTGTTCTGCTTTAGTTGAACGGTAGTCAGCTCTCCAAGACTCCTAGGGACTTTGCTTAAGCAACCGTTTCGGTACCACAACACTGCGTAGAGCCAGGAAGCTTTGGTCCTGCGTGTATGCTGCGTGTCTACCTAGAAATTAGAGACTGATGGCACAAGGCTTGTTTTCCCATTAGGAAAGCTCCGTTCATGCGGCCTCGAAGCTACCGGAAAAGCATTGTTGTTGGCGGGCTTTGAGTCACTGCCGGCATGGTTCTGAGAAGAAACTGAGTGTTTTCGTAAGAAACCTTGTGCTTCCAGTTCCTTGTAGGAGGCTCACCCTGCTCTGCTCTATACCTAAAGTGAAAGTCAATGTGAGACTTGCTTCGAAGTAAGGCCTTGATTATCCTTGCAAAACGGGAGGCGTGCAGCAGCTCCATGAGGCCTTCATCGTTGTTCTGCTTTAGTTTCACGGTAGTAAGCCTTTCAAGACTCCTAGGGACCTTGCTTCAGCCCCCGTTTCGGTACCAGAACACTGCGGAGAGCCAGGAAGCTCTGGTCCTGCGTGTATGCTGCGTGTCAACCTAGAAATGAGAGCCTGATGGCACAAGGCTTGTTTTCCCATTAGGAAAGCTCCGTTCATGCGGCCTCGAAGCTACCTGAAAAGCATTGTTGTTGCCTGGGTTTTCGTCACTGCCGACATGGTTCTGAGAAGAAAATGAGTTTTCATGGAAGAAACCTTGTGCTTCCAGTTCCTTGTTGGAAGCTCACCCTGCTCTGCTCTATACCAAAAGTGAAAGCCAACGTGAGCCCTAGCCTCGAAGTAAGGCCCTGATTTGCCTTGCCAATGGGGAGGCGTGCAGCAGCTCCATGAGGCCTTCCTCACTGTTCTGCTTGAGTTTCACGGTAGTAAGCCTTTCAAGACTCCTAGGGACCTTGCTTCAGCACCCGTTTCCGTACCAGAATATTGAGGAGACACAGGAAGCTCTAGTCCTGTTAAGCAACTTCCAGCCCCGTAGGCCTTTTGGAACACCCCAGTGTTCGCTAGAGAAAGGCAACACACTGCACTCTTCCTTGGCAGAGCCAGATTACCTCAGCTCCACACAGGATTCACGACCACACTTCTCGACGGTCCTCCATGCAGTGGATGTAACCTCATTCCCCTAGCTGAACTCTATTGAGAAAAACACTCTGCTTCTAATCCCGTTTCACTTTTTACACTTCGAGTCACGCATCCTCAACGGGGTGGTCGGCTTGCATTCCAAGTACAATTTAAGCACCGTTCTTGGTGTAACACAGCAGGTCTTTTGAAGAGGCACAGGTCTCTAAGTCTCCCTCGCGCATCCTTGGTTTAGGCACTTCGCTGCACGCAGAAAACCGGTCGTAGAAAAAAGTTGATTCAGGGGAAGCCCCAGTGGGGATCGTGAATCTCTTTTGACGTGGTAGCATCAACATGTACTTATGCTGCGTGTCAACCTGGAAATGGGAGACTGAAGGCACAAAGCTTGTTTTCCCGTTTTGAAAGCTCCATTAGTGCGGCCTCGAAGCTACCTGAAAAGCACGGTTGTTACCGTGCTTTTCCTTACAGCCGGCATGGCACATAGAAGAAAATGAGTTTTCTCGAAAGAAACCTTGTGCTTCCAGTTCCTACTTGGAACCTCACCCTGCTCTGCTCTATACCAAACGTGAAAGTCAATGTGAGCACTAGCCTCGAAGTAAGGCCCTGATTATGCTGGCAAAACGGGAGGCGTGCAGCAGCTCCATGAGGCCTTCATCGCTGTTCTGCTTTAGTTGAACGGTAGTCAGCTCTCCAAGACTCCTAGGGACTTTGCTTAAGCAACCGTTTCGGTACCAGAACACTGCGTAGAGCCAGGAAGCTTTGGTCCTGCGTGTATGCTGCGTGTCTACCTAGAAATTAGAGACTGATGGCACAAGGCTTGTTTTCCCATTAGGAAAGCTCCGTTCATGCGGCCTCGAAGCTACCGGAAAAGCATTGTTGTTGGCGGGCTTTGAGTCACTGCCGGCATGGTTCTGAGAAGAAACTGAGTGTTTTCGTAAGAAACCTTGTGCTTCCAGTTCCTTGTAGGAGGCTCACCCTGCTCTGCTCTATACCTAAAGTGAAAAGCAACGTGAGACTTGCTTCGAAGTAAGGCCTTGATTATCCTTGCAAAACGGGAGGCGTGCAGCAGCTCCATGAGGCCTTCATCGTTGTTCTGCTTTAGTTTCACGGTAGTAAGCCTTTCAAGACTCCTAGGGACCTTGCTTCAGCCCCCGTTTCGGTACCAGAACACTGCGGAGAGCCAGGAAGCTCTGGTCCTGCGTGTACGCTGCGTGTCAACCTAGAAATGAGAGCCTGATGGCACAAGGCTTGTTTTCCCATTAGGAAAGCTCCGTTCATGCGGCCTCGAAGCTACCTGAAAAGCACTGTTGTTGCCTGGGTTTTCGTCACTGCCGACATGGTTCTGAGAAGAAAATGAGTTTTCATGGAAGAAACCTTGTGCTTCCAGTTCCTTGTTGGAAGCTCACCCTGCTCTGCTCTATACCAAAAGTGAAAGCCAACGTGAGCCCTAGCCTCGAAGTAAGGCCCTGATTTGCCTTGCCAATGGGGAGGCGTGCAGCAGCTCCATGAGGCCTTCCTCACTGTTCTGCTTGAGTTTCACGGTAGTGAGCCTTTCAAGACTCCTAGGGACCTTGCTTCAGCACCCGTTTCCGTACCAGAATATTGAGGAGACACAGGAAGCTCTAGTCCTGTTAAGCAACTTCCAGCCCCGTAGGCCTTTTGGAACACCCCAGTGTTGGCTAGAGAAAGGCAACACACTGCACTCTTCCTTGGCAGAGCCAGATTACCTCAGCTCCACACAGGATTCACGACCACACTTCTCGACTGTCCTCCATGCAGTGGATGTAACCTCATTCCCCTAGCTGAACTCTATTGAGAAAAACACTCTGCTTCTAATCCCGTTTCACTTTTTACACTTCGAGTCACGCATCCTCAAGGGGGTGGTCGGCTTGCATTCCAAGTACAATTTAAGCACCGTTCTTGGTGTAACACAGCAGGTCTTTTGAAGAGGCACAGGTCTCTAAGTCTCCCTCGCGCATCCTTGGTTTAGGCACTTTGCTGCACGCAGAGAACCGGTCGTAGAAAAAAGTTGATTCAGGGGAAGCCCCAGTGGGGATCGTGAATCTCTTTTGACGTGGTAGCATCAACATGTACTTATGCTGCGTGTCAACCTGGAAATGGGAGACTGAAGACACAAAGCTTGTTTTCCCGTTTTGAAAGCTCCATTCGTGCGGCCTCGAAGCTACCTGAAAAGCACGGTTGTTACCGTGCTTTTCCTTACAGCCGGCATGGCACATAGAAGAAAATGAGTTTTCTCGAAAGAAACCTTGTGCTTCCAGTTCCTACTTGGAACCTCACCCTGCTCTGCTCTATACCAAACGTGAAAGTCAATGTGAGCACTAGCCTCGAAGTAAGGCCCTGATTATGCTGGCAAAACGGGAGGCGTGCAGCAGCTCCATGAGGCCTTCATCGCTGTTCTGCTTTAGTTGAACGGTAGTAAGCTCTCCAAGACTCCTAGGGACTTTGCTTAAGCAACCGTTTCGGTACCAGAACACTGCGTAGAGCCAGGAAGCTTTGGTCCTGCGTGTATGCTGCGTGTCTACCTAGAAATTAGAGACTGATGGCACAAGGCTTGTTTTCCCATTAGGAAAGCTCCGTTCATGCGGCCTCGAAGCTACCGGAAAAGCATTGTTGTTGGCGGGGTTTGAGTCACTGCCGGCATGGTTCTGAGAAGAAACTGAGTTTTTTCGTAAGAAACCTTGTGCTTCCAGTTCCTTGTAGGAGGCTCACCCTGCTCTGCTCTATACCTAAAGTGAAAGGCAACGTGAGACTTGCTTCGAAGTAAGGCCTTGATTATCCTTGCAAAACGGGAGGCGTGCAGCAGCTCCATGAGGCCTTCATCGTTGTTCTGCTTTAGTTTCACGGTAGTAAGCCTTTCAAGACTCCTGGGGACCTTGCTTCAGCCCCCGTTTCGGTACCAGAACACTGCGGAGAGCCAGGAAGCTCTGGTCCTGCGTGTACGCTGCGTGTCAACCTAGAAATGAGAGCCTGATGGCACAAGGCTTGTTTTCCCATTAGGAAAGCTCCGTTCATGCGGCCTCGAAGCTACCTGAAAAGCATTGTTGTTGCCTGGGTTTTCGTCACTGCCGACATGGTTCTGAGAAGAAAATGAGTTTTCATGGAAGAAACCTTGTGCTTCCAGTTCCTTGTTGGAAGCTCACCCTGCTCTGCTCTATACCAAAAGTGAAAGCCAACGTGAGCCCTAGCCTCGAAGTAAGGCCCTGATTTGCCTTGCCAATGGGGAGGCGTGCAGCAGCTCCATGAGGCCTTCCTCACTGTTCTGCTTGAGTTTCACGGTAGTAAGCCTTTCAAGACTCCTAGGGACCTTGCTTCAGCACCCGTTTCCGTACCAGAATATTGAGGAGACACAGGAAGCTCTAGTCCTGTTAAGCAACTTCCAGCCCCGTAGGCCTTTTGGAACACCCCAGTGTTGGCTAGAGAAAGGCAACACACTGCACTCTTCCTTGGCAGAGCCAGATTACCTCAGCTCCACACAGGATTCACGACCACACTTCTCGACTGTCCTCCATGCAGTGGATGTAACCTCATTCCCCTAGCTGAACTCTATTGAGAAAAACACTCTGCTTCTAATCCCGTTTCACTTTTTACACTTCGAGTCACGCATCCTCAAGGGGGTGGTCGGCTTGCATTCCAAGTACAATTTAAGCACCGTTCTTGGTGTAACACAGCAGGTCTTTTGAAGAGGCACAGGTCTCTAAGTCTCCCTCGCGCATCCTTGGTTTAGGCACTTCGCTGCACGCAGAAAACCGGTCGTAGAAAAAAGTTGATTCAGGGGAAGCCCCAGTGGGGATCGTGAATCTCTTTTGACGTGGTAGCATCAACATGTACTTATGCTGCGTGTCAACCTGGAAATGGGAGACTGAAGGCACAAAGCTTGTTTTCCCGTTTTGAAAGCTCCATTCGTGCGGCCTCGAAGCTACCTGAAAAGCACGGTTGTTACCGTGCTTTTCCTTACAGCCGGCATGGCACATAGAAGAAAATGAGTTTTCTCGAAAGAAACCTTGTGCTTCCAGTTCCTACTTGGAACCTCACCCTGCTCTGCTCTATACCAAACGTGAAAGTCAATGTGAGCACTAGCCTCGAAGTAAGGCCCTGATTATGCTGGCAAAACGGGAGGCGTGCAGCAGCTCCATGAGGCCTTCATCGCTGTTCTGCTTTAGTTGAACGGTAGTCAGCCCTCCAAGACTCCTAGGCACTTTGCTTAAGCAACCGTTTCGGTACCAGAACACTGCGTAGAGCCAGGAAGCTTTGGTCCTGCGTGTATGCTGCGTGTCTACCTAGAAATTAGAGACTGATGGCACAAGGCTTGTTTTCCCATTAGGAAAGCTCCGTTCATGCGGCCTCGAAGCTACCGGAAAAGCATTGTTGTTGGCGGGGTTTGAGTCACTGCCGGCATGGTTCTGAGAAGAAACTGAGTTTTTTCGTAAGAAACCTTGTGCTTCCAGTTCCTTGTAGGAGGCTCACCCTGCTCTGCTCTATACCTAAAGTGAAAGGCAACGTGAGACTTGCTTCGAAGTAAGGCCTTGATTATCCTTGCAAAACGGGAGGCGTGCAGCAGCTCCATGAGGCCTTCATCGTTGTTCTGCTTTAGTTTCACGGTAGTAAGCCTTTCAAGACTCCTAGGGACCTTGCTTCAGCCCCCGTTTCGGTACCAGAACACTGCGGAGAGCCAGGAAGCTCTGGTCCTGCGTGTACGCTGCGTGTCAACCTAGAAATGAGAGCCTGATGGCACAAGGCTTGTTTTCCCATTAGGAAAGCTCCGTTCATGCGGCCTCGAAGCTACCTGAAAAGCATTGTTGTTGCCTGGGTTTTCGTCACTGCCGACATGGTTCTGAGAAGAAAATGAGTTTTCATGGAAGAAACCTTGTGCTTCCAATTCCTTGTTGGAAGCTCACCCTGCTCTGCTCTATACCAAAAGTGAAAGCCAACGTGAGCCCTAGCCTCGAAGTAAGGCCCTGATTTGCCTTGCCAATGGGGAGGCGTGCAGCAGCTCCATGAGGCCTTCCTCACTGTTCTGCTTGAGTTTCACGGTAGTGAGCCTTTCAAGACTCCTAGGGACCTTGCTTCAGCACCCGTTTCCGTACCAGAATATTGAGGAGACACAGGAAGCTCTAGTCCTGTTAAGCAACTTCCAGCCCCGTAGGCCTTTTGGAACACCCCAGTGTTGGCTAGAGAAAGGCAACACACTGCACTCTTCCTTGGCAGAGCCAGATTACCTCAGCTCCACACAGGATTCACGACCACACTTCTCGACGGTCCTCCATGCAGTGGATGTAACCTCATTCCCCTAGCTGAACTCTATTGAGAAAAACACTCTGCTTCTAATCCCGTTTCACTTTTTACACTTCGAGTCACGCATCCTCAAGGGGGTGGTCGGCTTGCATTCCAAGTACAATTTAAGCACCGTTCTTGGTGTAACACAGCAGGTCTTTTGAAGAGGCACAGGTCTCTAAGTCTCCCTCGCGCATCCTTGGTTTAGGCACTTTGCTGCACGCAGAGAACCGGTCGTAGAAAAAAGTTGATTCAGGGGAAGCCCCAGTGGGGATCGTGAATCTCTTTTGACGTGGTAGCATCAACATGTACTTATGCTGCGTGTCAACCTGGAAATGGGAGACTGAAGGCACAAAGCTTGTTTTCCCGTTTTGAAAGCTCCATTCATGCGGCCTCGAAGCTACCTGAAAAGCACGGTTGTTACCGTGCTTTTCCTTACAGCCGGCATGGCACATAGAAGAAAATGAGTTTTCTCGAAAGAAACCTTGTGCTTCCAGTTCCTACTTGGAACCTCACCCTGCTCTGCTCTATACCAAACGTGAAAGTCAATGTGAGCACTAGCCTCGAAGTAAGGCCCTGATTATGCTGGCAAAACGGGAGGCGTGCAGCAGCTCCATGAGGCCTTCATCGCTGTTCTGCTTTAGTTGAACGGTAGTCAGCTCTCCAAGACTCCTAGGGACTTTGCTTAAGCAACCGTTTCGGTACCACAACACTGCGTAGAGCCAGGAAGCTTTGGTCCTGCGTGTATGCTGCGTGTCTACCTAGAAATTAGAGACTGATGGCACAAGGCTTGTTTTCCCATTAGGAAAGCTCCGTTCATGCGGCCTCGAAGCTACCGGAAAAGCATTGTTGTTGGCGGGGTTTGAGTCACTGCCGGCATGGTTCTGAGAAGAAACTGAGTGTTTTCGTAAGAAACCTTGTGCTTCCAGTTCCTTGTAGGAGGCTCACCCTGCTCTGCTCTATACCTAAAGTGAAAGTCAATGTGAGACTTGCTTCGAAGTAAGGCCTTGATTATCCTTGCAAAACGGGAGGCGTGCAGCAGCTCCATGAGGCCTTCATCGTTGTTCTGCTTTAGTTTCACGGTAGTAAGCCTTTCAAGACTCCTAGGGACCTTGCTTCAGCCCCCGTTTCGGTACCAGAACACTGCGGAGAGCCAGGAAGCTCTGGTCCTGCGTGTATGCTGCGTGTCAACCTAGAAATGAGAGCCTGATGGCACAAGGCTTGTTTTCCCATTAGGAAAGCTCCGTTCATGCGGCCTCGAAGCTACCTGAAAAGCATTGTTGTTGCCTGGGTTTTCGTCACTGCCGACATGGTTCTGAGAAGAAAATGAGTTTTCATGGAAGAAACCTTGTGCTTCCAGTTCCTTGTTGGAAGCTCACCCTGCTCTGCTCTATACCAAAAGTGAAAGCCAACGTGAGCCCTAGCCTCGAAGTAAGGCCCTGATTTGCCTTGCCAATGGGGAGGCGTGCAGCAGCTCCATGAGGCCTTCCTCACTGTTCTGCTTGAGTTTCACGGTAGTAAGCCTTTCAAGACTCCTAGGGACCTTGCTTCAGCACCCGTTTCCGTACCAGAATATTGAGGAGACACAGGAAGCTCTAGTCCTGTTAAGCAACTTCCAGCCCCGTAGGCCTTTTGGAACACCCCAGTGTTGGCTAGAGAAAGGCAACACACTGCACTCTTCCTTGGCAGAGCCAGATTACCTCAGCTCCACACAGGATTCACGACCACACTTCTCGACGGTCCTCCATGCAGTGGATGTAACCTCATTCCCCTAGCTGAACTCTATTGAGAAAAACACTCTGCTTCTAATCCCGTTTCACTTTTTACACTTCGAGTCACGCATCCTCAAGGGGGTGGTCGGCTTGCATTCCAAGTACAATTTAAGCACCGTTCTTGGTGTAACACAGCAGGTCTTTTGAAGAGGCACAGGTCTCTAAGTCTCCCTCGCGCATCCTTGGTTTAGGCACTTCGCTGCACGCAGAAAACCGGTCGTAGAAAAAAGTTGATTCAGGGGAAGCCCCAGTGGGGATCGTGAATCTCTTTTGACGTGGTAGCATCAACATGTACTTATGCTGCGTGTCAACCTGGAAATGGGAGACTGAAGGCACAAAGCTTGTTTTCCCGTTTTGAAAGCTCCATTCGTGCGGCCTCGAAGCTACCTGAAAAGCACGGTTGTTACCGTGCTTTTCCTTACAGCCGGCATGGCACATAGAAGAAAATGAGTTTTCTCGAAAGAAACCTTGTGCTTCCAGTTCCTACTTGGAACCTCACCCTGCTCTGCTCTATACCAAACGTGAAAGTCAATGTGAGCACTAGCCTCGAAGTAAGGCCCTGATTATGCTGGCAAAACGGGAGGCGTGCAGCAGCTCCATGAGGCCTTCATCGCTGTTCTGCTTTAGTTGAACGGTAGTCAGCTCTCCAAGACTCCTAGGGACTTTGCTTAAGCAACCGTTTCGGTACCACAACACTGCGTAGAGCCAGGAAGCTTTGGTCCTGCGTGTATGCTGCGTGTCTACCTAGAAATTAGAGACTGATGGCACAAGGCTTGTTTTCCCATTAGGAAAGCTCCGTTCATGCGGCCTCGAAGCTACCGGAAAAGCATTGTTGTTGGCGGGCTTTGAGTCACTGCCGGCATGGTTCTGAGAAGAAACTGAGTGTTTTCGTAAGAAACCTTGTGCTTCCAGTTCCTTGTAGGAGGCTCACCCTGCTCTGCTCTATACCTAAAGTGAAAGTCAATGTGAGACTTGCTTCGAAGTAAGGCCTTGATTATCCTTGCAAAACGGGAGGCGTGCAGCAGCTCCATGAGGCCTTCATCGTTGTTCTGCTTTAGTTTCACGGTAGTAAGCCTTTCAAGACTCCTAGGGACCTTGCTTCAGCCCCCGTTTCGGTACCAGAACACTGCGGAGAGCCAGGAAGCTCTGGTCCTGCGTGTATGCTGCGTGTCAACCTAGAAATGAGAGCCTGATGGCACAAGGCTTGTTTTCCCATTAGGAAAGCTCCGTTCATGCGGCCTCGAAGCTACCTGAAAAGCATTGTTGTTGCCTGGGTTTTCGTCACTGCCGACATGGTTCTGAGAAGAAAATGAGTTTTCATGGAAGAAACCTTGTGCTTCCAGTTCCTTGTTGGAAGCTCACCCTGCTCTGCTCTATACCAAAAGTGAAAGCCAACGTGAGCCCTAGCCTCGAAGTAAGGCCCTGATTTGCCTTGCCAATGGGGAGGCGTGCAGCAGCTCCATGAGGCCTTCCTCACTGTTCTGCTTGAGTTTCACGGTAGTGAGCCTTTCAAGAGTCCTAGGGACCTTGCTTCAGCACCCATTTCAGTACCAGAATATTGAATAGACACAGGAAGCTCTAGTCCTGTTAAGCAACTTCCAGCCCCGTAGGCCTTTTGGAACACCCCAGTGTTGGCTAGAGAAAGGCAACACACTGCACTCTTCCTTGGCAGAGCCAGATTACCTCAGCTCCACACAGGATTCACGACCACACTTCTCGACTGTCCTCCATGCAGTGGATGTAACCTCATTCCCCTAGCTGAACTCTATTGAGAAAAACACTCTGCTTCTAATCCCGTTTCACTTTTTACACTTCGAGTCACGCATCCTCAAGGGGGTGGTCGGCTTGCATTCCAAGTACAATTTAAGCACAGTTCTTGGTGTAACACAGCAGGTCTTTTGAAGAGGCACAGGTCTCTAAGTCTCCCTCGCGCATCCTTTGTTTAGGCACTTTGCTGCACGCAGAAAACCGGTCGTAGAAAAAAGTTGATTCAGGGGAAGCCCCAGTGGGGATCGTGAATCTCTTTTGACGTGGTAGCATCAACATGTACTTATGCTGCGTGTCAACCTGGAAATGGGAGACTGAAGGCACAAAGCTTGTTTTCCCGTTTTGAAAGCTCCATTCATGCGGCCTCGAAGCTACCTGAAAAGCACTGTTGTTACCGTGCTTTTCCTTACAGCCGGCATGGCACATAGAAGAAAATGAGTTTTCTCGAAAGAAACCTTGTGCTTCCAGTTCCTACTTGGAACCTCACCCTGCTCTGCTCTATACCAAACGTGAAAGTCAATGTGAGCACTAGCCTCGAAGTAAGGCCCTGATTATGCTGGCAAAACGGGAGGCGTGCAGCAGCTCCATGAGGCCTTCATCGCTGTTCTGCTTTAGTTGAACGGTAGTCAGCTCTCCAAGACTCCTAGGGACTTTGCTTAAGCAACCGTTTCGGTACCAGAACACTGCGTACAGCCAGGAAGCTTTGGTCCTGCGTGTATGCTGCGTGTGTACCTAGAAATTAGAGACTGATGGCACAAGGCTTGTTTTCCCATTATGAAAGCTCCGTTCATGCGGCCTCGAAGCTACCGGAAAAGCATTGTTGTTGGCGGGGTTTTAGTCACTGCCGGCATGGTTCTGAGAAGAAAATGAGTTTTTTCGTAAGAAACCTTGTGCTTCCAGTTCCTTGTAGGAAGCTCACCCTGCTCTGCTCTATACCTAAAGTGAAAGTCAACGTGAGACTTGCTTCGAAGTAAGGCCTTGATCATCCTTGCAAAACGGGAGGCGTGCAGCAGCTCCATGAGGCCTTCATCGTTGTTCTGCTTTAGTTTCACGGTAGTAAGCCTTTCAAGACTCCTAGGGACCTTGCTTCAGCCCCTGTTTCGGTACCAGAACACTGCGGAGAGCCAGGAAGCTCTGGTCCTGCGTGTATGCTGCGTGTCAACCTAGAAATTAGAGACTGATGGCACAAGGCTTGTTTTCCCATTAGGAAAGCTCCGTTCATGCGGCCTCGAAGCTACCTGAAAAGCATTGTTGTTGCCTGGGTTTTCGTCACTGCCGACATGGTTCTGAGAAGAAAATGAGTTTTCATGGAAGAAACCTTGTGCTTCCAGTTCCTTGTTGGAAGCTCACCCTGCTCTGCTCTATACCAAAAGTGAAAGCCAAGGTGAGCCCTAGCCTCGAAGTAAGGCCCTGATTTGCCTTGCCAATGGGGAGGCGTGCAGCAGCTCCATGAGGCCTTCCTCACTGTTCTGCTTGAGTTTCACGGTAGTGAGCCTTTCAAGAGTCCTAGGGACCTTGCTTCAGCACCCATTTCAGTACCAGAATATTGAATAGACACAGGAAGCTCTAGTCCTGTTAAGCAACTTCCAGCCCCGTAGGCCTTTTGGAACACCCCAGTGTTGGCTAGAGAAAGGCAACACACTGCACTCTTCCTTGGCAGAGCCAGATTACCTCAGCTCCACACAGGATTCACGACCACACTTCTCGACTGTCCTCCATGCAGTGGATGTAACCTCATTCCCCTAGCTGAACTCTATTGAGAAAAACACTCTGCTTCTAATCCCGTTTCACTTTTTACACTTCGAGTCACGCATCCTCAAGGGGGTGGTCGGCTTGCATTCCAAGTACAATTTAAGCACAGTTCTTGGTGTAACACAGCAGGTCTTTTGAAGAGGCACAGGTCTCTAAGTCTCCCTCGCGCATCCTTTGTTTAGGCACTTTGCTGCACGCAGAAAACCGGTCGTAGAAAAAAGTTGATTCAGGGGAAGCCCCAGTGGGGATCGTGAATCTCTTTTGACGTGGTAGCATCAACATGTACTTATGCTGCGTGTCAACCTGGAAATGGGAGACTGAAGGCACAAAGCTTGTTTTCCCGTTTTGAAAGCTCCATTCATGCGGCCTCGAAGCTACCTGAAAAGCACTGTTGTTACCGTGCTTTTCCTTACAGCCGGCATGGCACATAGAAGAAAATGAGTTTTCTCGAAAGAAACCTTGTGCTTCCAGTTCCTACTTGGAACCTCACCCTGCTCTGCTCTATACCAAACGTGAAAGTCAATGTGAGCACTAGCCTCGAAGTAAGGCCCTGATTATGCTGGCAAAACGGGAGGCGTGCAGCAGCTCCATGAGGCCTTCATCGCTGTTCTGCTTTAGTTGAACGGTAGTCAGCTCTCCAAGACTCCTAGGGACTTTGCTTAAGCAACCGTTTCGGTACCAGAACACTGCGTACAGCCAGGAAGCTTTGGTCCTGCGTGTATGCTGCGTGTGTACCTAGAAATTAGAGACTGATGGCACAAGGCTTGTTTTCCCATTATGAAAGCTCCGTTCATGCGGCCTCGAAGCTACCGGAAAAGCATTGTTGTTGGTGGGGTTTTAGTCACTGCCGGCATGGTTCTGAGAAGAAAATGAGTTTTTTCGTAAGAAACCTTGTGCTTCCAGTTCCTTGTAGGAAGCTCACCCTGCTCTGCTCTATACCAAAAGTGAAAGCCAAGGTGAGCCCTAGCCTCGAAGTAAGGCCCTGATTTGCCTTGCCAATGGGGAGGCGTGCAGCAGCTCCATGAGGCCTTCCTCACTGTTCTGCTTGAGTTTCACGGTAGTAAGCCTTTCAAGACTCCTAGGGACCTTGCTTCAGCACCCGTTTCCGTACCAGAATATTGAGGAGACACAGGAAGCTCTAGTCCTGTTAAGCAACTTCCAGCCCCGTAGGCCTTTTGGAACACCCCAGTGTGGGCTAGAGAAAGGCAACACACTGCACTCTTCCTTGGCAGAGCCAGATTACCTCAGCTCCACACAGGATTCACGACCACGCTTCTCGACTGTCCTCCATGCAGTGGATGTAACCTCATTCCCCTAGCTGAACTCTATTGAGAAAAACACTCTGCTTCTAATCCCGTTTCACTTTTTACACTTCGAGTCACGCATCCTCAAGGGGGTGGTCGGCTTGCATTCCAAGTACAATTTAAGCACCGTTCTTGGTGTAACACAGCAGGACTTTTGAAGAGGCACAGGTCTCTAAGTCTCCCTCGCGCATCCTTTGTTTAGGCACTTTGCTGCACGCAGAAAACCGGTCGTAGAAAAAAGTTGATTCAGGGGAAGCCCCAGTGGGGATCGTGAATCTCTTTTGACGTGGTAGCATCAACATGTACTTATGCTGCGTGTCAACCTGGAAATGGGAGACTGAAGGCTCAAAGCTTGTTTTCCCGTTTTGAAAGCTCCATTCATGCGACCTCGAAGCTACCTGAAAAGCACTGTTGTTACCGTGCTTTTCCTTACAGCCGGCATGGCACATAGAAGAAAATGAGTTTTCTCGAAAGAAACCTTGTGCTTCCAGTTCCTACTTGGAACCTCACCCTGCTCTGCTCTATACCAAACGTGAAAGTCAATGTGAACACTAGCCTCGAAGTAAGGCCCTGATTATGCTGGCAAAACGGGAGGCGTGCAGCAGCTCCATGAGGCCTTCATCGCTGTTCTGCTTTAGTTGAACGGTAGTCAGCTCTCCAAGACTCCTAGGGACTTTGCTTAAGCAACCGTTTCGGTACCAGAACACTGCGTAGAGCCAGGAAGCTTTGGTCCTGCGTGTATGCTGCGTGTGTACCTAGAAATTAGAGACTGATGGCACAAGGCTTGTTTTCCCATTAGGAAAGCTCCGTTCATGCGGCCTCGAAGCTACCGGAAAAGCATTGTTGTTGGCGGGGTTTTAGTCACTGCCGGCATGGTTCTGAGAAGAAAATGAGTTTTTTCGTAAGAAACCTTGTGCTTCCAGTTCCTTGTAGGAAGCTCACCCTGCTCTGCTCTATACCTAAAGTGAAAGGCAACGTGAGACTTGCTTCGAAGTAAGGCCTTGATTATATTTGCAATACGGGAGGCGTGCAGCAGCTCCATGAGGCCTTCATCGTTGTTCTGCTTTAGTTTCACGGTAGTAAGCCTTTCAAGACTGCTCGGGACCTTGCTTCAGCACCCGTTTTCGTACCAGAACACTGCGGAGAGCCAGGAAGCTCTGGTCCTGCGTGTATGCTGCGTGTCAACCTAGAAATTAGAGACTGATGGCACAAGGCTTGTTTTCCCATTAGGAAAGCTCCGTTCATGCGGCCTCGAAGCTACCTGAAAAGCACTGTTGTTGCCTGGGTTTCCGTCACTGCCGACATGGTTCTGAGAAGAAAATGAGTTTTCATGGAAGAAACCTTGTGCTTCTAGTTCCTTTTTGGAAGCTCACCCTGCTCTGCTCTATACCAAAAGTGAAAGCCAAGGTGAGCCCTAGCCTCGAAGTAAGGCCCTGATTTGCCTTGCCAATGGGGAGGCGTGCAGCAGCTCCATGAGGCCTTCCTCACTGTTCTGCTTGAGTTTCACGGTAGTAAGCCTTTCAAGACTCCTAGGGACCTTGCTTCAGCACCCGTTTCCGTACCAGAATATTGAGGAGACACAGGAAGCTCTAGTCCTGTTAAGCAACTTCCAGCCCCGTAGGCCTTTTGGAACACCCCAGTGTTGGCTAGAGAAAGGCAACACACTGCACTCTTCCTTGGCAGAGCCAGATTACCTCAGCTCCACACAGGATTCACGACCACACTTCTCGACTGTCCTCCATGCAGTGGATGTAACCTCATTCCCCTAGCTGAACTCTATTGAGAAAAACACTCTGCTTCTAATCCCGTTTCACTTTTTACACTTCGAGTCACGCATCCTCAAGGGGGTGGTCGGCTTGCATTCCAAGTACAATTTAAGCACCGTTCTTGGTGTAACACAGCAGGTCTTTTGAAGAGGCACAGGTCTCTAAGTCTCCCTCGCGCATCCTTTGTTTAGGCACTTTGCTGCACGCAGAAAACCGGTCGTAGAAAAAAGTTGATTCAGGGGAAGCCCCAGTGGGGATCGTGAATCTCCTTTGACGTGGTAGCATCAACATGTACTTATGCTGCGTGTCAACCTGGAAATGGGAGACTGAAGGCACAAAGCTTGTTTTCCCGTTTTGAAAGCTCCATTCATGCGGCCTCGAAGCTACCTGAAAAGCAGTGTTGTTACCGTGCTTTTCCTTACAGCCGGCATGGCACATAGAAGAAAATGAGTTTTCTCGAAAGAAACCTTGTGCTTCCAGTTCCTACTTGGAACCTCACCCTGCTCTGCTCTATACGAAACGTGAAAGTCAATGTGAACACTAGCCTCGAAGTAAGGCCCTGATTATGCTGGCAAAACAGGAGGCGTGCAGCAGCTCCATGAGGCCTTCATCGCTGTTCTGCTTTAGTTGAACGGTAGTAAGCTCTCCAAGACTCCTAGGGACTTTGCTTAAGCAACCGTTTCGGTACCAGAACACTGCGTACAGCCAGGAAGCTTTTGTCCTGCGTGTATGCTGCGTGTCTACCTAGAAATTAGAGACTGATGGCACAAGGCTTGTTTTCCCATTAGGAAAGCTCCGTTCATGCGGCCTCGAAGCTACCGGAAAAGCATTGTTGTTGGCGGGGTTTTAGTCACTGCCGGCATGGTTCTGAGAAGAAAATGAGTTTTTTCGTAAGAAACCTTGTGCTTCCAGTTCCTTGTAGGAAGCTCACCCTGCTCTGCTCTATACCTAAAGTGAAAGTCAACGTGAGACTTGCTTCGAAGTAAGGCCTTGATTATCCTTGCAAAATGGGAGGCGTGCAGCAGCTCCATGAGGCCTTCATCGTTGTTCTGCTTTAGTTTCACGGTAGTAAGCCTTTCAAGACTCCTAGGGACCTTGCTTCAGCACCCGTTTCGGTACCAGAACACTGCGGAGAGCCAGGAAGCTCTGGTCCTGCGTGTATGCTGCGTGTCAACCTAGAAATTAGAGACTGATGGCACAAGGCTTGTTTTCCCATTAGGAAAGCTCCGTTCATGCGGCCTCGAAGCTACCTGAAAAGCATTGTTGTTGCCTGGATTTTCGTCACTGCCGACATGGTTCTGAGAAGAAAATGAGTTTTCATGGAAGAAACCTTGTGCTTCCAGTTCCTTGTTGGAAGCTCACCCTGCTCTGCTCTATACCAAAAGTGAAAGCCAACGTGAGCCCTAGCCTCGAAGTAAGGCCCTGATTTGCCTTGCCAATGGGGAGGCGTGCAGCAGCTCCATGAGGCCTTCCTCACTGTTCTGCTTGAGTTTCACGGTAGTGAGCCTTTCAAGAGTCCTAGGGACCTTGCTTCAGCACCCATTTCAGTACCAGAATATTGAATAGACACAGGAAGCTCTAGTCCTGTTAAGCAACTTCCAGCCCCGTAGGCCTTTTGGAACACCCCAGTGTGGGCTAGAGAAAGGCAACACACTGCACTCTTCCTTGGCAGAGCCAGATTACCTCAGCTCCACACAGGATTCACGACCACACTTCTCGACTGTCCTCCATGCAGTGGATGTAACCTCATTCCCCTAGCTGAACTCTATTGAGAAAAACACTCTGCTTCTAATCCCGTTTCACTTTTTACACTTCGAGTCACGCATCCTCAAGGGGGTGGTCGGCTTGCATTCCAAGTACAATTTAAGCACAGTTCTTGGTGTAACACAGCAGGTCTTTTGAAGAGGCACAGGTCTCTAAGTCTCCCTCGCGCATCCTTGGTTTAGGCACTTTGCTGCACGCAGAAAACCGGTCGTAGAAAAAAGTTGATTCAGGGGAAGCCCCAGTGGGGATCGTGAATCTCTTTTGACGTGGTAGCATCAACATGTACTTATGCTGCGTGTCAACCTGGAAATGGGAGACTGAAGGCACAAAGCTTGTTTTCCCGTTTTGAAAGCTCCATTCATGCGGCCTCGAAGCTACCTGAAAAGCACTGTTGTTACCGTGCTTTTCCTTACAGCCGGCATGGCACATAGAAGAAAATGAGTTTTCTCGAAAGAAACCTTGTGCTTCCAGTTCCTACTTGGAACCTCACCCTGCTCTGCTCTATACCAAACGTGAAAGTCAATGTGAGCACTAGCCTCGAAGTAAGGCCCTGATTATGCTGGCAAAACGGGAGGCGTGCAGCAGCTCCATGAGGCCTTCATCGCTGTTCTGCTTTAGTTGAACGGTAGTCAGCTCTCCAAGACTCCTAGGGACTTTGCTTAAGCAACCGTTTCGGTACCAGAACACTGCGTACAGCCAGGAAGCTTTGGTCCTGCGTGTATGCTGCGTGTCTACCTAGAAATTAGAGACTGATGGCACAAGGCTTGTTTTCCCATTATGAAAGCTCCGTTCATGCGGCCTCGAAGCTACCGGAAAAGCATTGTTGTTGGCGGGGTTTTAGTCACTGCCGGCATGGTTCTGAGAAGAAAATGAGTTTTTTCGTAAGAAACCTTGTGCTTCCAGTTCCTTGTAGGAAGCTCACCCTGCTCTGCTCTATACCTAAAGTGAAAGTCAACGTGAGACTTGCTTCGAAGTAAGGCCTTGATCATCCTTGCAAAACGGGAGGCGTGCAGCAGCTCCATGAGGCCTTCATCGTTGTTCTGCTTTAGTTTCACGGTAGTAAGCCTTTCAAGACTCCTAGGGACCTTGCTTCAGCACCCGTTTCGGTACCAGAACACTGCGGAGAGCCAGGAAGCTCTGGTCCTGCGTGTATGCTGCGTGTCAACCTAGAAATGAGAGCCTGATGGCACAAGGCTTGTTTTCCCATTAGGAAAGCTCCGTTCATGCGGCCTCGAAGCTACCTGAAAAGCATTGTTGTTGCCTGGGTTTTCGTCACTGCCGACATGGTTCTGAGAAGAAAATGAGTTTTCATGGAAGAAACCTTGTGCTTCCAGTTCCTTGTTGGAAGCTCACCCTGCTCTGCTCTATACCAAAAGTGAAAGCCAAGGTGAGCCCTAGCCTCGAAGTAAGGCCCTGATTTGCCTTGCCAATGGGGAGGCGTGCAGCAGCTCCATGAGGCCTTCCTCACTGTTCTGCTTGAGTTTCACGGTAGTAAGCCTTTCAAGACTCCTAGGGACCTTGCTTCAGCACCCGTTTCCGTACCAGAATATTGAGGAGACACAGGAAGCTCTAGTCCTGTTAAGCAACTTCCAGCCCCGTAGGCCTTTTGGAACACCCCAGTGTTGGCTAGAGAAAGGCAACACACTGCACTCTTCCTTGGCAGAGCCAGATTACCTCAGCTCCACACAGGATTCACGACCACACTTCTCGACTGTCCTCCATGCAGTGGATGTAACCTCATTCCCCTAGCTGAACTCTATTGAGAAAAACACTCTGCTTCTAATCCCGTTTCACTTTTTACACTTCGAGTAACGCATCCTCAAGGGGGTGGTCGGCTTGCATTCCAAGTACAATTTAAGCACAGTTCTTGGTGTAACACAGCAGGTCTTTTGAAGAGGCACAGGTCTCTAAGTCTCCCTCGCGCATCCTTTGTTTAGGCACTTTGCTGCACGCAGAAAACCGGTCGTAGAAAAAAGTTGATTCAGGGGAAGCCCCAGTGGGGATCGTGAATCTCTTTTGACGTGGTAGCATCAACATGTACTTATGCTGCGTGTCAACCTGGAAATGGGAGACTGAAGGCACAAAGCTTGTTTTCCCGTTTTGAAAGCTCCATTCATGCGGCCTCGAAGCTACCTGAAAAGCACTGTTGTTACCGTGCTTTTCCTTATAGCCGGCATGGCACATAGAAGAAAATGAGTTTTCTCGAAAGAAACCTTGTGCTTCCAGTTCCTACTTGGAACCTCACCCTGCTCTGCTCTATACCAAACGTGAAAGTCAATGTGAGCACTAGCCTCGAAGTAAGGCCCTGATTATGCTGGCAAAACGGGAGGCGTGCAGCAGCTCCATGAGGCCTTCATCGCTGTTCTGCTTTAGTTGAACGGTAGTCAGCTCTCCAAGACTCCTAGGGACTTTGCTTAAGCAACCGTTTCGGTACCAGAACACTGCGTACAGCCAGGAAGCTTTGGTCCTGCGTGTATGCTGCGTGTCTACCTAGAAATTAGAGACTGATGGCACAAGGCTTGTTTTCCCATTATGAAAGCTCCGTTCATGCGGCCTCGAAGCTACCGGAAAAGCATTGTTGTTGGCGGGGTTTTAGTCACTGCCGGCATGGTTCTGAGAAGAAAATGAGTTTTTTCGTAAGAAACCTTGTGCTTCCAGTTCCTTGTAGGAAGCTCACCCTGCTCTGCTCTATACCTAAAGTGAAAGTCAACGTGAGACTTGCTTCGAAGTAAGGCCTTGATCATCCTTGCAAAACGGGAGGCGTGCAGCAGCTCCATGAGGCCTTCATCGTTGTTCTGCTTTAGTTTCACGGTAGTAAGCCTTTCAAGACTCCTAGGGACCTTGCTTCAGCACCCGTTTCGGTACCAGAACACTGCGGAGAGCCAGGAAGCTCTGGTCCTGCGTGTATGCTGCGTGTCAACCTAGAAATGAGAGCCTGATGGCACAAGGCTTGTTTTCCCATTAGGAAAGCTCCGTTCATGCGGCCTCGAAGCTACCTGAAAAGCATTGTTGTTGCCTGGGTTTTCGTCACTGCCGACATGGTTCTGAGAAGAAAATGAGTTTTCATGGAAGAAACCTTGTGCTTCCAGTTCCTTGTTGGAAGCTCACCCTGCTCTGCTCTATACCAAAAGTGAAAGCCAAGGTGAGCCCTAGCCTCGAAGTAAGGCCCTGATTTGCCTTGCCAATGGGGAGGCGTGCAGCAGCTCCATGAGGCCTTCCTCACTGTTCTGCTTGAGTTTCACGGTAGTGAGCCTTTCAAGAGTCCTAGGGACCTTGCTTCAGCACCCATTTCAGTACCAGAATATTGAATAGACACAGGAAGCTCTAGTCCTGTTAAGCAACTTCCAGCCCCGTAGGCCTTTTGGAACACCCCAGTGTGGGCTAGAGAAAGGCAACACACTGCACTCTTCCTTGGCAGAGCCAGATTACCTCAGCTCCACACAGGATTCACGACCACACTTCTCGACTGTCCTCCATGCAGTGGATGTAACCTCATTCCCCTAGCTGAACTCTATTGAGAAAAACACTCTGCTTCTAATCCCGTTTCACTTTTTACACTTCGAGTCACGCATCCTCAAGGGGGTGGTCGGCTTGCATTCCAAGTACAATTTAAGCACAGTTCTTGGTGTAACACAGCAGGTCTTTTGAAGAGGCACAGGTCTCTAAGTCTCCCTCGCGCATCCTTTGTTTAGGCACTTTGCTGCACGCAGAAAACCGGTCGTAGAAAAAAGTTGATTCAGGGGAAGCCCCAGTGGGGATCGTGAATCTCTTTTGACGTGGTAGCATCAACATGTACTTATGCTGCGTGTCAACCTGGAAATGGGAGACTGAAGGCACAAAGCTTGTTTTCCCGTTTTGAAAGCTCCATTCATGCGGCCTCGAAGCTACCTGAAAAGCACTGTTGTTACCGTGCTTTTCCTTACAGCCGGCATGGCACATAGAAGAAAATGAGTTTTCTCGAAAGAAACCTTGTGCTTCCAGTTCCTACTTGGAACCTCACCCTGCTCTGCTCTATACCAAACGTGAAAGTCAATGTGAGCACTAGCCTCGAAGTAAGGCCCTGATTATGCTGGCAAAACGGGAGGCGTGCAGCAGCTCCATGAGGCCTTCATCGCTGTTCTGCTTTAGTTGAACGGTAGTCAGCTCTCCAAGACTCCTAGGGACTTTGCTTAAGCAACCGTTTCGGTACCAGAACACTGCGTACAGCCAGGAAGCTTTGGTCCTGCGTGTATGCTGCGTGTCTACCTAGAAATTAGAGACTGATGGCACAAGGCTTGTTTTCCCATTATGAAAGCTCCGTTCATGCGGCCTCGAAGCTACCGGAAAAGCATTGTTGTTGGCGGGGTTTTAGTCACTGCCGGCATGGTTCTGAGAAGAAAATGAGTTTTTTCGTAAGAAACCTTGTGCTTCCAGTTCCTTGTAGGAAGCTCACCCTGCTCTGCTCTATACCTAAAGTGAAAGTCAACGTGAGACTTGCTTCGAAGTAAGGCCTTGATCATCCTTGCAAAACGGGAGGCGTGCAGCAGCTCCATGAGGCCTTCATCGTTGTTCTGCTTTAGTTTCACGGTAGTAAGCCTTTCAAGACTCCTAGGGACCTTGCTTCAGCACCCGTTTCGGTACCAGAACACTGCGGAGAGCCAGGAAGCTCTGGTCCTGCGTGTATGCTGCGTGTCAACCTAGAAATGAGAGCCTGATGGCACAAGGCTTGTTTTCCCATTAGGAAAGCTCCGTTCATGCGGCCTCGAAGCTACCTGAAAAGCATTGTTGTTGCCTGGGTTTTCGTCACTGCCGACATGGTTCTGAGAAGAAAATGAGTTTTCATGGAAGAAACCTTGTGCTTCCAGTTCCTTGTTGGAAGCTCACCCTGCTCTGCTCTATACCAAAAGTGAAAGCCAAGGTGAGCCCTAGCCTCGAAGTAAGGCCCTGATTTGCCTTGCCAATGGGGAGGCGTGCAGCAGCTCCATGAGGCCTTCCTCACTGTTCTGCTTGAGTTTCACGGTAGTAAGCCTTTCAAGACTCCTAGGGACCTTGCTTCAGCACCCGTTTCCGTACCAGAATATTGAGGAGACACAGGAAGCTCTAGTCCTGTTAAGCAACTTCCAGCCCCGTAGGCCTTTTGGAACACCCCAGTGTTGGCTAGAGAAAGGCAACACACTGCACTCTTCCTTGGCAGAGCCAGATTACCTCAGCTCCACACAGGATTCACGACCACACTTCTCGACTGTCCTCCATGCAGTGGATGTAACCTCATTCCCCTAGCTGAACTCTATTGAGAAAAACACTCTGCTTCTAATCCCGTTTCACTTTTTACACTTCGAGTAACGCATCCTCAAGGGGGTGGTCGGCTTGCATTCCAAGTACAATTTAAGCACAGTTCTTGGTGTAACACAGCAGGTCTTTTGAAGAGGCACAGGTCTCTAAGTCTCCCTCGCGCATCCTTTGTTTAGGCACTTTGCTGCACGCAGAAAACCGGTCGTAGAAAAAAGTTGATTCAGGGGAAGCCCCAGTGGGGATCGTGAATCTCTTTTGACGTGGTAGCATCAACATGTACTTATGCTGCGTGTCAACCTGGAAATGGGAGACTGAAGGCACAAAGCTTGTTTTCCCGTTTTGAAAGCTCCATTCATGCGGCCTCGAAGCTACCTGAAAAGCACTGTTGTTACCGTGCTTTTCCTTACAGCCGGCATGGCACATAGAAGAAAATGAGTTTTCTCGAAAGAAACCTTGTGCTTCCAGTTCCTACTTGGAACCTCACCCTGCTCTGCTCTATACCAAACGTGAAAGTCAATGTGAGCACTAGCCTCGAAGTAAGGCCCTGATTATGCTGGCAAAACGGGAGGCGTGCAGCAGCTCCATGAGGCCTTCATCGCTGTTCTGCTTTAGTTGAACGGTAGTCAGCTCTCCAAGACTCCTAGGGACTTTGCTTAAGCAACCGTTTCGGTACCAGAACACTGCGTAGAGCCAGGAAGCTTTGGTCCTGCGTGTATGCTGCGTGTCTACCTAGAAATTAGAGACTGATGGCACAAGGCTTGTTTTCCCATTATGAAAGCTCCGTTCATGCGGCCTCGAAGCTACCGGAAAAGCATTGTTGTTGGCGGGGTTTTAGTCACTGCCGGCATGGTTCTGAGAAGAAAATGAGTTTTTTCGTAAGAAACCTTGTGCTTCCAGTTCCTTGTAGGAAGCTCACCCTGCTCTGCTCTATACCTAAAGTGAAAGTCAACGTGAGACTTGCTTCGAAGTAAGGCCTTGATCATCCTTGCAAAACGGGAGGCGTGCAGCAGCTCCATGAGGCCTTCATCGTTGTTCTGCTTTAGTTTCACGGTAGTAAGCCTTTCAAGACTCCTAGGGACCTTGCTTCAGCACCCGTTTCGGTACCAGAACACTGCGGAGAGCCAGGAAGCTCTGGTCCTGCGTGTATGCTGCGTGTCAACCTAGAAATGAGAGCCTGATGGCACAAGGCTTGTTTTCCCATTAGGAAAGCTCCGTTCATGCGGCCTCGAAGCTACCTGAAAAGCATTGTTGTTGCCTGGGTTTTCGTCACTGCCGACATGGTTCTGAGAAGAAAATGAGTTTTCATGGAAGAAACCTTGTGCTTCCAGTTCCTTGTTGGAAGCTCACCCTGCTCTGCTCTATACCAAAAGTGAAAGCCAAGGTGAGCCCTAGCCTCGAAGTAAGGCCCTGATTTGCCTTGCCAATGGGGAGGCGTGCAGCAGCTCCATGAGGCCTTCCTCACTGTTCTGCTTGAGTTTCACGGTAGTAAGCCTTTCAAGACTCCTAGGGACCTTGCTTCAGCACCCGTTTCCGTACCAGAATATTGAGGAGACACAGGAAGCTCTAGTCCTGTTAAGCAACTTCCAGCCCCGTAGGCCTTTTGGAACACCCCAGTGTTGGCTAGAGAAAGGCAACACACTGCACTCTTCCTTGGCAGAGCCAGATTACCTCAGCTCCACACAGGATTCACGACCACACTTCTCGACGGTCCTCCATGCAGTGGATGTAACCTCATTCCCCTAGCTGAACTCTATTGAGAAAAACACTCTGCTTCTAATCCCGTTTCACTTTTTACACTTCGAGTCACGCATCCTCAAGGGGGTGGTCGGCTTGCATTCCAAGTACAATTTAAGCACAGTTCTTGGTGTAACACAGCAGGTCTTTTGAAGAGGCACAGGTCTCTAAGTCTCCCTCGCGCATCCTTTGTTTAGGCACTTTGCTGCACGCAGAAAACCGGTCGTAGAAAAAAGTTGATTCAGGGGAAGCCCCAGTGGGGATCGTGAATCTCTTTTGACGTGGTAGCATCAACATGTACTTATGCTGCGTGTCAACCTGGAAATGGGAGACTGAAGGCACAAAGCTTGTTTTCCCGTTTTGAAAGCTCCATTCATGCGACCTCGAAGCTACCTGAAAAGCAGTGTTGTTACCGTGCTTTTCCTTACAGCCGGCATGGCACATAGAAGAAAATGAGTTTTCTCGAAAGAAACCTTGTGCTTCCAGTTCCTACTTGGAACCTCACCCTGCTCTGCTCTATACCAAACGTGAAAGTCAATGTGAGCACTAGCCTCGAAGTAAGGCCCTGATTATGCTGGCAAAACGGGAGGCGTGCAGCAGCTCCATGAGGCCTTCATCGCTGTTCTGCTTTAGTTGAACGGTAGTCAGCTCTCCAAGACTCCTAGGAACTTTGCTTAAGCAACCGTTTCGGTACCAGAACACTGCGTAGAGCCAGGAAGCTTTGGTCCTGCGTGTATGCTGCGTGTCTACCTAGAAATTAGAGACTGATGGCACAAGGCTTGTTTTCCCATTATGAAACCTCCGTTCATGCGGCCTCGAAGCTACCGGAAAAGCATTGTTGTTGGCGGGGTTTTAGTCACTGCCGGCATGGTTCTGAGAAGAAAATGAGTTTTTTCGTAAGAAACCTTGTGCTTCCAGTTCCTTGTAGGAAGCTCACCCTGCTCTGCTCTATACCTAAAGTGAAAGTCAACGTGAGACTTGCTTCGAAGTAAGGCCTTGATTATCCTTGCAATACGGGAGGCGTGCAGCAGCTCCATGAGGCCTTCATCGTTGTTCTGCTTTAGTTTCACGGTAGTAAGCCTTTCAAGACTGCTCGGGACCTTGCTTCAGCACCCGTTTTCGTACCAGAACACTGCGGAGAGCCAGGAAGCTCTGGTCCTGCGTGTATGCTGCGTGTCAACCTAGAAATTAGAGACTGATGGCACAAGGCTTGTTTTCCCATTAGGAAAGCTCCGTTCATGCGGCCTCGAAGCTACCTGAAAAGCACTGTTGTTGCCTGGGTTTTCGTCACTGCCGACATGGTTCTGAGAAGAAAATGAGTTTTCATGGAAGAAACCTTGTGCTTCCAGTTCCTTGTTGGAAGCTCACCCTGCTCTGCTCTATACCAAAAGTGAAAGCCAACGTGAGCCCTAGCCTCGAAGTAAGGCCCTGATTTGCCTTGCCAATGGGGAGGCGTGCACCAGCTCCATGAGGCCTTCCTCACTGTTCTGCTTGAGTTTCACGGTAGTGAGCCTTTCAAGACTCCTAGGGACCTTGCTTCAGCACCCATTTCAGTACCAGAATATTGAATAGACACAGGAAGCTCTATTCCTGTTAAACAACTTCCAGCCCCGTAGGCCTTTTGGAACACCCCAGTGTGGGCTAGAGAAAGGCAACACACTGCACTCTTCCTTGGCAGAGCCAGATTACCTCAGCTCCACACAGGATTCACGACCACACTTCTCGACTGTCCTCCATGCAGTGGATGTAACCTCATTCCCCTAGCTGAACTCTATTGAGAAAAACACTCTGCTTCTAATCCCGTTTCACTTTTTACACTTCGAGTCACGCATCCTCAAGGGGGTGGTCGGCTTGCATTCCAAGTACAATTTAAGCACAGTTCTTGGTGTAACACAGCAGGTCTTTTGAAGAGGCACAGGTCTCTAAGTCTCCCTCGCGCATCCTTTGTTTAGGCACTTTGCTGCACGCAGAAAACCGGTCGTAGAAAAAAGTTGATTCAGGGGAAGCCCCAGTGGGGATCGTGAATCTCTTTTGACGTGGTAGCATCAACATGTACTTATGCTGCGTGTCAACCTGGAAATGGGAGACTGAAGGCACAAAGCTTGTTTTCCCGTTTTGAAAGCTCCATTCATGCGGCCTCGAAGCTACCTGAAAAGCAGTGTTGTTACCGTGCTTTTCCTTATAGCCGGCATGGCACATAGAAGAAAATGAGTTTTCTCGAAAGAAACCTTGTGCTTCCAGTTCCTACTTGGAACCTCACCCTGCTCTGCTCTATACCAAACGTGAAAGTCAATGTGAGCACTAGCCTCGAAGTAAGGCCCTGATTATGCTGGCAAAACGGGAGGCGTGCAGCAGCTCCATGAGGCCTTCATCGCTGTTCTGCTTTAGTTGAACTGTAGTAAGCTCTCCAAGACTCCTAGGGACTTTGCTTAAGCAACCGTTTCGGTACCAGAACACTGCGTACAGCCAGGAAGCTTTGGTCCTGCGTGTATGCTGCGTGTGTACCTAGAAATTAGAGACTGATGGCACAAGGCTTGTTTTCCCATTATGAAAGCTCCGTTCATGCGGCCTCGAAGCTACCGGAAAAGCATTGTTGTTGGCGGGGTTTTAGTCACTGCCGGCATGGTTCTGAGAAGAAAATGAGTTTTTTCGTAAGAAACCTTGTGCTTCCAGTTCCTTGTAGGAAGCTCACCCTGCTCTGCTCTATACCTAAAGTGAAAGTCAACGTGAGACTTGCTTCGAAGTAAGGCCTTGATCATCCTTGCAAAACGGGAGGCGTGCAGCAGCTCCATGAGGCCTTCATCGTTGTTCTGCTTTAGTTTCACGGTAGTAAGCCTTTCAAGACTCCTAGGGACCTTGCTTCAGCACCCGTTTCGGTACCAGAACACTGCGGAGAGCCAGGAAGCTCTGGTCCTGCGTGTATGCTGCGTGTCAACCTAGAAATTAGAGACTGATGGCACAAGGCTTGTTTTCCCATTAGGAAAGCTCCGTTCATGTGGCCTCGAAGCTACCTGAAAAGCATTGTTGTTGCCTGGGTTTTCGTCACTGCCGACATGGTTCTGAGAAGAAAATGAGTTTTCATGGAAGAAACCTTGTGCTTCCAGTTCCTTGTTGGAAGCTCACCCTGCTCTGCTCTATACCAAAAGTGAAAGCCAAGGTGAGCCCTAGCCTCGAAGTAAGGCCCTGATTTGCCTTGCCAATGGGGAGGCGTGCAGCAGCTCCATGAGGCCTTCCTCACTGTTCTGCTTGAGTTTCACGGTAGTAAGCCTTTCAAGACTCCTAGGGACCTTGCTTCAGCACCCGTTTCCGTACCAGAATATTGAGGAGACACAGGAAGCTCTAGTCCTGTTAAGCAACTTCCAGCCCCGTAGGCCTTTTGGAACACCCCAGTGTTGGCTAGAGAAAGGCAACACACTGCACTCTTCCTTGGCAGAGCCAGATTACCTCAGCTCCACACAGGATTCACGACCACACTTCTCGACTGTCCTCCATGCAGTGGATGTAACCTCATTCCCCTAGCTGAACTCTATTGAGAAAAACACTCTGCTTCTAATCCCGTTTCACTTTTTACACTTCGAGTCACGCATCCTCAAGGGGGTGGTCGGCTTGCATTCCAAGTACAATTTAAGCACCGTTCTTGGTGTAACACAGCAGGTCTTTTGAAGAGGCACAGGTCTCTAAGTCTCCCTCGCGCATCCTTTGTTTAGGCACTTTGCTGCACGCAGAAAACCGGTCGTAGAAAAAAGTTGATTCAGGGGAAGCCCCAGTGGGGATCGTGAATCTCCTTTGACGTGGTAGCATCAACATGTACTTATGCTGCGTGTCAACCTGGAAATGGGAGACTGAAGGCACAAAGCTTGTTTTCCCGTTTTGAAAGCTCCATTCATGCGGCCTCGAAGCTACCTGAAAAGCAGTGTTGTTACCGTGCTTTTCCTTACAGCCGGCATGGCACATAGAAGAAAATGAGTTTTCTCGAAAGAAACCTTGTGCTTCCAGTTCCTACTTGGAACCTCACCCTGCTCTGCTCTATACGAAACGTGAAAGTCAATGTGAACACTAGCCTCGAAGTAAGGCCCTGATTATGCTGGCAAAACGGGAGGCGTGCAGCAGCTCCATGAGGCCTTCATCGCTGTTCTGCTTTAGTTGAACGGTAGTAAGCTCTCCAAGACTCCTAGGGACTTTGCTTAAGCAACCGTTTCGGTACCAGAACACTGCGTAGAGCCAGGAAGCTTTGGTCCTGCGTGTATGCTGCGTGTGTACCTAGAAATTAGAGACTGATGGCACAAGGCTTGTTTTCCCATTAGGAAAGCTCCGTTCATGCGGCCTCGAAGCTACCGGAAAAGCATTGTTGTTGGCGGGGTTTTAGTCACTGCCGGCATGGTTCTGAGAAGAAAATGAGTTTTTTCGTAAGAAACCTTGTGCTTCCAGTTCCTTGTAGGAGGCTCACCCTGCTCTGCTCTATACCTAAAGTGAAAGTCAACGTGAGACTTGCTTCGAAGTAAGGCCTTGATTATCCTTGCAAAACGGGAGGCGTGCAGCAGCTCCATGAGGCCTTCATCGTTGTTCTGCTTTAGTTTCACGGTAGTAAGCCTTTCAAGACTCCTAGGGACCTTGCTTCAGCCCCTGTTTCGGTACCAGAACACTGCGGAGAGCCAGGAAGCTCTGGTCCTGCGTGTATGCTGCGTGTCAACCTAGAAATTAGAGACTGATGGCACAAGGCTTGTTTTCCCATTAGGAAAGCTCCGTTCATGCGGCCTCGAAGCTACCTGAAAAGCATTGTTGGTGCCTGGGTTTTCGTCACTGCCGACATGGTTCTGAGAAGAAAATGAGTTTTCATGGAAGAAACCTTGTGCTTCCAGTTCCTTGTTGGAAGCTCACCCTGCTCTGCTCTATACCAAAAGTGAAAGCCAACGTGAGCCCTAGCCTCGAAGTAAGGCCCTGATTTGCCTTGCCAATGGGGAGGCGTGCAGCAGCTCCATGAGGCCTTCCTCACTGTTCTGCTTGAGTTTCACGGTAGTGAGCCTTTCAAGACTCCTAGGGACCTTGCTTCAGCACCCATTTCAGTACCAGAATATTGAATAGACACAGGAAACTCTAGTCCTGTTAAACAACTTCCAGCCCCGTAGGCCTTTTGGAACACCCCAGTGTGGGCTAGAGAAAGGCAACACACTGCACTCTTCCTTGGCAGAGCCAGATTACCTCAGCTCCACACAGGATTCACGACCACACTTCTCGACTGTCCTCCATGCAGTGGATGTAACCTCATTCCCCTAGCTGAACTCTATTGAGAAAAACACTCTGCTTCTAATCCCGTTTCACTTTTTACACTTCGAGTCACGCATCCTCAAGGGGGTGGTCGGCTTGCATTCCAAGTACAATTTAAGCACAGTTCTTGGTGTAACACAGCAGGTCTTTTGAAGAGGCACAGGTCTCTAAGTCTCCCTCGCGCATCCTTTGTTTAGGCACTTTGCTGCACGCAGAAAACCGGTCGTAGAAAAAAGTTGATTCAGGGGAAGCCCCAGTGGGGATCGTGAATCTCTTTTGACGTGGTAGCATCAACATGTACTTATGCTGCGTGTCAACCTGGAAATGGGAGACTGAAGGCACAAAGCTTGTTTTCCCGTTTTGAAAGCTCCATTCATGCGGCCTCAAAGCTACCTGAAAAGCAGTGTTGTTACCGTGCTTTTCCTTACAGCCGGCATGGCACATAGAAGAAAATGAGTTTTCTCGAAAGAAACCTTGTGCTTCCAGTTCCTACTTGGAACCTCACCCTGCTCTGCTCTATACCAAACGTGAAAGTCAATGTGAGCACTAGCCTCGAAGTAAGGCCCTGATTATGCTGGCAAAACGGGAGGCGTGCAGCAGCTCCATGAGGCCTTCATCGCTGTTCTGCTTTAGTTGAACGGTAGTAAGCTCTCCAAGACTCCTAGGGACTTTGCTTAAGCAACCGTTTCGGTACCAGAACACTGCGTACAGCCAGGAAGCTTTGGTCCTGCGTGTATGCTGCGTGTGTACCTAGAAATTAGAGACTGATGGCACAAGGCTTGTTTTCCCATTATGAAAGCTCCGTTCATGCGGCCTCGAAGCTACCGGAAAAGCATTGTTGTTGGCGGGGTTTTAGTCACTGCCGGCATGGTTCTGAGAAGAAAATGAGTTTTTTCGTAAGAAACCTTGTGCTTCCAGTTCCTTGTAGGAAGCTCACCCTGCTCTGCTCTATACCTAAAGTGAAAGTCAACGTGAGACTTGCTTCGAAGTAAGGCCTTGATCATCCTTGCAAAACGGGAGGCGTGCAGCAGCTCCATGAGGCCTTCATCGTTGTTCTGCTTTAGTTTCACGGTAGTAAGCCTTTCAAGACTCCTAGGGACCTTGCTTCAGCACCCGTTTCGGTACCAGAACACTGCGGAGAGCCAGGAAGCTCTGGTCCTGCGTGTATGCTGCGTGTCAACCTAGAAATTAGAGACTGATGGCACAAGGCTTGTTTTCCCATTAGGAAAGCTCCGTTCATGCGGCCTCGAAGCTACCTGAAAAGCATTGTTGTTGCCTGGGTTTTCGTCACTGCCGACATGGTTCTGAGAAGAAAATGAGTTTTCATGGAAGAAACCTTGTGCTTCCAGTTCCTTGTTGGAAGCTCACCCTGCTCTGCTCTATACCAAAAGTGAAAGCCAAGGTGAGCCCTAGCCTCGAAGTAAGGCCCTGATTTGCCTTGCCAATGGGGAGGCGTGCAGCAGCTCCATGAGGCCTTCCTCACTGTTCTGCTTGAGTTTCACGGTAGTAAGCCTTTCAAGACTCCTAGGGACCTTGCTTCAGCACCCGTTTCCGTACCAGAATATTGAGGAGACACAGGAAGCTCTAGTCCTGTTAAGCAACTTCCAGCCCCGTAGGCCTTTTGGAACACCCCAGTGTTGGCTAGAGAAAGGCAACACACTGCACTCTTCCTTGGCAGAGCCAGATTACCTCAGCTCCACACAGGATTCACGACCACACTTCTCGACTGTCCTCCATGCAGTGGATGTAACCTCATTCCCCTAGCTGAACTCTATTGAGAAAAACACTCTGCTTCTAATCCCGTTTCACTTTTTACACTTCGAGTCACGCATCCTCAAGGGGGTGGTCGGCTTGCATTCCAAGTACAATTTAAGCACCGTTCTTGGTGTAACACAGCAGGTCTTTTGAAGAGGCACAGGTCTCTAAGTCTCCCTCGCGCATCCTTTGTTTAGGCACTTTGCTGCACGCAGAAAACCGGTCGTAGAAAAAAGTTGATTCAGGGGAAGCCCCAGTGGGGATCGTGAATCTCCTTTGACGTGGTAGCATCAACATGTACTTATGCTGCGTGTCAACCTGGAAATGGGAGACTGAAGGCACAAAGCTTGTTTTCCCGTTTTGAAAGCTCCATTCATGCGGCCTCGAAGCTACCTGAAAAGCAGTGTTGTTACCGTGCTTTTCCTTACAGCCGGCATGGCACATAGAAGAAAATGAGTTTTCTCGAAAGAAACCTTGTGCTTCCAGTTCCTACTTGGAACCTCACCCTGCTCTGCTCTATACGAAACGTGAAAGTCAATGTGAACACTAGCCTCGAAGTAAGGCCCTGATTATGCTGGCAAAACGGGAGGCGTGCAGCAGCTCCATGAGGCCTTCATCGCTGTTCTGCTTTAGTTGAACGGTAGTAAGCTCTCCAAGACTCCTAGGGACTTTGCTTAAGCAACCGTTTCGGTACCAGAACACTGCGTAGAGCCAGGAAGCTTTGGTCCTGCGTGTATGCTGCGTGTGTACCTAGAAATTAGAGACTGATGGCACAAGGCTTGTTTTCCCATTAGGAAAGCTCCGTTCATGCGGCCTCGAAGCTACCGGAAAAGCATTGTTGTTGGCGGGGTTTTAGTCACTGCCGGCATGGTTCTGAGAAGAAAATGAGTTTTTTCGTAAGAAACCTTGTGCTTCCAGTTCCTTGTAGGAGGCTCACCCTGCTCTGCTCTATACCTAAAGTGAAAGTCAACGTGAGACTTGCTTCGAAGTAAGGCCTTGATTATCCTTGCAAAACGGGAGGCGTGCAGCAGCTCCATGAGGCCTTCATCGTTGTTCTGCTTTAGTTTCACGGTAGTAAGCCTTTCAAGACTCCTAGGGACCTTGCTTCAGCCCCTGTTTCGGTACCAGAACACTGCGGAGAGCCAGGAAGCTCTGGTCCTGCGTGTATGCTGCGTGTCAACCTAGAAATTAGAGACTGATGGCACAAGGCTTGTTTTCCCATTAGGAAAGCTCCGTTCATGCGGCCTCGAAGCTACCTGAAAAGCATTGTTGTTGCCTGGGTTTTCGTCACTGCCGACATGGTTCTGAGAAGAAAATGAGTTTTCATGGAAGAAACCTTGTGCTTCCAGTTCCTTGTTGGAAGCTCACCCTGCTCTGCTCTATACCAAAAGTGAAAGCCAACGTGAGCCCTAGCCTCGAAGTAAGGCCCAGATTTGCCTTGCCAATGGGGAGGCGTGCAGCAGCTCCATGAGGCATTCCTCACTGTTCTGCTTGAGTTTCACGGTAGTGAGCCTTTCAAGACTCCTAGGGACCTTGCTTCAGCACCCATTTCAGTACCAGAATATTGAATAGACACAGGAAGCTCTAGTCCTGTTAAACAACTTCCAGCCCCGTAGGCCTTTTGGAACACCCCAGTGTGGGCTAGAGAAAGGCAACACACTGCACTCTTCCTTGGCAGAGCCAGATTACCTCAGCTCCACACAGGATTCACGACCACACTTCTCGACTGTCCTCCATGCAGTGGATGTAACCTCATTCCCCTAGCTGAACTCTATTGAGAAAAACACTCTGCTTCTAATCCCGTTTCACTTTTTACACTTCGAGTCACGCATCCTCAAGGGGGTGGTCGGCTTGCATTCCAAGTACAATTTAAGCACAGTTCTTGGTGTAACACAGCAGGTCTTTTGAAGAGGCACAGGTCTCTAAGTCTCCCTCGCGCATCCTTTGTTTAGGCACTTTGCTGCACGCAGAAAACCGGTCGTAGAAAAAAGTTGATTCAGGGGAAGCCCCAGTGGGGATCGTGAATCTCTTTTGACGTGGTAGCATCAACATGTACTTATGCTGCGTGTCAACCTGGAAATGGGAGACTGAAGGCACAAAGCTTGTTTTCCCGTTTTGAAAGCTCCATTCATGCGGCCTCGAAGCTACCTGAAAAGCAGTGTTGTTACCGTGCTTTTCCTTACAGCCGGCATGGCACATAGAAGAAAATGAGTTTTCTCGAAAGAAACCTTGTGCTTCCAGTTCCTACTTGGAACCTCACCCTGCTCTGCTCTATACCAAACGTGAAAGTCAATGTGAGCACTAGCCTCGAAGTAAGGCCCTGATTATGCTGGCAAAACGGGAGGCGTGCAGCAGCTCCATGAGGCCTTCATCGCTGTTCTGCTTTAGTTGAACGGTAGTAAGCTCTCCAAGACTCCTAGGGACTTTGCTTAAGCAACCGTTTCGGTACCAGAACACTGCGTACAGCCAGGAAGCTTTGGTCCTGCGTGTATGCTGCGTGTGTACCTAGAAATTAGAGACTGATGGCACAAGGCTTGTTTTCCCATTATGAAAGCTCCGTTCATGCGGCCTCGAAGCTACCGGAAAAGCATTGTTGTTGGCGGGGTTTTAGTCACTGCCGGCATGGTTCTGAGAAGAAAATGAGTTTTTTCGTAAGAAACCTTGTGCTTCCAGTTCCTTGTAGGAAGCTCACCCTGCTCTGCTCTATACCTAAAGTGAAAGTCAACGTGAGACTTGCTTCGAAGTAAGGCCTTGATCATCCTTGCAAAACGGGAGGCGTGCAGCAGCTCCATGAGGCCTTCATCGTTGTTCTGCTTTAGTTTCACGGTAGTAAGCCTTTCAAGACTCCTAGGGACCTTGCTTCAGCACCCGTTTCGGTACCAGAACACTGCGGAGAGCCAGGAAGCTCTGGTCCTGCGTGTATGCTGCGTGTCAACCTAGAAATTAGAGACTGATGGCACAAGGCTTGTTTTCCCATTAGGAAAGCTCCGTTCATGCGGCCTCGAAGCTACCTGAAAAGCATTGTTGTTGCCTGGGTTTTCGTCACTGCCGACATGGTTCTGAGAAGAAAATGAGTTTTCATGGAAGAAACCTTGTGCTTCCAGTTCCTTGTTGGAAGCTCACCCTGCTCTGCTCTATACCAAAAGTGAAAGCCAAGGTGAGCCCTAGCCTCGAAGTAAGGCCCTGATTTGCCTTGCCAATGGGGAGGCGTGCAGCAGCTCCATGAGGCCTTCCTCACTGTTCTGCTTGAGTTTCACGGTAGTAAGCCTTTCAAGACTCCTAGGGACCTTGCTTCAGCACCCGTTTCCGTACCAGAATATTGAGGAGACACAGGAAGCTCTAGTCCTGTTAAGCAACTTCCTGCCCCGTAGGCCTTTTGGAACACCCCAGTGTTGGCTAGAGAAAGGCAACACACTGCACTCTTCCTTGGCAGAGCCAGATTACCTCAGCTCCACACAGGATTCACGACCACACTTCTCGACTGTCCTCCATGCAGTGGATGTAACCTCATTCCCCTAGCTGAACTCTATTGAGAAAAACACTCTGCTTCTAATCCCGTTTCACTTTTTACACTTCGAGTCACGCATCCTCAAGGGGGTGGTCGGCTTGCATTCCAAGTACAATTTAAGCACAGTTCTTGGTGTAACACAGCAGGTCTTTTGAAGAGGCACAGGTCTCTAAGTCTCCCTCGCGCATCCTTTGTTTAGGCACTTTGCTGCACGCAGAAAACCGGTCGTAGAAAAAAGTTGATTCAGGGGAAGCCCCAGTGGGGATCGTGAATCTCTTTTGACGTGGTAGCATCAACATGTACTTATGCTGCGTGTCAACCTGGAAATGGGAGACTGAAGGCACAAAGCTTGTTTTCCCGTTTTGAAAGCTCCATTCATGCGGCCTCGAAGCTACCTGAAAAGCACTGTTGTTACCGTGCTTTTCCTTACAGCCGGCATGGCACATAGAAGAAAATGAGTTTTCTCGAAAGAAACCTTGTGCTTCCAGTTCCTACTTGGAACCTCACCCTGCTCTGCTCTATACCAAACGTGAAAGTCAATGTGAGCACTAGCCTCGAAGTAAGGCCCTGATTATGCTGGCAAAACGGGAGGCGTGCAGCAGCTCCATGAGGCATTCATCGCTGTTCTGCTTTAGTTGAACGGTAGTAAGCTCTCCAAGACTCCTATGGACTTTGCTTAAGCTACCGTTTCGGTACCAGAACACTGCGTACAGCCAGGAAGCTTTGGTCCTGCGTGTATGCTGCGTGTCTACCTAGAAATTAGAGACTGATGGCACAAGGCTTGTTTTCCCATTATGAAAGCTCCGTTCATGCGGCCTCGAAGCTACCGGAAAAGCATTGTTGTTGGCGGGGTTTTAGTCACTGCCGGCATGGTTCTGAGAAGAAAATGAGTTTTTTCGTAAGAAACCTTGTGCTTCCAGTTCCTTGTAGGAAGCTCACCCTGCTCTGCTCTATACCTAAAGTGAAAGTCAACGTGAGACTTGCTTCGAAGTAAGGCCTTGATCATCCTTGCAAAACGGGAGGCGTGCAGCAGCTCCATGAGGCCTTCATCGTTGTTCTGCTTTAGTTTCACGGTAGTAAGCCTTTCAAGACTCCTAGGGACCTTGCTTCAGCCCCTGTTTCGGTACCAGAACACTGCGGAGAGCCAGGAAGCTCTGGTGCTGCGTGTATGCTGCGTGTCAACCTAGAAATTAGAGACTGATGGCACAAGGCTTGTTTTCCCATTAGGAAAGCTCCGTTCATGCGGCCTCGAAGCTACCTGAAAAGCATTGTTGTTGCCTGGGTTTTCGTCACTGCCGACATGGTTCTGAGAAGAAAATGAGTTTTCATGGAAGAAACCTTGTGCTTCCAGTTCCTTGTTGGAAGCTCACCCTGCTCTGCTCTATACCAAAAGTGAAAGCCAACGTGAGCCCTAGCCTCGAAGTAAGGCCCTGATTTGCCTTGCCAATGGGGAGGCGTGCAGCAGCTCCATGAGGCCTTCCTCACTGTTCTGCTTGAGTTTCACGGTAGTGAGCCTTTCAAGAGTCCTAGGGACCTTGCTTCAGCACCCATTTCAGTACCAGAATATTGAATAGACACAGGAAGCTCTAGTCCTGTTAAGCAACTTCCAGCCCCGTAGGCCTTTTGGAACACCCCAGTGTGGGCTAGAGAAAGGCAACACACTGCACTCTTCCTTGGCAGAGCCAGATTACCTCAGCTCCACACAGGATTCACGACCACACTTCTCGACGGTCCTCCATGCAGTGGATGTAACCTCATTCCCCTAGCTGAACTCTATTGAGAAAAACACTCTGCTTCTAATCCCGTTTCACTTTTTACACTTCGAGTCACGCATCCTCAAGGGGGTGGTCGGCTTGCATTCCAAGTACAATTTAAGCACAGTTCTTGGTGTAACACAGCAGGTCTTTTGAAGAGGCACAGGTCTCTAAGTCTCCCTCGCGCATCCTTGGTTTAGGCACTTTGCTGCACGCAGAAAACCGGTCGTAGAAAAAAGTTGATTCAGGGGAAGCCCCAGTGGGGATCGTGAATCTCTTTTGACGTGGTAGCATCAACATGTACTTATGCTGCGTGTCAACCTGGAAATGGGAGACTGAAGGCACAAAGCTTGTTTTCCCGTTTTGAAAGCTCCATTCATGCGGCCTCGAAGCTACCTGAAAAGCACTGTTGTTACCGTGCTTTTCCTTACAGCCGGCATGGCACATAGAAGAAAATGAGTTTTCTCGAAAGAAACCTTGTGCTTCCAGTTCCTACTTGGAACCTCACCCTGCTCTGCTCTATACCAAACGTGAAAGTCAATGTGAGCACTAGCCTCGAAGTAAGGCCCTGATTATGCTGGCAAAACGGGAGGCGTGCAGCAGCTCCATGAGGCCTTCATCGCTGTTCTGCTTTAGTTGAACGGTAGTAAGCTCTCCAAGACTCCTAGGGACTTTGCTTATGCAACCGTTTCGGTACCAGAACACTGCGTACAGCCAGGAAGCTTTGGTCCTGCGTGTATGCTGCGTGTGTACCTAGAAATTAGAGACTGATGGCACAAGGCTTGTTTTCCCATTATGAAAGCTCCGTTCATGCGGCCTCGAAGCTACCGGAAAAGCATTGTTGTTGGCGGGGTTTTAGTCACTGCCGGCATGGTTCTGAGAAGAAAATGAGTTTTTTCGTAAGAAACCTTGTGCTTCCAGTTCCTTGTAGGAAGCTCACCCTGCTCTGCTCTATACCTAAAGTGAAAGTCAACGTGAGACTTGCTTCGAAGTAAGGCCTTGATCATCCTTGCAAAACGGGAGGCGTGCAGCAGCTCCATGAGGCCTTCATCGTTGTTCTGCTTTAGTTTCACGGTAGTAAGCCTTTCAAGACTCCTAGGGACCTTGCTTCAGCACCCGTTTCGGTACCAGAACACTGCGGAGAGCCAGGAAGCTCTGGTCCTGCGTGTATGCTGCGTGTCAACCTAGAAATTAGAGACTGATGGCACAAGGCTTGTTTTCCCATTAGGAAAGCTCCGTTCATGCGGCCTCGAAGCTACCTGAAAAGCATTGTTGTTGCCTGGGTTTTCGTCACTGCCGACATGGTTCTGAGAAGAAAATGAGTTTTCATGGAAGAAACCTTGTGCTTCCAGTTCCTTGTTGGAAGCTCACCCTGCTCTGCTCTATACCAAAAGTGAAAGCCAAGGTGAGCCCTAGCCTCGAAGTAAGGCCCTGATTTGCCTTGCCAATGGGGAGGCGTGCAGCAGCTCCATGAGGCCTTCCTCACTGTTCTGCTTGAGTTTCACGGTAGTAAGCCTTTCAAGACTCCTAGGGACCTTGCTTCAGCACCCGTTTCCTTACCAGAATATTGAGGAGACACAGGAAGCTCTAGTCCTGTTAAGCAACTTCCAGCCCCGTAGGCCTTTTGGAACACCCCAGTGTTGGCTAGAGAAAGGCAACACACTGCACTCTTCCTTGGCAGAGCCAGATTACCTCAGCTCCACACAGGATTCACGACCACACTTCTCGACTGTCCTCCATGCAGTGGATGTAACCTCATTCCCCTAGCTGAACTCTATTGAGAAAAACACTCTGCTTCTAATCCCGTTTCACTTTTTACACTTCGAGTCACGCATCCTCAAGGGGGTGGTCAGCTTGCATTCCAAGTACAATTTAAGCACAGTTCTTGGTGTAACACAGCAGGTCTTTTGAAGAGGCACAGGTCTCTAAGTCTCCCTTGCGCATCCTTGGTTTAGGCACTTTGCTGCACGCAGAAAACCGGTCGTAGAAAAAAGTTGATTCAGGGGAAGCCCCAGTGGGGATCGTGAATCTCTTTTGACGTGGTAGCATCAACATGTACTTATGCTGCGTGTCAACCTGGAAATGGGAGACTGAAGGCACAAAGCTTGTTTTCCCGTTTTGAGAGCTCCATTCATGCGGCCTCGAAGCTACCTGAAAAGCACTGTTGTTACCGTGCTTTTCCTTACAGCCGGCATGGCACATAGAAGAAAATGAGTTTTCTCGAAAGAAACCTTGTGCTTCCAGTTCCTACTTGGAACCTCACCCTGCTCTGCTCTATACCAAACGTGAAAGTCAATGTGAGCACTAGCCTCGAAGTAAGGCCCTGATTATGCTGGCAAAACGGGAGGCGTGCAGCAGCTCCATGAGGCCTTCATCGCTGTTCTGCTTTAGTTGAACGGTAGTAAGCTCTCCAAGACTCCTAGGGACTTTGCTTAAGCAACCGTTTCGGTACCAGAACACTGCGTAGAGCCAGGAAGCTTTGGTCCTGCGTGTATGCTGCGTGTGTACCTAGAAATTAGAGACTGATGGCACAAGGCTTGTTTTCCCATTATGAAAGCTCCGTTCATGCGGCCTCGAAGCTACCGGAAAATCATTGTTGTTGGCGGGGTTTTAGTCACTGCCGGCATGGTTCTGAGAAGAAAATGAGTTTTTTCGTAAGAAACCTTGTGCTTCCAGTTCCTTGTAGGAAGCTCACCCTGCTCTGCTCTATACCTAAAGTGAAAGTCAACGTGAGACTTGCTTCGAAGTAAGGCCTTGATCATCCTTGCAAAACGGGAGGCGTGCAGCAGCTCCATGAGGCCTTCATCGTTGTTCTGCTTTAGTTTCACGGTAGTAAGCCTTTCAAGACTGCTCGGGACCTTGCTTCAGCACCCGTTTCGGTACCAGAACACTGCGGAGAGCCAGGAAGCTCTGGTCCTGCGTGTATGCTGCGTGTCAACCTAGAAATTAGAGACTGATGGCACAAGGCTTGTTTTCCCATTAGGAAAGCTCCGTTCATGCGGCCTCGAAGCTACCTGAAAAGCATTGTTGTTGCCTGGGTTTTTGTCACTGCCGACATGGTTCTGAGAAGAAAATGAGTTTTCATGGAAGAAACCTTGTGCTTCCAGTTCCTTGTTGGAAGCTCACCCTGCTCTGCTCTATACCAAAAGTGAAAGCCAAGGTGAGCCCTAGCCTCGAAGTAAGGCCCTGATTTGCCTTGCCAATGGGGAGGCGTGCAGCAGCTCCATGAGGCCTTCCTCACTGTTCTGCTTGAGTTTCACGGTAGTAAGCCTTTCAAGACTCCTAGGGACCTTGCTTCAGCACCCGTTTCCTTACCAGAATATTGAGGAGACACAGGAAGCTCTAGTCCTGTTAAGCAACTTCCAGCCCCGTAGGCCTTTTGGAACACCCCAGTGTTGGCTAGAGAAAGGCAACACACTGCACTCTTCCTTGGCAGAGCCAGATTACCTCAGCTCCACACAGGATTCACGACCACACTTCTCGACTGTCCTCCATGCAGTGGATGTAACCTCATTCCCCTAGCTGAACTCTATTGAGAAAAACACTCTGCTTCTAATCCCGTTTCACTTTTTACACTTCGAGTCACGCATCCTCAAGGGGGTGGTCGGCTTGCATTCCAAGTACAATTTAAGCACAGTTCTTGGTGTAACACAGCAGGTCTTTTGAAGAGGCACAGGTCTCTAAGTCTCCCTCGCGCATCCTTTGTTTAGGCACTTTGCTGCACGCAGAAAACCGGTCGTAGAAAAAAGTTGATTCAGGGGAAGCCCCAGTGGGGATCGTGAATCTCTTTTGACGTGGTAGCATCAACATGTATTTATGCTGCGTGTCAACCTGGAAATGGGAGACTGAAGGCACAAAGCTTGTTTTCCCGTTTTGAAAGCTCCATTCATGCGACCTCGAAGCTACCTGAAAAGCACTGTTGTTACCGTGCTTTTCCTTACAGCCGGCATGGCACATAGAAGAAAATGAGTTTTCTCGAAAGAAACCTTGTGCTTCCAGTTCCTACTTGGAACCTCACCCTGCTCTGCTCTATACCAAACGTGAAAGTCAATGTGAGCACTAGCCTCGAAGTAAGGCCCTGATTATGCTGGCAAAACGGGAGGCGTGCAGCAGCTCCATGAGGCCTTCATCGCTGTTCTGCTTTAGTTGAACGGTAGTCAGCTCTCCAAGACTCCTAGGGACTTTGCTTAAGCAACCGTTTCGGTACCAGAACACTGCGTAGAGCCAGGAAGCTTTGGTCCTGCGTGTATGCTGCGTGTGTACCTAGAAATTAGAGACTGATGGCACAAGGCTTGTTTTCCCATTATGAAAGCTCCGTTCATGCGGCCTCGAAGCTACCGGAAAAGCATTGTTGTTGGCGGGGTTTTAGTCACTGCCGGCATGGTTCTGAGAAGAAAATGAGTTTTTTCGTAAGAAACCTTGTGCTTCCAGTTCCTTGTAGGAAGCTCACCCTGCTCTGCTCTATACCTAAAGTGAAAGGCAACGTGAGACTTGCTTCGAAGTAAGGCCTTGATTATCCTTGCAAAACGGGAGGCGTGCAGCAGCTCCATGAGGCCTTCATCGTTGTTCTGCTTTAGTTTCACGGTAGTAAGCCTTTCAAGACTCCTAGGGACCTTGCTTCAGCCCCTGTTTCGGTACCAGAACACTGCGGAGAGCCAGGAAGCTCTGGTCCTGCGTGTATGCTGCGTGTCAACCTAGAAATTAGAGACTGATGGCACAAGGCTTGTTTTCCCATTAGGAAAGCTCCGTTCATGCGGCCTCGAAGCTACCTGAAAAGCATTGTTGTTGCCTGGGTTTTCGTCACTGCCGACATGGTTCTGAGAAGAAAATGAGTTTTCATGGAAGAAACCTTGTGCTTCCAGTTCCTTGTTGGAAGCTCACCCTGCTCTGCTCTATACCAAAAGTGAAAGCCAAGGTGAGCCCTAGCCTCGAAGTAAGGCCCTGATTTACCTTGCCAATGGGGAGGCGTGCAGCAGCTCCATGAGGCCTTCCTCACTGTTCTGCTTGAGTTTCACGGTAGTAAGCCTTTCAAGACTCCTAGGGACCTTGCTTCAGCACCCGTTTCCGTACCAGAATATTGAGGAGACACAGGAAGCTCTAGTCCTGTTAAGCAAATTCCAGCCCCGTAGGCCTTTTGGAACACCCCAGTGTTGGCTAGAGAAAGGCAACACACTGCACTCTTCCTTGGCAGAGCCAGATTACCTCAGCTCCACACAGGATTCACGACCACACTTCTCGACTGTCCTCCATGCAGTGGATGTAACCTCATTCCCCTAGCTGAACTCTATTGAGAAAAACACTCTGCTTCTAATCCCGTTTCACTTATTACACTTCGAGTCACGCATCCTCAAGGGGGTGGTCGGCTTGCATTCCAAGTACAATTTAAGCATCGTTCTTGGTGTAACACAGCAGGTGTTTTGAAGAGGCACAGGTCTCTAAGTCTCCCTCGCGCATCCTTTGTTTAGGCACTTTGCTGCACGCAGAAAACCGGTCGTAGAAAAAAGTTGATTCAGGGGAAGCCCCAGTGGGAATCGTGAATCTCCTTTGACGTGGTAGCATCAACATGTACTTATGCTGCGTGTCAACCTGGAAATGGGAGACTGAAGGCACAAAGCTTGTTTTCCCGTTTTGAAAGCTCCATTCATGCGGCCTCGAAGCTACCTGAAAAGCAGTGTTGTTACCGTGCTTTTCCTTACAGCCGGCATGGCACATAGAAGAAAATGAGTTTTCTCGAAAGAAACCTTGTGCTTCCAGTTCCTACTTGGAACCTCACCCTGCTCTGCTCTATACCAAACGTGAAAGTCAATGTGAGCACTAGCCTCGAAGTAAGGCCCTGATTATGCTGGCAAAACGGGAGGCGTGCAGCAGCTCCATGAGGCCTTCATCGCTGTTCTGCTTTTGTTGAACGGTAGTAAGCTCTCCAAGACTCCTAGGGACTTTGCTTAAGCTACCGTTTCGGTACCAGAACACTGCGTACAGCCAGGAAGCTTTGGTCCTGCGTGTATGCTGCGTGTCTACCTAGAAATTAGAGACTGATGGCACAAGGCTTGTTTTCCCATTATGAAAGCTCCGTTCATGCGGCCTCGAAGCTACCGGAAAAGCATTGTTGTTGGCGGGGTTTTAGTCACTGCCGGCATGGTTCTGAGAAGAAAATGAGTTTTTTCGTAAGAAACCTTGTGCTTCCAGTTCCTTGTAGGAAGCTCACCCTGCTCTGCTCTATACCTAAAGTGAAAGTCAACGTGAGACTTGCTTCGAAGTAAGGCCTTGATTATCCTTGCAAAACGGGAGGCGTGCAGCAGCTCCATGAGGCCTTCATCGTTGTTCTGCTTTAGTTTCACGGTAGTAAGCCTTTCAAGACTCCTAGGGACCTTGCTTCAGCCCCTGTTTCGGTACCAGAACACTGCGGAGAGCCAGGAAGCTCTGGTGCTGCGTGTATGCTGCGTGTCAACCTAGAAATTAGAGACTGATGGCACAAGGCTTGTTTTCCCATTAGGAAAGCTCCGTTCATGCGGCCTCGAAGCTACCTGAAAAGCATTGTTGTTGCCTGGGTTTTCGTCACTGCCGACATGGTTCTGAGAAGAAAATGAGTTTTCATGGAAGAAACCTTGTGCTTCCAGTTCCTTATTGGAAGCTCACCCTGCTCTGCTCTATACCAAAAGTGAAAGCCAACGTGAGCCCTAGCCTCGAAGTAAGGCCCTGATTTGCCTTGCCAATGGGGAGGCGTGCAGCAGCTCCATGAGGCCTTCATCGTTGTTCTGCTTTAGTTTCACGGTAGTAAGCCTTTCAAGACTCCTAGGGACCTTGCTTCAGCCCCTGTTTCGGTACCAGAACACTGCGGAGAGCCAGGAAGCTCTGGTCCTGCGTGTATGCTGCGTGTCAACCTAGAAATTAGAGACTGATGGCACAAGGCTTGTTTTCCCATTAGGAAAGCTCCATTCATGCGGCCTCGAAGCTACCTGAAAAGCATTGTTGTTGCCTGGGTTTTCGTCACTGCCGACATGGTTCTGAGAAGAAAATGAGTTTTCATGGAAGAAACCTTGTGCTTCCAGTTCCTTGTTGGAAGCTCACCCTGCTCTGCTCTATACCAAAAGTGAAAGCCAACGTGAGCCCTAGCCTCGAAGAAAGGCCCTGATTTGCCTTGCCAATGGGGAGGCGTGCAGCAGCTCCATGAGGCCTTCCTCACTGTTCTGCTTGAGTTTCACGGTAGTAAGCCTTTCAAGACTCCTAGGGACCTTGCTTCAGCACCCGTTTCCGTACCAGAATATTGAGGAGACACAGGAAGCTCTAGTCCTGTTAAGCAACTTCCAGCCCTGTAGGCCTTTTGGAACACCCCAGTGTTGGCTAGAGAAAGGCAACACACTGCACTCTTCCTTGGCAGAGCCAGATTACCTCAGCTCCACACAGGATTCACGACCACACTTCTCGACTGTCCTCCATGCAGTGGATGTAACCTCATTCCCCTAGCTGAACTCTATTGAGAAAAACACTCTGCTTCTAATCCCGTTTCACTTTTTACACTTCGAGTCACGCATCCTCAAGGGGGTGGTCGGCTTGCATTCCAAGTACAATTTAAGCACAGTTCTTGGTGTAACACAGCAGGTCTTTTGAAGAGGCACAGGTCTCTAAGTCTCCCTCGCGCATCCTTTGTTTAGGCACTTGGCTGCACGCAGAAAACCGGTCGTAGAAAAAAGTTGATTCAGGGGAAGCCCCAGTGGGGATCGTGAATCTCTTTTGACGTGGTAGCATCAACATGTACTTATGCTGCGTGTCAACCTGGAAATGGGAGACTGAAGGCACAAAGCTTGTTTTCCCGTTTTGAAAGCTCCATTCATGCGGCCTCGAAGCTACCTGAAAAGCACTGTTGTTACCGTGCTTTTCCTTACAGCCGGCATGGCACATAGAAGAAAATGAGTTTTCTCGAAAGAAACCTTGTGCTTCCAGTTCCTACTTGGAACCTCACCCTGCTCTGCTCTATACCAAACGTGAAAGTCAATGTGAGCACTAGCCTCGAAGTAAGGCCCTGATTATGCTGGCAAAACGGGAGGCGTGCAGCAGCTCCATGAGGCCTTCATCGCTGTTCTGCTTTAGTTGAACGGTAGTAAGCTCTCCAAGACTCCTAGGGACTTTGCTTAAGCAACCGTTTCGGTACCAGAACACTGCGTACAGCCAGGAAGCCTTGGTCCTGCGTGTATGCTGTGTGTCTACCTAGAAATTAGAGACTGATGGCACAAGGCTTGTTTTCCCATTATGAAAGCTCCGTTCATGCGGCCTCGAAGCTACCGGAAAAGCATTGTTGTTGGCGGGGATTTAGTCACTGCCGGCATGGTTCTGAGAAGAAAATGAGTTTTTTCGTAAGAAACCTTGTGCTTCCAGTTCCTTGTAGGAAGCTCACCCTGCTCTGCTCTATACCTAAAGTGAAAGTCAACGTGAGACTTGCTTCGAAGTAAGGCCTTGATCATCCTTGCAAAACGGGAGGCGTGCAGCAGCTCCATGAGGCCTTCATCGTTGTTCTGCTTTAGTTTCACGGTAGTAAGCCTTTCAAGACTCCTAGGGACCTTGCTTCAGCACCCGTTTCGGTACCAGAACACTGCGGAGAGCCAGGAAGCTCTGGTCCTGCGTATATGCTGCGTGTCAACCTAGAAATTAGAGACTGATGGCACAAGGCTTGTTTTCCCATTAGGAAAGCTCCGTTCATGCGGCCTCGAAGCTACCTGAAAAGCATTGTTGTTGCCTGGGTTTTCGTCACTGCCGACATGGTTCTGAGAAGAAAATGAGTTTTCATGGAAGAAACCTTGTGCTTCCAGTTCCTTGTTGGAAGCTCACCCTGCTCTGCTCTATACCAAAAGTGAAAGCCAAGGTGAGCCCTAGCCTCGAAGTAAGGCCCTGATTTGCCTTGCCAATGGGGAGGCGTGCAGCAGCTCCATGAGGCCTTCCTCACTGTTCTGCTTGAGTTTCACGGTAGTAAGCCTTTCAAGACTCCTAGGGACCTTGCTTCAGCACCCGTTTCCGTACCAGAATATTGAGGAGACACAGGAAGCTCTAGTCCTGTTAAGCAACTTCCAGCCCCGTAGGCCTTTTGGAACACCCCAGTGTTGGCTAGAGAAAGGCAACACACTGCACTCTTCCTTGGCAGAGCCAGATTACCTCAGCTCCACACAGGATTCACGACCACACTTCTCGACTGTCCTCCATGCAGTGGATGTAACCTCATTCCCCTAGCTGAACTCTATTGAGAAAAACACTCTGCTTCTAATCCCGTTTCACTTTTTACACTTCGAGTCACGCATCCTCAAGGGGGTGGTCGGCTTGCATTCCAAGTACAATTTAAGCACAGTTCTTGGTGTAACACAGCAGGTCTTTTGAAGAGGCACAGGTCTCTAAGTCTCCCTCGCGCATCCTTGGTTTAGGCACTTTGCTGCACGCAGAAAACCGGTCGTAGAAAAAAGTTGATTCAGGGGAAGCCCCAGTGGGGATCGTGAATCTCTTTTGACGTGGTAGCATCAACATGTACTTATGCTGCGTGTCAACCTGGAAATGGGAGACTGAAGGCACAAAGCTTGTTTTCCCGTTTTGAAAGCTCCATTCATGCGGCCTCGAAGCTACCTGAAAAGCACTGTTGTTACCGTGCTTTTCCTTACAGCCGGCATGGCACATAGAAGAAAATGAGTTTTCTCGAAAGAAACCTTGTGCTTCCAGTTCCTACTTGGAACCTCACCCTGCTCTGCTCTATACCAAACGTGAAAGTCAATGTGAGCACTAGCCTCGAAGTAAGGCCCTGATTATGCTGGCAAAACGGGAGGCGTGCAGCAGCTCCATGAGGCCTTCATCGCTGTTCTGCTTTAGTTGAACGGTAGTAAGCTCTCCAAGACTCCTAGGGACTTTGCTTAAGCAACCGTTTCGGTACCAGAACACTGCGTACAGCCAGGAAGCCTTGGTCCTGCGTGTATGCTGCGTGTCTACCTAGAAATTAGAGACTGATGGCACAAGGCTTGTTTTCCCATTATGAAAGCTCCGTTCATGCGGCCTCGAAGCTACCGGAAAAGCATTGTTGTTGGCGGGGATTTAGTCACTGCCGGCATGGTTCTGAGAAGAAAATGAGTTTTTTCGTAAGAAACCTTGTGCTTCCAGTTCCTTGTAGGAAGCTCACCCTGCTCTGCTCTATACCTAAAGTGAAAGTCAACGTGAGACTTGCTTCGAAGTAAGGCCTTGATCATCCTTGCAAAACGGGAGGCGTGCAGCAGCTCCATGAGGCCTTCATCGTTGTTCTGCTTTAGTTTCACGGTAGTAAGCCTTTCAAGACTCCTAGGGACCTTGCTTCAGCACCCGTTTCGGTACCAGAACACTGCGGAGAGCCAGGAAGCTCTGGTCCTGCGTATATGCTGCGTGTCAACCTAGAAATTAGAGACTGATGGCACAAGGCTTGTTTTCCCATTAGGAAAGCTCCGTTCATGCGGCCTCGAAGCTACCTGAAAAGCATTGTTGTTGCCTGGGTTTTCGTCACTGCCGACATGGTTCTGAGAAGAAAATGAGTTTTCATGGAAGAAACCTTGTGCTTCCAGTTCCTTGTTGGAAGCTCACCCTGCTCTGCTCTATACCAAAAGTGAAAGCCAACGTGAGCCCTAGCCTCGAAGTAAGGCCCTGATTTGCCTTGCCAATGGGGAGGCGTGCAGCAGCTCCATGAGGCCTTCCTCACTGTTCTGCTTGAGTTTCACGGTAGTAAGCCTTTCAAGACTCCTAGGGACCTTGCTTCAGCACCCGTTTCCGTACCAGAATATTGAGGAGACACAGGAAGCTCTAGTCCTGTTAAGCAACTTCCAGCCCCGTAGGCCTTTTGGAACACCCCAGTGTTGGCTAGAGAAAGGCAACACACTGCACTCTTCCTTGGCAGAGCCAGATTACCTCAGCTCCACACAGGATTCACGACCACACTTCTCGACTGTCCTCCATGCAGTGGATGTAACCTCATTCCCCTAGCTGAACTCTATTGAGAAAAACACTCTGCTTCTAATCCCGTTTCACTTTTTACACTTCGAGTCACGCATCCTCAAGTGGGTGGTCGGCTTGCATTCCAAGTACAATTTAAGCACAGTTCTTGGTGTAACACAGCAGGTCTTTTGAAGAGGCACAGGTCTCTAAGTCTCCCTCGCGCATCCTTGGTTTAGGCACTTTGCTGCACGCAAAAAAGCGGTCGTAGAAAAAAGTTGATTCAGGGGAAGCCCCAGTGGGGATCGTGAATCTCTTTTGACGTGGTAGCATCAACATGTACTTATGCTGCGTGTCAACCTGGAAATGGGAGACTGAAGGCACAAAGCTTGTTTTCCCGTTTTGAAAGCTCCATTCATGCGGCCTCGAAGCTACCTGAAAAGCACTGTTGTTACCGTGCTTTTCCTTACAGCCGGCATGGCACATAGAAGAAAATGAGTTTTCTCGAAAGAAACCTTGTGCTTCCAGTTCCTACTTGGAACCTCACCCTGCTCTGCTCTATACCAAACGTGAAAGTCAATGTGAGCACTAGCCTCGAAGTAAGGCCCTGATTATGCTGGCAAAACGGGAGGCGTGCAGCAGCTCCATGAGGCCTTCATCGCTGTTCTGCTTTAGTTGAACGGTAGTAAGCTCTCCAAGACTCCTAGGGACTTTGCTTAAGCAACCGTTTCGGTACCAGAACACTGCGTAGAGCCAGGAAGCTTTGGTCCTGCGTGTATGCTGCGTGTGTACCTAGAAATTAGAGACTGATGGCACAAGGCTTGTTTTCCCATTATGAAAGCTCCGTTCATGCGGCCTCGAAGCTACCGGAAAATCATTGTTGTTGGCGGGGTTTTAGTCACTGCCGGCATGGTTCTGAGAAGAAAATGAGTTTTTTCGTAAGAAACCTTGTGCTTCCAGTTCCTTGTAGGAAGCTCACCCTGCTCTGCTCTATACCTAAAGTGAAAGTCAACGTGAGACTTGCTTCGAAGTAAGGCCTTGATCATCCTTGCAAAACGGGAGGCGTGCAGCAGCTCCATGAGGCCTTCATCGTTGTTCTGCTTTAGTTTCACGGTAGTAAGCCTTTCAAGACTCCTAGGGACCTTGCTTCAGCACCCGTTTCGGTACCAGAACACTGCGGAGAGCCAGGAAGCTCTGGTCCTGCGTGTATGCTGCGTGTCAACCTAGAAATTAGAGACTGATGGCACAAGGCTTGTTTTCCCATTAGGAAAGCTCCGTTCATGCGGCCTCGAAGCTACCTGAAAAGCATTGTTGTTGCCTGGGTTTTCGTCACTGCCGACATGGTTCTGAGAAGAAAATGAGTTTTCATGGAAGAAACCTTGTGCTTCCAGTTCCTTGTTGGAAGCTCACCCTGCTCTGCTCTATACCAAACGTGAAAGTCAATGTGAGCACTAGCCTCGAAGTAAGGCCCTGATTATGCTGGCAAAACGGGAGGCGTGCAGCAGCTCCATGAGGCCTTCATCGCTGTTCTGCTTTAGTTGAACGGTAGTCAGCTCTCCAAGACTCCTAGGGACTTTGCTTAAGCAACCGTTTCGGTACCAGAACACTGCGTAGAGCCAGGAAGCTTTGGTCCTGCGTGTATGCTGCGTGTGTACCTAGAAATTAGAGACTGATGGCACAAGGCTTGTTTTCCCATTAGGAAAGCTCCGTTCATGCGGCCTCGAAGCTACCGGAAAAGCATTGTTGTTGGCGGGGTTTTAGTCACTGCCGGCATGGTTCTGAGAAGAAAATGAGTTTTTTCGTAAGAAACCTTGTGCTTCCAGTTCCTTGTAGGAAGCTCACCCTGCTCTGCTCTATACCTAAAGTGAAAGGCAACGTGAGACATGCTTCGAAGTAAGGCCTTGATTATCCTTGCAAAACGGGAGGCGTGCAGCAGCTCCATGAGGCCTTCATCGTTGTTCTGCTTTAGTTTCACGGTAGTAAGCCTTTCAAGACTCCTAGGGACCTTGCTTCAGCCCCTGTTTCGGTACCAGAACACTGCAGAGAGCCAGGAAGCTCTGGTCCTGCGTGTATGCTGCGTGTCAACCTAGAAATTAGAGACTGATGGCACAAGGCTTGTTTTCCCATTAGGAAAGCTCCGTTCATGCGGCCTCGAAGCTACCTGAAAAGCATTGTTGTTGCCTGGGTTTTCGTCACTGCCGACATGGTTCTGAGAAGAAAATGAGTTTTCATGGAAGAAACCTTGTGCTTCCAGTTCCTTGTTGGAAGCTCACCCTGCTCTGCTCTATACCAAAAGTGAAAGCCAACGTGAGCCCTAGCCTCGAAGTAAGGCCCTGATTTGCCTTGCCAATGGGGAGGCGTGCAGCAGCTCCATGAGGCCTTCCTCACTGTTCTGCTTGAGTTTCACGGTAGTAAGCCTTTCAAGACTCCTAGGGACCTTGCTTCAGCACCCGTTTCCGTACCAGAATATTGAGGAGACACAGGAAGCTCTAGTCCTGTTAAGCAACTTCCAGCCCCGTAGGCCTTTTGGAACACCCCAGTGTGGGCTAGAGAAAGGCAACACACTGCACTCTTCCTTGGCAGAGCCAGATTACCTCAGCTCCATACAGGATTCACGACCACACTTCTCGACTGTCCTCCATGCAGTGGATGTAACCTCATTCCCCTAGCTGAACTCTATTGAGAAAAACACTCTGCTTCTAATCCCGTTTCACTTTTTACACTTCGAGTCACGCATCCTCAAGGGGGTGGTCGGCTTGCATTCCAAGTACAATTTAAGCATCGTTCTTGGTGTAACACAGCAGGTGTTTTGAAGAGGCACAGGTCTCTAAGTCTCCCTCGCGCATCCTTTGTTTAGGCACTTTGCTGCACGCAGAAAACCGGTCGTAGAAAAAAGTTGATTCAGGGGAAGCCCCAGTGGGAATCGTGAATCTCCTTTGACGTGGTAGCATCAACATGTACTTATGCTGCGTGTCAACCTGGAAATGGGAGACTGAAGGCACAAAGCTTGTTTTCCCGTTTTGAAAGCTCCATTCATGCGGCCTCGAAGCTACCTGAAAAGCAGTGTTGTTACCGTGCTTTTCCTTACAGCCGGCATGGCACATAGAAGAAAATGAGTTTTCTCGAAAGAAACCTTGTGCTTCCAGTTCCTACTTGGAACCTCACCCTGCTCTGCTCTATACGAAACGTGAAAGTCAATGTGAACACTAGCCTCGAAGTAAGGCCCTGATTATGCTGGCAAAACGGGAGGCGTGCAGCAGCTCCATGAGGCCTTCATCGCTGTTCTGCTTTAGTTGAACGGTAGTAAGCTCTCCAAGACTCCTAGGGACTTTGCTTAAGCAACCGTTTCGGTACCAGAACACTGCGTAGAGCCAGGAAGCTTTGGTCCTGCGTGTATGCTGCGTGTGTACCTAGAAATTAGAGACTGATGGCACAAGGCTTGTTTTCCCATTAGGAAAGCTCCGTTCATGCGGCCTCGAAGCTACCGGAAAAGCATTGTTGTTGGCGGGGTTTTAGTCACTGCCGGCATGGTTCTGAGAAGAAAATGAGTTTTTTCGTAAGAAACCTTGTGCTTCCAGTTCCTTGTAGGAGGCTCACCCTGCTCTGCTCTATACCTAAAGTGAAAGTCAACGTGAGACTTGCTTCGAAGTAAGGCCTTGATTATCCTTGCAAAACGGGAGGCGTGCAGCAGCTCCATGAGGCCTTCATCGTTGTTCTGCTTTAGTTTCACGGTAGTAAGCCTTTCAAGACTCCTAGGGACCTTGCTTCAGCCCCTGCTTCGGTACCAGAACACTGCGGAGAGCCAGGAAGCTCTGGTCCTGCGTGTATGCTGCGTGTCAACCTAGAAATTAGAGACTGATGGCACAAGGCTTGTTTTCCCATTAGGAAAGCTCCGTTCATGCGGCCTCGAAGCTACCTGAAAAGCATTGTTGTTGCCTGGGTTTTCGTCACTGCCGACATGGTTCTGAGAAGAAAATGAGTTTTCATGGAAGAAACCTTGTGCTTCCAGTTCCTTGTTGGAAGTTCACCCTGCTCTGCTCTATACCAAAAGTGAAAGCCAACGTGAGCCCTAGCCTCGAAGTAAGGCCCTGATTTGCCTTGCCAATGGGGAGGCGTGCAGCAGCTCCATGAGGCTTTCATCGTTGTTCTGCTTTAGTTTCACGGTAGTAAGCCTTTCAAGACTCCTAGGGACCTTGCTTCAGCCCCTGTTTCGGTACCAGAACACTGCGGAGAGCCAGGAAGCTCTGGTCCTGCGTGTATGCTGCGTGTCAACCTAGAAATTAGAGACTGATGGCACAAGGCTTGTTTTCCCATTAGGAAAGCTCCGTTCATGCGGCCTCGAAGCTACCTGAAAAGCATTGTTGTTGCCTGGGTTTTCGTCACTGCCGACATGGTTCTGAGAAGAAAATGAGTTTTCATGGAAGAAACCTTGTGCTTCAAGTTCCTTGTTGGAAGCTCACCCTGCTCTGCTCTATACCAAAAGTGAAAGCCAACGTGAGCCCTAGCCTCGAAGAAAGGCCCTGATTTGCCTTGCCAATGGGGAGGCGTGCAGCAGCTCCATGAGGCCTTCCTCACTGTTCTGCTTGAGTTTCACGGTAGTAAGCCTTTCAAGACTCCTAGGGACCTTGCTTCAGCACCCGTTTCCGTACCAGAATATTGAGGAGACACAGGAAGCTCTAGTCCTGTTAAGCAACTTCCAGCCCCGTAGGCCTTTTGGAACACCCCAGTGTTGGCTAGAGAAAGGCAACACACTACACTCTTCCTTGGCAGAGCCAGATTACCTCAGCTCCACACAGGATTCACGACCACACTTCTCGACTGTCCTCCATGCAGTGGATGTAACCTCATTCCCCTAGCTGAACTCTATTGAGAAAAACACTCTGCTTCTAATCCCGTTTCACTTTTTACACTTCGAGTCACGCATCCTCAAGGGGTTGGTCGGCTTGCATTCCAAGTACAATTTAAGCACAGTTCTTGGTGTAACACAGCAGGTCTTTTGAAGAGGCACAGGTCTCTAAGTCTCCCTCGCGCATCCTTTGTTTAGGCACTTGGCTGCACGCAGAAAACCGGTGGTAGAAAAAAGTTGATTCAGGGGAAGCCCCAGTGGGGATCGTGAATCTCTTTTGACGTGGTAGCATCAACATGTACTTATGCTGAGTGTCAACCTGGAAATGGGAGACTGAAGGCACAAAGCTTGTTTTCCCGTTTTGAAAGCTCCATTCATGCGGCCTCGAAGCTACCTGAAAAGCAGTGTTGTTACCGTGCTTTTCCTTACAGCCGGCATGGCACATAGAAGAAAATGAGTTTTCTCGAAAGAAACCTTGTGCTTCCAGTTCCTACTTGGAACCTCACCCTGCTCTGCTCTATACGAAACGTGAAAGTCAATGTGAACACTAGCCTCGAAGTAAGGCCCTGATTATGCTGGCAAAACGGGAGGCGTGCAGCAGCTCCATGAGGCCTTCATCGCTGTTCTGCTTTAGTTGAACGGTAGTAAGCTCTCCAAGACTCCTAGGGACTTTGCTTAAGCAACCGTTTCGGTACCAGAACACTGCGTAGAGCCAGGAAGCTTTGGTCCTGCGTGTATGCTGCGTGTGTACCTAGAAATTAGAGACTGATGGCACAAGGCTTGTTTTCCCATTAGGAAAGCTCCGTTCATGCGGCCTCGAAGCTACCGGAAAAGCATTGTTGTTGGCGGGGTTTTAGTCACTGCCGGCATGGTTCTGAGAAGAAAATGAGTTTTTTCGTAAGAAACCTTGTGCTTCCAGTTCCTTGTAGGAGGCTCACCCTGCTCTGCTCTATACCTAAAGTGAAAGTCAACGTGAGACTTGCTTCGAAGTAAGGCCTTGATTATCCTTGCAAAACGGGAGGCGTGCAGCAGCTCCATGAGGCCTTCATCGTTGTTCTGCTTTAGTTTCACGGTAGTAAGCCTTTCAAGACTCCTAGGGACCTTGCTTCAGCCCCTGCTTCGGTACCAGAACACTGCGGAGAGCCAGGAAGCTCTGGTCCTGCGTGTATGCTGCGTGTCAACCTAGAAATTAGAGACTGATGGCACAAGGCTTGTTTTCCCATTAGGAAAGCTCCGTTCATGCGGCCTCGAAGCTACCTGAAAAGCATTGTTGTTGCCTGGGTTTTCGTCACTGCCGACATGGTTCTGAGAAGAAAATGAGTTTTCATGGAAGAAACCTTGTGCTTCCAGTTCCTTGTTGGAAGTTCACCCTGCTCTGCTCTATACCAAAAGTGAAAGCCAACGTGAGCCCTAGCCTCGAAGTAAGGCCCTGATTTGCCTTGCCAATGGGGAGGCGTGCAGCAGCTCCATGAGGCCTTCATCGTTGTTCTGCTTTAGTTTCACGGTAGTAAGCCTTTCAAGACTCCTAGGGACCTTGCTTCAGCCCCTGTTTCGGTACCAGAACACTGCGGAGAGCCAGGAAGCTCTGGTCCTGCGTGTATGCTGCGTGTCAACCTAGAAATTAGAGACTGATGGCACAAGGCTTGTTTTCCCATTAGGAAAGCTCCGTTCATGCGGCCTCGAAGCTACCTGAAAAGCATTGTTGTTGCCTGGGTTTTCGTCACTGCCGACATGGTTCTGAGAAGAAAATGAGTTTTCATGGAAGAAACCTTGTGCTTCAAGTTCCTTGTTGGAAGCTCACCCTGCTCTGCTCTATACCAAAAGTGAAAGCCAACGTGAGCCCTAGCCTCGAAGAAAGGCCCTGATTTGCCTTGCCAATGGGGAGGCGTGCAGCAGCTCCATGAGGCCTTCCTCACTGTTCTGCTTGAGTTTCACGGTAGTAAGCCTTTCAAGACTCCTAGGGACCTTGCTTCAGCACCCGTTTCCGTACCAGAATATTGAGGAGACACAGGAAGCTCTAGTCCTGTTAAGCAACTTCCAGCCCCGTAGGCCTTTTGGAACACCCCAGTGTTGGCTAGAGAAAGGCAACACACTACACTCTTCCTTGGCAGAGCCAGATTACCTCAGCTCCACACAGGATTCACGACCACACTTCTCGACTGTCCTCCATGCAGTGGATGTAACCTCATTCCCCTAGCTGAACTCTATTGAGAAAAACACTCTGCTTCTAATCCCGTTTCACTTTTTACACTTCGAGTCACGCATCCTCAAGGGGTTGGTCGGCTTGCATTCCAAGTACAATTTAAGCACAGTTCTTGGTGTAACACAGCAGGTCTTTTGAAGAGGCACAGGTCTCTAAGTCTCCCTCGCGCATCCTTTGTTTAGGCACTTGGCTGCACGCAGAAAACCGGTGGTAGAAAAAAGTTGATTCAGGGGAAGCCCCAGTGGGGATCGTGAATCTCTTTTGACGTGGTAGCATCAACATGTACTTATGCTGCGTGTCAACCTGGAAATGGGAGACTGAAGGCACAAAGCTTGTTTTCCCGTTTTGAAAGCTCCATTCATGCGGCCTCGAAGCTACCTGAAAAGCAGTGTTGTTACCGTGCTTTTCCTTACAGCCGGCATGGCACATAGAAGAAAATGAGTTTTCTCGAAAGAAACCTTGTGCTTCCAGTTCCTACTTGGAACCTCACCCTGCTCTGCTCTATACCAAACGTGAAAGTCAATGTGAGCACTAGCCTCGAAGTAAGGCCCTGATTATGCTGGCAAAACGGGAGGCGTGCAGCAGCTCCATGAGGCCTTCATCGCTGTTCTGCTTTAGTTGAACGGTAGTAAGCTCTCCAAGACTCCTAGGGACTTTGCTTAAGCAACCGTTTCGGTACCAGAACACTGCGTACAGCCAGGAAGCCTTGGTCCTGCGTGTATGCTGCGTGTCTACCTAGAAATTAGAGACTGATGGCACAAGGCTTGTTTTCCCATTATGAAAGCTCCGTTCATGCGGCCTCGAAGCTACCGGAAAAGCATTGTTGTTGGCGGGGATTTAGTCACTGCCGGCATGGTTCTGAGAAGAAAATGAGTTTTTTCGTAAGAAACCTTGTGCTTCCAGTTCCTTGTAGCAAGCTCACCCTGCTCTGCTCTATACCTAAAGTGAAAGTCAACGTGAGACTTGCTTCGAAGTAAGGCCTTGATCATCCTTGCAAAACGGGAGGCGTGCAGCAGCTCCATGAGGCCTTCATCGTTGTTCTGCTTTAGTTTCACGGTAGTAAGCCTTTCAAGACTCCTAGGGACCTTGCTTCAGCACCCGTTTCGGTACCAGAACACTGCGGAGAGCCAGGAAGCTCTGGTCCTGCGTATATGCTGCGTGTCAACCTAGAAATTAGAGACTGATGGCACAAGGCTTGTTTTCCCATTAGGAAAGCTCCGTTCATGCGGCCTCGAAGCTACCTGAAAAGCATTGTTGTTGCCTGGGTTTTCGTCACTGCCGACATGGTTCTGAGAAGAAAATGAGTTTTCATGGAAGAAACCTTGTGCTTCCAGTTCCTTGTTGGAAGCTCACCCTGCTCTGCTCTATACCAAAAGTGAAAGCCAAGGTGAGCCCTAGCCTCGAAGTAAGGCCCTGATTTGCCTTGCCAATGGGGAGGCGTGCAGCAGCTCCATGAGGCCTTCCTCACTGTTCTGCTTGAGTTTCACGGTAGTAAGCCTTTCAAGACTCCTAGGGACCTTGCTTCAGCACCCGTTTCCGTACCAGAATATTGAGGAGACACAGGAAGCTCTAGTCCTGTTAAGCAACTTCCAGCCCCGTAGGCCTTTTGGAACACCCCAGTGTTGGCTAGAGAAAGGCAACACACTGCACTCTTCCTTGGCAGAGCCAGATTACCTCAGCTCCACACAGGATTCACGACCACACTTCTCGACTGTCCTCCATGCAGTGGATGTAACCTCATTCCCCTAGCTGAACTCTATTGAGAAAAACACTCTGCTTCTAATCCCGTTTCACTTTTTACACTTCGAGTCACGCATCCTCAAGGGGGTGGTCGGCTTGCATTCCAAGTACAATTTAAGCACAGTTCTTGGTGTAACACAGCAGGTCTTTTGAAGAGGCACAGGTCTCTAAGTCTCCCTCGCGCATCCTTGGTTTAGGCACTTTGCTGCACGCAGAAAACCGGTCGTAGAAAAAATTTGATTCAGGGGAAGCCCCAGTGGGGATCGTGAATCTCTTTTGACGTGGTAGCATCAACATGTACTTATGCTGCGTGTCAACCTGGAAATGGGAGACTGAAGGCACAAAGCTTGTTTTCCCGTTTTGAAAGCTCCATTCATGCGGCCTCGAAGCTACCTGAAAAGCAGTGTTGTTACCGTGCTTTTCCTTACAGCCGTCATGGCACATAGAAGAAAATGAGTTTTCTCGAAAGAAACCTTGTGCTTCCAGTTCCTACTTGGAACCTCACCCTGCTCTGCTCTATACCAAACGTGAAAGTCAATGTGAGCACTAGCCTCGAAGTAAGGCCCTGATTATGCTGGCAAAACGGGAGGCGTGCAGCAGCTCCATGAGGCCTTCATCGCTGTTCTGCTTTAGTTGAACGGTAGTAAGCTCTCCAAGACTCCTAGGGACTTTGCTTAAGCAACCGTTTCGGTACCAGAACACTGCGTACAGCCAGGAAGCCTTGGTCCTGCGTGTATGCTGCGTGTCTACCTAGAAATTAGAGACTGATGGCACAAGGCTTGTTTTCCCATTATGAAAGCTCCGTTCATGCGGCCTCGAAGCTACCGGAAAAGCATTGTTGTTGGCGGGGATTTAGTCACTGCCGGCATGGTTCTGAGAAGAAAATGAGTTTTTTCGTAAGAAACCTTGTGCTTCCAGTTCCTTGTAGGAAGCTCACCCTGCTCTGCTCTATACCTAAAGTGAAAGTCAACGTGAGACTTGCTTCGAAGTAAGGCCTTGATCATCCTTGCAAAACGGGAGGCGTGCAGCAGCTCCATGAGGCCTTCATCGTTGTTCTGCTTTAGTTTCACGGTAGTAAGCCTTTCAAGACTCCTAGGGACCTTGCTTCAGCACCCGTTTCGGTACCAGAACACTGCGGAGAGCCAGGAAGCTCTGGTCCTGCGTATATGCTGCGTGTCAACCTAGAAATTAGAGACTGATGGCACAAGGCTTGTTTTCCCATTAGGAAAGCTCCGTTCATGCGGCCTCGAAGCTACCTGAAAAGCATTGTTGTTGCCTGGGTTTTCGTCACTGCCGACATGGTTCTGAGAAGAAAATGAGTTTTCATGGAAGAAACCTTGTGCTTCCAGTTCCTTGTTGGAAGCTCACCCTGCTCTGCTCTATACCAAAAGTGAAAGCCAAGGTGAGCCCTAGCCTCGAAGTAAGGCCCTGATTTGCCTTGCCAATGGGGAGGCGTGCAGCAGCTCCATGAGGCCTTCCTCACTGTTCTGCTTGAGTTTCACGGTAGTAAGCCTTTCAAGACTCCTAGGGACCTTGCTTCAGCACCCGTTTCCGTACCAGAATATTGAGGAGACACAGGAAGCTCTAGTCCTGTTAAGCAACTTCCAGCCCCGTAGGCCTTTTGGAACACCCCAGTGTTGGCTAGAGAAAGGCAACACACTGCACTCTTCCTTGGCAGAGCCAGATTACCTCAGCTCCACACAGGATTCACGACCACACTTCTCGACTGTCCTCCATGCAGTGGATGTAACCTCATTCCCCTAGCTGAACTCTATTGAGAAAAACACTCTGCTTCTAATCCCGTTTCACTTTTTACACTTCGAGTCACGCATCCTCAAGGGGGTGGTCGGCTTGCATTCCAAGTACAATTTAAGCACAGTTCTTGGTGTAACACAGCAGGTCTTTTGAAGAGGCACAGGTCTCTAAGTCTCCCTCGCGCATCCTTGGTTTAAGCACTTTGCTGCACGCAGAAAACCGGTCGTAGAAAAAAGTTGATTCAGGGGAAGCCCCAGTGGGGATCGTGAATCTCTTTTGACGTGGTAGCATCAACATGTACTTATGCTGCGTGTCAACCTGGAAATGGGAGACTGAAGGCACAAAGCTTGTTTTCCCGTTTTGAAAGCTCCATTCATGCGGCCTCGAAGCTACCTGAAAAGCACTGTTGTTACCGTGCTTTTCCTTACAGCCGGCATGGCACATAGAAGAAAATGAGTTTTCTCGAAAGAAACCTTGTGCTTCCAGTTCCTACTTGGAACCTCACCCTGCTCTGCTCTATACCAAACGTGAAAGTCAATGTGAGCACTAGCCTCGAAGTAAGGCCCTGATTATGCTGGCAAAACGGGAGGCGTGCAGCAGCTCCATGAGGCCTTCATCGCTGTTCTGCTTTAGTTGAACGGTAGTAAGCTCTCCAAGACTCCTAGGGACTTTGCTTAAGCAACCGTTTCGGTACCAGAACACTGCGTAGAGCCAGGAAGCTTTGGTCCTGCGTGTATGCTGCGTGTGTACCTAGAAATTAGAGACTGATGGCACAAGGCTTGTTTTCCCATTATGAAAGCTCCGTTCATGCGGCCTCGAAGCTACCGGAAAATCATTGTTGTTGGCGGGGTTTTAGTCACTGCCGGAATGGTTCTGAGAAGAAAATGAGTTTTTTCGTAAGAAACCTTGTGCTTCCAGTTCCTTGTAGGAAGCTCACCCTGCTCTGCTCTATACCTAAAGTGAAAGTCAACGTGAGACTTGCTTCGAAGTAAGGCCTTGATCATCCTTGCAAAACGGGAGGCGTGCAGCAGCTCCATGAGGCCTTCATCGTTGTTCTGCTTTAGTTTCACGGTAGTAAGCCTTTCAAGACTCCTAGGGACCTTGCTTCAGCACCCGTTTCGGTACCAGAACACTGCGGAGAGCCAGGAAGCTCTGGTCCTGCGTGTATGCTGCGTGTCAACCTAGAAATTAGAGACTGATGGCACAAGGCTTGTTTTCCCATTAGGAAAGCTCCGTTCATGCGGCCTCGAAGCTACCTGAAAAGCATTGTTGTTGCCTGGGTTTTCGTCACTGCCGACATGGTTCTGAGAAGAAAATGAGTTTTCATGGAAGAAACCTTGTGCTTCCAGTTCCTTGTTGGAAGCTCACCCTGCTCTGCTCTATACCAAACGTGAAAGTCAATGTGAGCACTAGCCTCGAAGTAAGGCCCTGATTATGCTGGCAAAACGGGAGGCGTGCAGCAGCTCCATGAGGCCTTCATCGCTGTTCTGCTTTAGTTGAACGGTAGTCAGCTCTCCAAGACTCCTAGGGACTTTGCTTAAGCAACCGTTTCGGTACCAGAACACTGCGTAGAGCCAGGAAGCTTTGGTCCTGCGTGTATGCTGCGTGTGTACCTAGAAATTAGAGACTGATGGCACAAGGCTTGTTTTCCCATTAGGAAAGCTCCGTTCATGCGGCCTCGAAGCTACCGGAAAAGCATTGTTGTTGGCGGGGTTTTAGTCACTGCCGGCATGGTTCTGAGAAGAAAATGAGTTTTTTCGTAAGAAACCTTGTGCTTCCAGTTCCTTGTAGGAAGCTCACCCTGCTCTGCTCTATACCTAAAGTGAAAGGCAACGTGAGACTTGCTTCGAAGTAAGGCCTTGATTATCCTTGCAAAACGGGAGGCGTGCAGCAGCTCCATGAGGCCTTCATCGTTGTTCTGCTTTAGTTTCACGGTAGTAAGCCTTTCAAGACTCCTAGGGACCTTGCTTCAGCCCCTGTTTCGGTACCAGAACACTGCGGAGAGCCAGGAAGCTCTGGTCCTGCGTGTATGCTGCGTGTCAACCTAGAAATTAGAGACTGATGGCACAAGGCTTGTTTTCCCATTAGGAAAGCTCCGTTCATGCGGCCTCGAAGCTACCTGAAAAGCATTGTTGTTGCCTGGGTTTTCGTCACTGCCGACATGGTTCTGAGAAGAAAATGAGTTTTCATGGAAGAAACCTTGTGCTTCCAGTTCCTTGTTGGAAGCTCACCCTGCTCTGCTCTATACCAAAAGTGAAAGCCAAGGTGAGCCCTAGCCTCGAAGTAAGGCCCTGATTTGCCTTGCCAATGGGGAGGCGTGCAGCAGCTCCATGAGGCCTTCCTCACTGTTCTGCTTGAGTTTCACGGTAGTAAGCCTTTCAAGACTCCTAGGGACCTTGCTTCAGCACCCGTTTCCGTACCAGAATATTGAGGAGACACAGGAAGCTCTAGTCCTGTTAAGCAACTTCCAGCCCCGTAGGCCTTTTGGAACACCCCAGTGTTGGCTAGAGAAAGGCAACACACTGCACTCTTCCTTGGCAGAGCCAGATTACCTCAGCTCCACACAGGATTCACGACCACACTTCTCGACTGTCCTCCATGCAGTGGATGTAACCTCATTCCCCTAGCTGAACTCTATTGAGAAAAACACTCTGCTTCTAATCCCGTTTCACTTTTTACACTTCGAGTCACGCATCCTCAAGGGGGTGGTCGGCTTGCATTCCAAGTACAATTTAAGCACAGTTCTTGGTGTAACACAGCAGGTCTTTTGAAGAGGCACAGGTCTCTAAGTCTCCCTCGCGCATCCTTGGTTTAAGCACTTTGCTGCACGCAGAAAACCGGTCGTAGAAAAAAGTTGATTCAGGGGAAGCCCCAGTGGGGATCGTGAATCTCTTTTGACGTGGTAGCATCAACATGTACTTATGCTGCGTGTCAACCTGGAAATGGGAGACTGAAGGCACAAAGCTTGTTTTCCCGTTTTGAAAGCTCCATTCATGCGGCCTCGAAGCTACCTGAAAAGCACTGTTGTTACCGTGCTTTTCCTTACAGCCGGCATGGCACATAGAAGAAAATGAGTTTTCTCGAAAGAAACCTTGTGCTTCCAGTTCCTACTTGGAACCTCACCCTGCTCTGCTCTATACCAAACGTGAAAGTCAATGTGAGCACTAGCCTCGAAGTAAGGCCCTGATTATGCTGGCAAAACGGGAGGCGTGCAGCAGCTCCATGAGGCCTTCATCGCTGTTCTGCTTTAGTTGAACGGTAGTAAGCTCTCCAAGACTCCTAGGGACTTTGCTTAAGCAACCGTTTCGGTACCAGAACACTGCGTAGAGCCAGGAAGCTTTGGTCCTGCGTGTATGCTGCGTGTGTACCTAGAAATTAGAGACTGATGGCACAAGGCTTGTTTTCCCATTATGAAAGCTCCGTTCATGCGGCCTCGAAGCTACCGGAAAATCATTGTTGTTGGCGGGGTTTTAGTCACTGCCGGAATGGTTCTGAGAAGAAAATGAGTTTTTTCGTAAGAAACCTTGTGCTTCCAGTTCCTTGTAGGAAGCTCACCCTGCTCTGCTCTATACCTAAAGTGAAAGTCAACGTGAGACTTGCTTCGAAGTAAGGCCTTGATCATCCTTGCAAAACGGGAGGCGTGCAGCAGCTCCATGAGGCCTTCATCGTTGTTCTGCTTTAGTTTCACGGTAGTAAGCCTTTCAAGACTCCTAGGGACCTTGCTTCAGCACCCGTTTCGGTACCAGAACACTGCGGAGAGCCAGGAAGCTCTGGTCCTGCGTGTATGCTGCGTGTCAACCTAGAAATTAGAGACTGATGGCACAAGGCTTGTTTTCCCATTAGGAAAGCTCCGTTCATGCGGCCTCGAAGCTACCTGAAAAGCATTGTTGTTGCCTGGGTTTTCGTCACTGCCGACATGGTTCTGAGAAGAAAATGAGTTTTCATGGAAGAAACCTTGTGCTTCCAGTTCCTTGTTGGAAGCTCACCCTGCTCTGCTCTATACCAAACGTGAAAGTCAATGTGAGCACTAGCCTCGAAGTAAGGCCCTGATTATGCTGGCAAAACGGGAGGCGTGCAGCAGCTCCATGAGGCCTTCATCGCTGTTCTGCTTTAGTTGAACGGTAGTCAGCTCTCCAAGACTCCTAGGGACTTTGCTTAAGCAACCGTTTCGGTACCAGAACACTGCGTAGAGCCAGGAAGCTTTGGTCCTGCGTGTATGCTGCGTGTGTACCTAGAAATTAGAGACTGATGGCACAAGGCTTGTTTTCCCATTAGGAAAGCTCCGTTCATGCGGCCTCGAAGCTACCGGAAAAGCATTGTTGTTGGCGGGGTTTTAGTCACTGCCGGCATGGTTCTGAGAAGAAAATGAGTTTTTTCGTAAGAAACCTTGTGCTTCCAGTTCCTTGTAGGAAGCTCACCCTGCTCTGCTCTATACCTAAAGTGAAAGGCAACGTGAGACTTGCTTCGAAGTAAGGCCTTGATTATCCTTGCAAAACGGGAGGCGTGCAGCAGCTCCATGAGGCCTTCATCGTTGTTCTGCTTTAGTTTCACGGTAGTAAGCCTTTCAAGACTCCTAGGGACCTTGCTTCAGCCCCTGTTTCGGTACCAGAACACTGCGGAGAGCCAGGAAGCTCTGGTCCTGCGTGTATGCTGCGTGTCAACCTAGAAATTAGAGACTGATGGCACAAGGCTTGTTTTCCCATTAGGAAAGCTCCGTTCATGCGGCCTCGAAGCTACCTGAAAAGCATTGTTGTTGCCTGGGTTTTCGTCACTGCCGACATGGTTCTGAGAAGAAAATGAGTTTTCATGGAAGAAACCTTGTGCTTCCAGTTCCTTGTTGGAAGCTCACCCTGCTCTGCTCTATACCAAAAGTGAAAGCCAAGGTGAGCCCTAGCCTCGAAGTAAGGCCCTGATTTGCCTTGCCAATGGGGAGGCGTGCAGCAGCTCCATGAGGCCTTCCTCACTGTTCTGCTTGAGTTTCACGGTAGTAAGCCTTTCAAGACTCCTAGGGACCTTGCTTCAGCACCCGTTTCCGTACCAGAATATTGAGGAGACACAGGAAGCTCTAGTCCTGTTAAGCAACTTCCAGCCCCGTAGGCCTTTTGGAACACCCCAGTGTTGGCTAGAGAAAGGCAACACACTGCACTCTTCCTTGGCAGAGCCAGATTACCTCAGCTCCACACAGGATTCACGACCACACTTCTCGACTGTCCTCCATGCAGTGGATGTAACCTCATTCCCCTAGCTGAACTCTATTGAGAAAAACACTCTGCTTCTAATCCCGTTTCACTTTTTACACTTCGAGTCACGCATCCTCAAGGGGGTGGTCGGCTTGCATTCCAAGTACAATTTAAGCACAGTTCTTGGTGTAACACAGCAGGTCTTTTGAAGAGGCACAGGTCTCTAAGTCTCCCTCGCGCATCCTTGGTTTAGGCACTTTGCTGCACGCAGAAAACCGGTCGTAGAAAAAAGTTGATTCAGGGGAAGCCCCAGTGGGGATCGTGAATCTCTTTTGACGTGGTAGCATCAACATGTACTTATGCTGCGTGTCAACCTGGAAATGGGAGACTGAAGGCACAAAGCTTGTTTTCCCGTTTTGAAAGCTCCATTCATGCGGCCTCGAAGCTACCTGAAAAGCACTGTTGTTACCGTGCTTTTCCTTACAGCCGGCATGGCACATAGAAGAAAATGAGTTTTCTCGAAAGAAACCTTGTGCTTCCAGTTCCTACTTGGAACCTCACCCTGCTCTGCTCTATACCAAACGTGAAAGTCAATGTGAGCACTAGCCTCGAAGTAAGGCCCTGATTATGCTGGCAAAACGGGAGGCGTGCAGCAGCTCCATGAGGCCTTCATCGCTGTTCTGCTTTAGTTGAACGGTAGTAAGCTCTCCAAGACTCCTAGGGACTTTGCTTAAGCAACCGTTTCGGTACCAGAACACTGCGTAGAGCCAGGAAGCTTTGGTCCTGCGTGTATGCTGCGTGTGTACCTAGAAATTAGAGACTGATGGCACAAGGCTTGTTTTCCCATTATGAAAGCTCCGTTCATGCGGCCTCGAAGCTACCGGAAAATCATTGTTGTTGGCGGGGTTTTAGTCACTGCCGGAATGGTTCTGAGAAGAAAATGAGTTTTTTCGTAAGAAACCTTGTGCTTCCAGTTCCTTGTAGGAAGCTCACCCTGCTCTGCTCTATACCTAAAGTGAAAGTCAACGTGAGACTTGCTTCGAAGTAAGGCCTTGATCATCCTTGCAAAACGGGAGGCGTGCAGCAGCTCCATGAGGCCTTCATCGTTGTTCTGCTTTAGTTTCACGGTAGTAAGCCTTTCAAGACTCCTAGGGACCTTGCTTCAGCACCCGTTTCGGTACCAGAACACTGCGGAGAGCCAGGAAGCTCTGGTCCTGCGTGTATGCTGCGTGTCAACCTAGAAATTAGAGACTGATGGCACAAGGCTTGTTTTCCCATTAGGAAAGCTCCGTTCATGCGGCCTCGAAGCTACCTGAAAAGCATTGTTGTTGCCTGGGTTTTCGTCACTGCCGACATGGTTCTGAGAAGAAAATGAGTTTTCATGGAAGAAACCTTGTGCTTCCAGTTCCTTGTTGGAAGCTCACCCTGCTCTGCTCTATACCAAACGTGAAAGTCAATGTGAGCACTAGCCTCGAAGTAAGGCCCTGATTATGCTGGCAAAACGGGAGGCGTGCAGCAGCTCCATGAGGCCTTCATCGCTGTTCTGCTTTAGTTGAACGGTAGTCAGCTCTCCAAGACTCCTAGGGACTTTGCTTAAGCAACCGTTTCGGTACCAGAACACTGCGTAGAGCCAGGAAGCTTTGGTCCTGCGTGTATGCTGCGTGTGTACCTAGAAATTAGAGACTGATGGCACAAGGCTTGTTTTCCCATTAGGAAAGCTCCGTTCATGCGGCCTCGAAGCTACCGGAAAAGCATTGTTGTTGGCGGGGTTTTAGTCACTGCCGGCATGGTTCTGAGAAGAAAATGAGTTTTTTCGTAAGAAACCTTGTGCTTCCAGTTCCTTGTAGGAAGCTCACCCTGCTCTGCTCTATACCTAAAGTGAAAGGCAACGTGAGACTTGCTTCGAAGTAAGGCCTTGATTATCCTTGCAAAACGGGAGGCGTGCAGCAGCTCCATGAGGCCTTCATCGTTGTTCTGCTTTAGTTTCACGGTAGTAAGCCTTTCAAGACTCCTAGGGACCTTGCTTCAGCCCCTGTTTCGGTACCAGAACACTGCGGAGAGCCAGGAAGCTCTGGTCCTGCGTGTATGCTGCGTGTCAACCTAGAAATTAGAGACTGATGGCACAAGGCTTGTTTTCCCATTAGGAAAGCTCCGTTCATGCGGCCTCGAAGCTACCTGAAAAGCATTGTTGTTGCCTGGGTTTTCGTCACTGCCGACATGGTTCTGAGAAGAAAATGAGTTTTCATGGAAGAAACCTTGTGCTTCCAGTTCCTTGTTGGAAGCTCACCCTGCTCTGCTCTATACCAAAAGTGAAAGCCAAGGTGAGCCCTAGCCTCGAAGTAAGGCCCTGATTTGCCTTGCCAATGGGGAGGCGTGCAGCAGCTCCATGAGGCCTTCCTCACTGTTCTGCTTGAGTTTCACGGTAGTAAGCCTTTCAAGACTCCTAGGGACCTTGCTTCAGCACCCGTTTCCGTACCAGAATATTGAGGAGACACAGGAAGCTCTAGTCCTGTTAAGCAACTTCCAGCCCCGTAGGCCTTTTGGAACACCCCAGTGTGGGCTAGAGAAAGGCAACACACTGCACTCTTCCTTGGCAGAGCCAGATTACCTCAGCTCCACACAGGATTCACGACCACACTTCTCGACTGTCCTCCATGCAGTGGATGTAACCTCATTCCCCTAGCTGAACTCTATTGAGAAAAACACTCTGCTTCTAATCCCGTTTCACTTTTTACACTTCGAGTCACGCATCCTCAAGGGGGTGGTCGGCTTGCATTCCAAGTACAATTTAAGCATCGTTCTTGGTGTAACACAGCAGGTGTTTTGAAGAGGCACAGGTCTCTAAGTCTCCCTCGCGCATCCTTTGTTTAGGCACTTTGCTGCACGCAGAAAACCGGTCGTAGAAAAAAGTTGATTCAGGGGAAGCCCCAGTGGGAATCGTGAATCTCCTTTGACGTGGTAGCATCAACATGTACTTATGCTGCGTGTCAACCTGGAAATGGGAGACTGAAGGCACAAAGCTTGTTTTCCCGTTTTGAAAGCTCCATTCATGCGGCCTCGAAGCTACCTGAAAAGCAGTGTTGTTACCGTGCTTTTCCTTACAGCCGGCATGGCACATAGAAGAAAATGAGTTTTCTCGAAAGAAACCTTGTGCTTCCAGTTCCTACTTGGAACCTCACCCTGCTCTGCTCTATACGAAACGTGAAAGTCAATGTGAACACTAGCCTCGAAGTAAGGCCCTGATTATGCTGGCAAAACGGGAGGCGTGCAGCAGCTCCATGAGGCCTTCATCGCTGTTCTGCTTTAGTTGAACGGTAGTAAGCTCTCCAAGACTCCTAGGGACATTGCTTAAGCAACCGTTTCGGTACCAGAACACTGCGTACAGCCAGGAAGCTTTGGTCCTGCGTGTATGCTGCGTGTGTACCTAGAAATTAGAGACTGATGGCACAAGGCTTGTTTTCCCATTAGGAAAGCTCCGTTCATGCGGCCTCGAAGCTACCGGAAAAGCATTGTTGTTGGCGGGGTTTTAGTCACTGCCGGCATGGTTCTGAGAAGAAAATGAGTTTTTTCGTAAGAAACCTTGTGCTTCCAGTTCCTTGTAGGAGGCTCACCCTGCTCTGCTCTATACCTAAAGTGAAAGTCAACGTGAGACTTGCTTCGAAGTAAGGCCTTGATTATCCTTGCAAAACGGGAGGCGTGCAGCAGCTCCATGAGGCCTTCATCGTTGTTCTGCTTTAGTTTCACGGTAGTAAGCCTTTCAAGACTCCTAGGGACCTTGCTTCAGCCCCTGTTTCGGTACCAGAACACTGCGGAGAGCCAGGAAGCTCTGGTCCTGCGTGTATGCTGCGTGTCAACCTAGAAATTAGAGACTGATGGCACAAGGCTTGTTTTCCCATTAGGAAAGCTCCGTTCATGCGGCCTCGAAGCTACCTGAAAAGCATTGTTGTTGCCTGGGTTTTCGTCACTGCCGACATGGTTCTGAGAAGAAAATGAGTTTTCATGGAAGAAACCTTGTGCTTCCAGTTCCTTGTTGGAAGCTCACCCTGCTCTGCTCTATACCAAAAGTGAAAGCCAAGGTGAGCCCTAGCCTCGAAGTAAGGCCCTGATTTGCCTTGCCAATGGGGAGGCGTGCAGCAGCTCCATGAGGCCTTCATCGTTGTTCTGCTTTAGTTTCACGGTAGTTAGCCTTTCAAGACTCCTAGGGACCTTGCTTCAGCCCCTGTTTCGGTACCAGAACACTGCGGAGAGCCAGGAAGCTCTGGTCCTGCGTGTATGCTGCGTGTCAACCTAGAAATTAGAGACTGATGGCACAAGGCTTGTTTTCCCATTAGGAAAGCTCCGTTCATGCGGCCTCGAAGCTACCTGAAAAGCATTGTTGTTGCCTGGGTTTTCGTCACTGCCGACATGGTTCTGAGAAGAAAATGAGTTTTCATGGAAGAAACCTTGTGCTTCCAGTTCCTTGTTGGAAGCTCACCCTGCTCTGCTCTATACCAAAAGTGAAAGCCAAGGTGAGCCCTAGCCTCGAAGTAAGGCCCTGATTTGCCTTGCCAATGGGGAGGCGTGCAGCAGCTCCATGAGGCCTTCCTCACTGTTCTGCTTGAGTTTCACGGTAGTAAGCCTTTCAAGACTCCTAGGGACCTTGCTTCAGCACCCGTTTCCGTACCAGAATATTGAGGAGACACAGGAAGCTCTAGTCCTGTTAAGCAACTTCCAGCCCCGTAGGCCTTTTGGAACACCCCAGTGTGGGCTAGAGAAAGGCAACACACTGCACTCTTCCTTGGCAGAGCCAGATTACCTCAGCTCCACACAGGATTCACGACCACACTTCTCGACTGTCCTCCATGCAGTGGATGTAACCTCATTCCCCTAGCTGAACTCTATTGAGAAAAACACTCTGCTTCTAATCCCGTTTCACTTTTTACACTTCGAGTCACGCATCCTCAAGGGGGTGGTCGGCTTGCATTCCAAGTACAATTTAAGCATCGTTCTTGGTGTAACACAGCAGGTGTTTTGAAGAGGCACAGGTCTCTAAGTCTCCCTCACGCATCCTTTGTTTAGGCACTTTGCTGCACGCAGAAAACCGGTCGTAGAAAAAAGTTGATTCAGGGGAAGCCCCAGTGGGAATCGTGAATCTCCTTTGACGTGGTAGCATCAACATGTACTTATGCTGCGTGTCAACCTGGAAATGGGAGACTGAAGGCACAAAGCTTGTTTTCCCGTTTTGAAAGCTCCATTCATGCGGCCTCGAAGCTACCTGAAAAGCAGTGTTGTTACCGTGCTTTTCCTTACAGCCGGCATGGCACATAGAAGAAAATGAGTTTTCTCGAAAGAAACCTTGTGCTTCCAGTTCCTACTTGGAACCTCACCCTGCTCTGCTCTATACGAAACGTGAAAGTCAATGTGAACACTAGCCTCGAAGTAAGGCCCTGATTATGCTGGCAAAACGGGAGGCGTGCAGCAGCTCCATGAGGCCTTCATCGCTGTTCTGCTTTAGTTGAACGGTAGTAAGCTCTCCAAGACTCCTAGGGACATTGCTTAAGCAACCGTTTCGGTACCAGAACACTGCGTACAGCCAGGAAGCTTTGGTCCTGCGTGTATGCTGCGTGTGTACCTAGAAATTAGAGACTGATGGCACAAGGCTTGTTTTCCCATTAGGAAAGCTCCGTTCATGCGGCCTCGAAGCTACCGGAAAAGCATTGTTGTTGGCGGGGTTTTAGTCACTGCCGGCATGGTTCTGAGAAGAAAATGAGTTTTTTCGTAAGAAACCTTGTGCTTCCAGTTCCTTGTAGGAGGCTCACCCTGCTCTGCTCTATACCTAAAGTGAAAGTCAACGTGAGACTTGCTTCGAAGTAAGGCCTTGATTATCCTTGCAAAACGGGAGGCGTGCAGCAGCTCCATGAGGCCTTCATCGTTGTTCTGCTTTAGTTTCACGGTAGTAAGCCTTTCAAGACTCCTAGGGACCTTGCTTCAGCCCCTGTTTCGGTACCAGAACACTGCGGAGAGCCAGGAAGCTCTGGTCCTGCGTGTATGCTGCGTGTCAACCTAGAAATTAGAGACTGATGGCACAAGGCTTGTTTTCCCATTAGGAAAGCTCCGTTCATGCGGCCTCGAAGCTACCTGAAAAGCATTGTTGTTGCCTGGGTTTTCGTCACTGCCGACATGGTTCTGAGAAGAAAATGAGTTTTCATGGAAGAAACCTTGTGCTTCCAGTTCCTTGTTGGAAGCTCACCCTGCTCTGCTCTATACCAAAAGTGAAAGCCAACGTGAGCCCTAGCCTCGAAGTAAGGCCCTGATTTGCCTTCCAATGGGGAGGCGTGCAGCAGCTCCATGAGGCCTTCATCGTTGTTCTGCTTTAGTTTCACGGTAGTAAGCCTTTCAAGACTCCTAGGGACCTTGCTTCAGACCCTGTTTCGGTACCAGAACACTGCGGAGAGCCAGGAAGCTCTGGTCCTGCGTGTATGCTGCGTGTCAACCTAGAAATTAGAGACTGATGGCACAAGGCTTGTTTTCCCATTAGGAAAGCTCCGTTCATGCGGCCTCGAAGCTACCTGAAAAGCATTGTTGTTGCCTGGGTTTTCGTCACTGCCGACATGGTTCTGAGAAGAAAATGAGTTTTCATGGAAGAAACCTTGTGCTTCCAGTTCCTTGTTGGAAGCTCACCCTGCTCTGCTCTATACCAAAAGTGAAAGCCAACGTGAGCCCTAGCCTCGAAGAAAGGCCCTGATTTGCCTTGCCAATGGGGAGGCGTGCAGCAGCTCCATGAGGCCTTCCTCACTGTTCTGCTTGAGTTTCACGGTAGTAAGCCTTTCAAGACTCCTAGGGACCTTGCTTCAGCACCCGTTTCCGTACCAGAATATTGAGGAGACACAGGAAGCTCTAGTCCTGTTAAGCAACTTCCAGCCCCGTAGGCCTTTTGGAACACCCCAGTGTGGGCTAGAGAAAGGCAACACACTGCACTCTTCCTTGGCAGAGCCAGATTACCTCAGCTCCACACAGGATTCACGACCACACTTCTCGACGGTCCTCCATGCAGTGGATGTAACCTCATTCCCCTAGCTGAACTCTATTGAGAAAAACACTCTGCTTCTAATCCCGTTTCACTTTTTACACTTCGAGTCACGCATCCTCAAGGGGGTGGTCGGCTTGCATTCCAAGTACAATTTTAGCACAGTTCTTGGTGTAACACAGCAGGTCTTTTGAAGAGGCACAGGTCTCTAAGTCTCCCTCGCGCATCCTTGGTTTAGGCACTTTGCTGCACGCAGAAAACCGGTCGTAGAAAAAAGTTGATTCAGGGGAAGCCCCAGTGGGGATCGTGAATCTCTTTTGACGTGGTAGCATCAACATGTACTTATGCTGCGTGTCAACCTGGAAATGGGAGACTGAAGGCACAAAGCTTGTTTTCCCGTTTTGAAAGCTCCATTCATGCGGCCTCGAAGCTACCTGAAAAGCAGTGTTGTTACCGTGCTTTTCCTTACAGCCGGCATGGCACATAGAAGAAAATGAGTTTTCTCGAAAGAAACCTTGTGCTTCCAGTTCCTACTTGGAACCTCACCCTGCTCTGCTCTATACCAAACGTGAAAGTCAATGTGAGCACTAGCCTCGAAGTAAGGCCCTGATTATGCTGGCAAAACGGGAGGCGTGCAGCAGCTCCATGAGGCCTTCATCGCTGTTCTGCTTTAGTTGAACGGTAGTAAGCTCTCCAAGACTCCTAGGGACTTTGCTTAAGCAACCGTTTCGGTACCAGAACACTGCGTACAGCCAGGAAGCCTTGGTCCTGCGTGTATGCTGCGTGTCTACCTAGAAATTAGAGACTGATGGCACAAGGCTTGTTTTCCCATTATGAAAGCTCCGTTCATGCGGCCTCGAAGCTACCGGAAAAGCATTGTTGTTGGCGGGGATTTAGTCACTGCCGGCATGGTTCTGAGAAGAAAATGAGTTTTTTCGTAAGAAACCTTGTGCTTCCAGTTCCTTGTAGGAAGCTCACCCTGCTCTGCTCTATACCTAAAGTGAAAGTCAACGTGAGACTTACTTCGAAGTAAGGCCTTGATCATCCTTGCAAAACGGGAGGCGTGCAGCAGCTCCATGAGGCCTTCATCGTTGTTCTGCTTTAGTTTCACGGTAGTAAGCCTTTCAAGACTCCTAGGGACCTTGCTTCAGCACCCGTTTCGGTACCAGAACACTGCGGAGAGCCAGGAAGCTCTGGTCCTGCGTATATGCTGCGTGTCAACCTAGAAATTAGAGACTGATGGCACAAGGCTTGTTTTCCCATTAGGAAAGCTCCGTTCATGCGGCCTCGAAGCTACCTGAAAAGCATTGTTGTTGCCTGGGTTTTCGTCACTGCCGACATGGTTCTGAGAAGAAAATGAGTTTTCATGGAAGAAACCTTGTGCTTCCAGTTCCTTGTTGGAAGCTCACCCTGCTCTGCTCTATACCAAAAGTGAAAGCCAAGGTGAGCCCTAGCCTCGAAGTAAGGCCCTGATTTGCCTTGCCAATGGGGAGGCGTGCAGCAGCTCCATGAGGCCTTCCTCACTGTTCTGCTTGAGTTTCACGGTAGTAAGCCTTTCAAGACTCCTAGGGACCTTACTTCAGCACCCGTTTCCGTACCAGAATATTGAGGAGACACAGGAAGCTCTAGTCCTGTTAAGCAACTTCCAGCCCCGTAGGCCTTTTGGAACACCCCAGTGTTGGCTAGAGAAAGGCAACACACTGCACTCTTCCTTGGCAGAGCCAGATTACCTCAGCTCCACACAGGATTCACGACCACACTTCTCGACTGTCCTCCATGCAGTGGATGTAACCTCATTCCCCTAGCTGAACTCTATTGAGAAAAACACTCTGCTTCTAATCCCGTTTCACTTTTTACACTTCGAGTCACGCATCCTCAAGGGTGTGGTCGGCTTGCATTCCAAGTACAATTTAAGCACAGTTCTTGGTGTAACACAGCAGGTCTTTTGAAGAGGCACAGGTCTCTAAGTCTCCCTCGCGCATCCTTGGTTTAGGCACTTTGCTGCACGCAGAAAACCGGTCGTAGAAAAAAGTTGATTCAGGGGAAGCCCCAGTGGGGATCGTGAATCTCTTTTGACGTGGTAGCATCAACATGTACTTATGCTGCGTGTCAACCTGGAAATGGGAGACTGAAGGCACAAAGCTTGTTTTCCCGTTTTGAAAGCTCCATTCATGCGGCCTCGAAGCTACCTGAAAAGCACTGTTGTTACCGTGCTTTTCCTTACAGCCGGCATGGCACATAGAAGAAAATGAGTTTTCTCGAAAGAAACCTTGTGCTTCCAGTTCCTACTTGCAACCTCACCCTGCTCTGCGCTATACCAAACGTGAAAGTCAATGTGAGCACTAGCCTCGAAGTAAGGCCCTGATTATGCTGGCAAAACGGGAGGCGTGCAGCAGCTCCATGAGGCCTTCATCGCTGTTCTGCTTTAGTTGAACGGTAGTAAGCTCTCCAAGACTCCTAGGGACTTTGCTTAAGCAACCGTTTCGGTACCAGAACACTGCGTAGAGCCAGGAAGCTTTGGTCCTGCGTGTATGCTGCGTGTGTACCTAGAAATTAGAGACTGATGGCACAAGGCTTGTTTTCCCATTATGAAAGCTCCGTTCATGCGGCCTCGAAGCTACCGGAAAATCATTGTTGTTGGCGGGGTTTTAGTCACTGCCGGCATGGTTCTGAGAAGAAAATGAGTTTTTTCGTAAGAAACCTTGTGCTTCCAGTTCCTTGTAGGAAGCTCACCCTGCTCTGCTCTATACCTAAAGTGAAAGTCAACGTGAGACTTGCTTCGAAGTAAGGCCTTGATCATCCTTGCAAAACGGGAGGCGTGCAGCAGCTCCATGAGGCCTTCATCGTTGTTCTGCTTTAGTTTCACGGTAGTAAGCCTTTCAAGACTCCTAGGGACCTTGCGTCAGCACCCGTTTCGGTACCAGAACACTGCGGAGAGCCAGGAAGCTCTGGTCCTGCGTGTATGCTGCGTGTCAACCTAGAAATTAGAGACTGATGGCACAAGGCTTGTTTTCCCATTAGGAAAGCTCCGTTCATGCGGCCTCGAAGCTACCTGAAAAGCATTGTTGTTGCCTGGGTTTTCGTCACTGCCGACATGGTTCTGAGAAGAAAATGAGTTTTCATGGAAGAAACCTTGTGCTTCCAGTTCCTTGTTGGAAGCTCACCCTGCTGTGCTCTATACCAAACGTGAAAGTCAATGTGAGCACTAGCCTCGAAGTAAGGCCCTGATTATGCTGGCAAAACGGGAGGCGTGCAGCAGCTCCATGAGGCCTTCATCGCTGTTCTGCTTTAGTTGAACGGTAGTCAGCTCTCCAAGACTCCTAGGGACTTTGCTTAAGCAACCGTTTCGGTACCAGAACACTGCGTAGAGCCAGGAAGCTTTGGTCCTGCGTGTATGCTGCGTGTGTACCTAGAAATTAGAGACTGATGGCACAAGGCTTGTTTTCCCATTAGGAAAGCTCCGTTCATGCGGCCTCGAAGCTACCGGAAAAGCATTGTTGTTGGCGGGGTTTTAGTCACTGCCGGCATGGTTCTGAGAAGAAAATGAGTTTTTTCGTAAGAAACCTTGTGCTTCCAGTTCCTTGTAGGAAGCTCACCCTGCTCTGCTCTATACCTAAAGTGAAAGGCAACGTGAGACTTGCTTCGAAGTAAGGCCTTGATTATCCTTGCAAAACGGGAGGCGTGCAGCAGCTCCATGAGGCCTTCATCGTTGTTCTGCTTTAGTTTCACGGTAGTAAGCCTTTCAAGACTCCTAGGGACCTTGCTTCAGCCCCTGTTTCGGTACCAGAACACTGCGGAGAGCCAGGAAGCTCTGGTCCTGCGTGTATGCTGCGTGTCAACCTAGAAATTAGAGACTGATGGCACAAGGCTTGTTTTCCCATTAGGAAAGCTCCGTTCATGCGGCCTCGAAGCTACCTGAAAAGCATTGTTGTTGCCTGGGTTTTCGTCACTGCCGACATGGTTCTGAGAAGAAAATGAGTTTTCATGGAAGAAACCTTGTGCTTCCAGTTCCTTGTTGGAAGCTCACCCTGCTCTGCTCTATACCAAAAGTGAAAGCCAAGGTGAGCCCTAGCCTCGAAGTAAGGCCCTGATTTGCCTTGCCAATGGGGAGGCGTGCAGCAGCTCCATGAGGCCTTCCTCACTGTTCTGCTTGAGTTTCACGGTAGTAAGCCTTTCAAGACTCCTAGGGACCTTGCTTCAGCACCCGTTTCCGTACCAGAATATTGAGGAGACACAGGAAGCTCTAGTCCTGTTAAGCAACTTCCAGCCCCGTAGGCCTTTTGGAACACCCCAGTGTGGGCTAGAGAAAGGCAACACACTGCACTCTTCCTTGGCAGAGCCAGATTACCTCAGCTCCACACAGGATTCACGACCACACTTCTCGACTGTCCTCCATGCAGTGGATGTAACCTCATTCCCCTAGCTGAACTCTATTGAGAAAAACACTCTGCTTCTAATCCCGTTTCACTTTTTACACTTCGAGTCACGCATCCTCAAGGGGGTGGTCGGCTTGCATTCCAAGTACAATTTAAGCATCGTTCTTGGTGTAACACAGCAGGTGTTTTGAAGAGGCACAGGTCTCTAAGTCTCCCTCGCGCATCCTTTGTTTAGGCACTTTGCTGCACGCAGAAAACCGGTCGTAGAAAAAAGTTGATTCAGGGGAAGCCCCAGTGGGAATCGTGAATCTCCTTTGACGTGGTAGCATCAACATGTACTTATGCTGCGTGTCAACCTGGAAATGGGAGACTGAAGGCACAAAGCTTGTTTTCCCGTTTTGAAAGCTCCATTCATGCGGCCTCGAAGCTACCTGAAAAGCAGTGTTGTTACCGTGCTTTTCCTTACAGCCGGCATGGCACATAGAAGAAAATGAGTTTTCTCGAAAGAAACCTTGTGCTTCCAGTTCCTACTTGGAACCTCACCCTGCTCTGCTCTATACGAAACGTGAAAGTCAATGTGAACACTAGCCTCGAAGTAAGGCCCTGATTATGCTGGCAAAACGGGAGGCGTGCAGCAGCTCCATGAGGCCTTCATCGCTGTTCTGCTTTAGTTGAACGGTAGTAAGCTCTCCAAGACTCCTAGGGACTTTGCTTAAGCAACCGTTTCGGTACCAGAACACTGCGTAGAGCCAGGAAGCTTTGGTCCTGCGTGTATGCTGCGTGTGTACCTAGAAATTAGAGACTGATGGCACAAGGCTTGTTTTCCCATTAGGAAAGCTCCGTTCATGCGGCCTCGAAGCTACCGGAAAAGCATTGTTGTTGGCGGGGTTTTAGTCACTGCCGGCATGGTTCTGAGAAGAAAATGAGTTTTTTCGTAAGAAACCTTGTGCTTCCAGTTCCTTGTAGGAGGCTCACCCTGCTCTGCTCTATACCTAAAGTGAAAGTCAACGTGAGACTTGCTTCGAAGTAAGGCCTTGATTATCCTTGCAAAACGGGAGGCGTGCAGCAGCTCCATGAGGCCTTCATCGTTGTTCTGCTTTAGTTTCACGGTAGTAAGCCTTTCAAGACTCCTAGGGACCTTGCTTCAGCCCCTGTTTCGGTACCAGAACACTGCGGAGAGCCAGGAAGCTCTGGTCCTGCGTGTATGCTGCGTGTCAACCTAGAAATTAGAGACTGATGGCACAAGGCTTGTTTTCCCATTAGGAAAGCTCCGTTCATGCGGCCTCGAAGCTACCTGAAAAGCATTGTTGTTGCCTGGGTTTTCGTCACTGCCGACATGGTTCTGAGAAGAAAATGAGTTTTCATGGAAGAAACCTTGTGCTTCCAGTTCCTTGTTGGAAGCTCACCCTGCTCTGCTCTATACCAAAAGTGAAAGCCAACGTGAGCCCTAGCCTCGAAGTAAGGCCCTGATTTGCCTTGCCAATGGGGAGGTGTGCAGCAGCTCCATGAGGCCTTCATCGTTGTTCTGCTTTAGTTTCACGGTAGTAAGCCTTTCAAGACTCCTAGGGACCTTGCTTCAGCCCCTGTTTCGGTACCAGAACACTGCGGAGAGCCAGGAAGCTCTGGTCCTGCGTGTATGCTGCGTGTCAACCTAGAAATTAGAGACTGATGGCACAAGGCTTGTTTTCCCATTAGGAAAGCTCCGTTCATGCGGCCTCGAAGCTACCTGAAAAGCATTGTTGTTGCCTGGGTTTTCGTCACTGCCGACATGGTTCTGAGAAGAAAATGAGTTTTCATGGAAGAAACCTTGTGCTTCCAATTCCTTGTTGGAAGCTCACCCTGCTCTGCTCTATACCAAAAGTGAAAGCCAACGTGAGCCCTAGCCTCGAAGAAAGGCCCTGAATTGCCTTGCCAATGGGGAGGCGTGCAGCAGCTCCATGAGGCCTTCCTCACTGTTCTGCTTGAGTTTCACGGTAGTAAGCCTTTCAAGACTCCTAGGGACCTTGCTTCAGCACCCGTTTCCGTACCAGAATATTGAGGAGACACAGGAAGCTCTAGTCCTGTTAAGCAACTTCCAGCCCCGTAGGCCTTTTGGAACACCCCTGTGTTGGCTAGAGAAAGGCAACACACTGCACTCTTCCTTGGCAGAGCCAGATTACCTCAGCTCCACACAGGATTCACGACCACACTTCTCGACTGTCCTCCATGCAGTGGATGTAACCTCATTCCCCTAGCTGAACTCTATTGAGAAAAACACTCTGCTTCTAATCCCGTTTCACTTTTTACACTTCGAGTCACGCATCCTCAAGGGGGTGGTCGGCTTGCATTCCAAGTACAATTTAAGCACAGTTCTTGGTGTAACACAGCAGGTCTTTTGAAGAGGCACAGGTCTCTAAGTCTCCCTCGCGCATCCTTTGTTTAGGCACTTGGCTGCACGCAGAAAACCGGTCGTAGAAAAAAGTTGATTCAGGGGAAGCCCCAGTGGGGATCGTGAATCTCTTTTGACGTGGTAGCATCAACATGTACTTATGCTGCGTGTCAACCTGGAAATGGGAGACTGAAGGCACAAAGCTTGTTTTCCCGTTTTGAAAGCTCCATTCATGCGGCCTCGAAGCTACCTGAAAAGCAGTGTTGTTACCGTGCTTTTCCTTACAGCCGGCATGGCACATAGAAGAAAATGAGTTTTCTCGAAAGAAACCTTGTGCTTCCAGTTCCTACTTGGAACCTCACCCTGCTCTGCTCTATACCAAACGTGAAAGTCAATGTGAGCACTAGCCTCGAAGTAAGGCCCTGATTATGCTGGCAAATCGGGAGGCATGCAGCAGCTCCATGAGGCCTTCATCGCTGTTCTGCTTTAGTTGAACGGTAGTAAGCTCTCCAAGACTCCTAGGGACTTTGCTTAAGCAACCGTTTCGGTACCAGAACACTGCGTACAGCCAGGAAGCCTTGGTCCTGCGTGTATGCTGTGTGTCTACCTAGAAATTAGAGACTGATGGCACAAGGCTTGTTTTCCCATTATGAAAGCTCCGTTCATGCGGCCTCGAAGCTACCGGAAAAGCATTGTTGTTGGCGGGGATTTAGTCACTGCCGGCATGGTTCTGAGAAGAAAATGAGTTTTTTCGTAAGAAACCTTGTGCTTCCAGTTCCTTGTAGGAAGCTCACCCTGCTCTGCTCTATACCTAAAGTGAAAGTCAACGTGAGACTTGCTTCGAAGTAAGGCCTTGATCATCCTTGCAAAACGGGAGGCGTGCAGCAGCTCCATGAGGCCTTCATCGTTGTTCTGCTTTAGTTTCACGGTAGTAAGCCTTTCAAGACTCCTAGGGACCTTGCTTCAGCCCCCGTTTCGGTACCAGAACACTGCGGAGAGCCAGGAAGCTCTGGTCCTGCGTATATGCTGCGTGTCAACCTAGAAATTAGAGACTGATGGCACAAGGCTTGTTTTCCCATTAGGAAAGCTCCGTTCATGCGGCCTCGAAGCTACCTGAAAAGCATTGTTGTTGCCTGGGTTTTCGTCACTGCCGACATGGTTCTGAGAAGAAAATGAGTTTTCATGGAAGAAACCTTGTGCTTCCAGTTCCTTGTTGGAAGCTCACCCTGCTCTGCTCTATACCAAAAGTGAAAGCCAAGGTGAGCCCTAGCCTCGAAGTAAGGCCCTGATTTGCCTTGCCAATGGGGAGGCGTGCAGCAGCTCCATGAGGCCTTCCTCACTGTTCTGCTTGAGTTTCACGGTAGTAAGCCTTTCAAGACTCCTAGGGACCTTGCTTCAGCACCCGTTTCCGTACCAGAATATTGAGGAGACACAGGAAGCTCTAGTCCTGTTAAGCAACTTCCAGCCCCGTAGGCCTTTTGGAACACCCCAGTGTTGGCTAGAGAAAGGCAACACACTGCACTCTTCCTTGGCAGAGCCAGATTACCTCAGCTCCACACAGGATTCACGACCACACTTCTCGACTGTCCTCCATGCAGTGGATGTAACCTCATTCCCCTAGCTGAACTCTATTGAGAAAAACACTCTGCTTCTAATCCCGTTTCACTTTTTACACTTCGAGTCACGCATCCTCAAGGGGGTGGTCGGCTTGCATTCCAAGTACAATTTAAGCACAGTTCTTGGTGTAACACAGCAGGTCTTTTGAAGAGGCACAGGTCTCTAAGTCTCCCTCGCGCATCCTTTGTTTAGGCACTTTGCTGCACGCAGCAAACCGGTCGTAGAAAAAAGTTGATTCAGGGGAAGCCCCAGTGGGGATCGTGAATCTCTTTTGACGTGGTAGCATCAACATGTACTTATGCTGCGTGTCAACCTGGAAATGGGAGACTGAAGGCACAAAGCTTGTTTTCCCGTTTTGAAAGCTCCATTCATGCGGCCTCGAAGCTACCTGAAAAGCACTGTTGTTACCGTGCTTTTCCTTACAGCCGGCATGGCACATAGAAGAAAATGAGTTTTCTCGAAAGAAACCTTGTGCTTCCAGTTCCTACTTGGAACCTCACCCTGCTCTGCTCTATACCAAACGTGAAAGTCAATGTGAGCACTAGCCTCGAAGTAAGGCCCTGATTATGCTGGCAAAACGGGAGGCGTGCAGCAGCTCCATGAGGCCTTCATCGCTGTTCTGCTCTAGTTGAACGGTAGTCAGCTCTCCAAGACTCCTAGGGACTTTGCTTAAGCAACCGTTTCGGTACCAGAACACTGCGTAGAGCCAGGAAGCTTTGGTCCTGCGTGTATGCTGCGTGTGTACCTAGAAATTAGAGACTGATGGCACAAGGCTTGTTTTCCCATTAGGAAAACTCCGTTCATGTGGCCTGGAAGCTACCGGAAAAGCATTGTTGTTGGCGGGGTTTTAGTCACTGCCGGCATGGTTCTGAGAAGAAAATGAGTTTTTTCGTAAGAAACCTTGTGCTTCCAGTTCCTTGTAGGAAGCTCACCCTGCTCTGCTCTATACCTAAAGTGAAAGTCAACGTGAGACTTGCTTCGAAGTAAGGCCTTGATCATCCTTGCAAAACGGGAGGCGTGCAGCAGCTCCATGAGGCCTTCATCGTTGTTCTGCTTTAGTTTCACGGTAGTAAGCCTTTCAAGACTCCTAGGGACCTTGCTTCAGCACCCTTTTCGGTACCAGAACACTGCGGAGAGCCAGGAAGCTCTGGTCCTGCGTATATGCTGCGTGTCAACCTAGAAATTAGAGACTGATGGCACAAGGCTTGTTTTCCCATTAGGAAAGCTCCGTTCATGCGGCCTCGAAGCTACCTGAAAAGCATTGTTGTTGCCTGGGTTTTCGTCACTGCCGACATGGTTCTGAGAAGAAAATGAGTTTTCATGGAAGAAACCTTGTGCTTCCAGTTCCTTGTTGGAAGCTCACCCTGCTCTGCTCTATACCAAAAGTGAAAGCCAAGGTGAGCCCTAGCCTCGAAGTAAGGCCCTGATTTGCCTTGCCAATGGGGAGGCGTGCAGCAGCTCCATGAGGCCTTCCTCACTGTTCTGCTTGAGTTTCACGGTAGTAAGCCTTTCAAGACTCCTAGGGACCTTGCTTCAGCACCTGTTTCCGTACCAGAATATTGAGGAGACACAGGAAGCTCTAGTCCTGTTAAGCAACTTCCAGCCCCGTAGGCCTTTTGGAACACCCCAGTGTTGGCTAGAGAAAGGCAACACACTGCACTCTTCCTTGGCAGAGCCAGATTACCTCAGCTCCACACAGGATTCACGACCACACTTCTCGACTGTCCTCCATGCAGTGGATGTAACCTCATTCCCCTAGCTGAACTCTATTGAGAAAAACACTCTGCTTCTAATCCCGTTTCACTTTTTACACTTCGAGTCACGCATCCTCAAGGGGGTGGTCGGCTTGCATTCCAAGTACAATTTTAGCACAGTTCTTGGTGTAACACAGCAGGTCTTTTGAAGAGGCACAGGTCTCTAAGTCTCCCTCGCGCATCCTTGGTTTAGGCACTTTGCTGCACGCAGAAAACCGGTCGTAGAAAAAAGTTGATTCAGGGGAAGCCCCAGTGGGGATCGTGAATCTCTTTTGACGTGGTAGCATCAACATGTACTTATGCTGCGTGTCAACCTGGAAATGGGAGACTGAAGGCACAAAGCTTGTTTTCCCGTTTTGAAAGCTCCATTCATGCGGCCTCGAAGCTACCTGAAAAGCAGTGTTGTTACCGTGCTTTTCCTTACAGCCGGCATGGCACATAGAAGAAAATGAGTTTTCTCGAAAGAAACCTTGTGCTTCCAGTTCCTACTTGGAACCTCACCCTGCTCTGCTCTATACCAAACGTGAAAGTCAATGTGAGCACTAGCCTCGAAGTAAGGCCCTGATTATGCTGGCAAAACGGGAGGCGTGCAGCAGCTCCATGAGGCCTTCATCGCTGTTCTGCTTTAGTTGAACGGTAGTAAGCTCTCCAAGACTCCTAGGGACTTTGCTTAAGCAACCGTTTCGGTACCAGAACACTGCGTACAGCCAGGAAGCCTTGGTCCTGCGTGTATGCTGCGTGTCTACCTAGAAATTAGAGACTGATGGCACAAGGCTTGTTTTCCCATTATGAAAGCTCCGTTCATGCGGCCTCGAAGCTACCGGAAAAGCATTGTTGTTGGCGGGGATTTAGTCACTGCCGGCATGGTTCTGAGAAGAAAATGAGTTTTTTCGTAAGAAACCTTGTGCTTCCAGTTCCTTGTAGGAAGCTCACCCTGCTCTGCTCTATACCTAAAGTGAAAGTCAACGTGAGACTTACTTCGAAGTAAGGCCTTGATCATCCTTGCAAAACGGGAGGCGTGCAGCAGCTCCATGAGGCCTTCATCGTTGTTCTGCTTTAGTTTCACGGTAGTAAGCCTTTCAAGACTCCTAGGGACCTTGCTTCAGCACCCGTTTCGGTACCAGAACACTGCGGAGAGCCAGGAAGCTCTGGTCCTGCGTATATGCTGCGTGTCAACCTAGAAATTAGAGACTGATGGCACAAGGCTTGTTTTCCCATTAGGAAAGCTCCGTTCATGCGGCCTCGAAGCTACCTGAAAAGCATTGTTGTTGCCTGGGTTTTCGTCACTGCCGACATGGTTCTGAGAAGAAAATGAGTTTTCATGGAAGAAACCTTGTGCTTCCAGTTCCTTGTTGGAAGCTCACCCTGCTCTGCTCTATACCAAAAGTGAAAGCCAAGGTGAGCCCTAGCCTCGAAGTAAGGCCCTGATTTGCCTTGCCAATGGGGAGGCGTGCAGCAGCTCCATGAGGCCTTCCTCACTGTTCTGCTTGAGTTTCACGGTAGTAAGCCTTTCAAGACTCCTAGGGACCTTACTTCAGCACCCGTTTCCGTACCAGAATATTGAGGAGACACAGGAAGCTCTAGTCCTGTTAAGCAACTTCCAGCCCCGTAGGCCTTTTGGAACACCCCAGTGTTGGCTAGAGAAAGGCAACACACTGCACTCTTCCTTGGCAGAGCCAGATTACCTCAGCTCCACACAGGATTCACGACCACACTTCTCGACTGTCCTCCATGCAGTGGATGTAACCTCATTCCCCTAGCTGAACTCTATTGAGAAAAACACTCTGCTTCTAATCCCGTTTCACTTTTTACACTTCGAGTCACGCATCCTCAAGGGGGTGGTCGGCTTGCATTCCAAGTACAATTTAAGCACAGTTCTTGGTGTAACACAGCAGGTCTTTTGAAGAGGCACAGGTCTCTAAGTCTCCCTCGCGCATCCTTGGTTTAGGCACTTTGCTGCACGCAGAAAACCGGTCGTAGAAAAAAGTTGATTCAGGGGAAGCCCCAGTGGGGATCGTGAATCTCTTTTGACGTGGTAGCATCAACATGTACTTATGCTGCGTGTCAACCTGGAAATGGGAGACTGAAGGCACAAAGCTTGTTTTCCCGTTTTGAAAGCTCCATTCATGCGGCCTCGAAGCTACCTGAAAAGCACTGTTGTTACCGTGCTTTTCCTTACAGCCGGCATGGCACATAGAAGAAAATGAGTTTTCTCGAAAGAAACCTTGTGCTTCCAGTTCCTACTTGCAACCTCACCCTGCTCTGCGCTATACCAAACGTGAAAGTCAATGTGAGCACTAGCCTCGAAGTAAGGCCCTGATTATGCTGGCAAAACGGGAGGCGTGCAGCAGCTCCATGAGGCCTTCATCGCTGTTCTGCTTTAGTTGAACGGTAGTAAGCTCTCCAAGACTCCTAGGGACTTTGCTTAAGCAACCGTTTCGGTACCAGAACACTGCGTAGAGCCAGGAAGCTTTGGTCCTGCGTGTATGCTGCGTGTGTACCTAGAAATTAGAGACTGATGGCACAAGGCTTGTTTTCCCATTATGAAAGCTCCGTTCATGCGGCCTCGAAGCTACCGGAAAATCATTGTTGTTGGCGGGGTTTTAGTCACTGCCGGCATGGTTCTGAGAAGAAAATGAGTTTTTTCGTAAGAAACCTTGTGCTTCCAGTTCCTTGTAGGAAGCTCACCCTGCTCTGCTCTATACCTAAAGTGAAAGTCAACGTGAGACTTGCTTCGAAGTAAGGCCTTGATCATCCTTGCAAAACGGGAGGCGTGCAGCAGCTCCATGAGGCCTTCATCGTTGTTCTGCTTTAGTTTCACGGTAGTAAGCCTTTCAAGACTCCTAGGGACCTTGCGTCAGCACCCGTTTCGGTACCAGAACACTGCGGAGAGCCAGGAAGCTCTGGTCCTGCGTGTATGCTGCGTGTCAACCTAGAAATTAGAGACTGATGGCACAAGGCTTGTTTTCCCATTAGGAAAGCTCCGTTCATGCGGCCTCGAAGCTACCTGAAAAGCATTGTTGTTGCCTGGGTTTTCGTCACTGCCGACATGGTTCTGAGAAGAAAATGAGTTTTCATGGAAGAAACCTTGTGCTTCCAGTTCCTTGTTGGAAGCTCACCCTGCTGTGCTCTATACCAAACGTGAAAGTCAATGTGAGCACTAGCCTCGAAGTAAGGCCCTGATTATGCTGGCAAAACGGGAGGCGTGCAGCAGCTCCATGAGGCCTTCATCGCTGTTCTGCTTTAGTTGAACGGTAGTCAGCTCTCCAAGACTCCTAGGGACTTTGCTTAAGCAACCGTTTCGGTACCAGAACACTGCGTAGAGCCAGGAAGCTTTGGTCCTGCGTGTATGCTGCGTGTGTACCTAGAAATTAGAGACTGATGGCACAAGGCTTGTTTTCCCATTAGGAAAGCTCCGTTCATGCGGCCTCGAAGCTACCGGAAAAGCATTGTTGTTGGCGGGGTTTTAGTCACTGCCGGCATGGTTCTGAGAAGAAAATGAGTTTTTTCGTAAGAAACCTTGTGCTTCCAGTTCCTTGTAGGAAGCTCACCCTGCTCTGCTCTATACCTAAAGTGAAAGGCAACGTGAGACTTGCTTCGAAGTAAGGCCTTGATTATCCTTGCAAAACGGGAGGCGTGCAGCAGCTCCATGAGGCCTTCATCGTTGTTCTGCTTTAGTTTCACGGTAGTAAGCCTTTCAAGACTCCTAGGGACCTTGCTTCAGCCCCTGTTTCGGTACCAGAACACTGCGGAGAGCCAGGAAGCTCTGGTCCTGCGTGTATGCTGCGTGTCAACCTAGAAATTAGAGACTGATGGCACAAGGCTTGTTTTCCCATTAGGAAAGCTCCGTTCATGCGGCCTCGAAGCTACCTGAAAAGCATTGTTGTTGCCTGGGTTTTCGTCACTGCCGACATGGTTCTGAGAAGAAAATGAGTTTTCATGGAAGAAACCTTGTGCTTCCAGTTCCTTGTTGGAAGCTCACCCTGCTCTGCTCTATACCAAAAGTGAAAGCCAAGGTGAGCCCTAGCCTCGAAGTAAGGCCCTGATTTGCCTTGCCAATGGGGAGGCGTGCAGCAGCTCCATGAGGCCTTCCTCACTGTTCTGCTTGAGTTTCACGGTAGTAAGCCTTTCAAGACTCCTAGGGACCTTGCTTCAGCACCCGTTTCCGTACCAGAATATTGAGGAGACACAGGAAGCTCTAGTCCTGTTAAGCAACTTCCAGCCCCGTAGGCCTTTTGGAACACCCCAGTGTGGGCTAGAGAAAGGCAACACACTGCACTCTTCCTTGGCAGAGCCAGATTACCTCAGCTCCACACAGGATTCACGACCACACTTCTCGACTGTCCTCCATGCAGTGGATGTAACCTCATTCCCCTAGCTGAACTCTATTGAGAAAAACACTCTGCTTCTAATCCCGTTTCACTTTTTAAACTTCGAGTCACGCATCCTCAAGGGGGTGGTCGGCTTGCATTCCAAGTACAATTTAAGCATCGTTCTTGGTGTAACACAGCAGGTGTTTTGAAGAGGCACAGGTCTCTAAGTCTCCCTCGCGCATCCTTTGTTTAGGCACTTTGCTGCACGCAGAAAACCGGTCGTAGAAAAAAGTTGATTCAGGGGAAGCCCCAGTGGGAATCGTGAATCTCCTTTGACGTGGTAGCATCAACATGTACTTATGCTGCGTGTCAACCTGGAAATGGGAGACTGAAGGCACAAAGCTTGTTTTCCCGTTTTGAAAGCTCCATTCATGCGGCCTCGAAGCTACCTGAAAAGCACTGTTGTTACCGTGCTTTTCCTTACAGCCGGCATGGCACATAGAAGAAAATGAGTTTTCTCGAAAGAAACCTTGTGCTTCCAGTTCCTACTTGGAACCTCACCCTGCTCTGCTCTATACGAAACGTGAAAGTCAATGTGAACACTAGCCTCGAAGTAAGGCCCTGATTATGCTGGCAAAACGGGAGGCGTGCAGCAGCTCCATGAGGCCTTCATCGCTGTTCTGCTTTAGTTGAACGGTAGTAAGCTCTCCAAGACTCCTAGGGACTTTGCTTAAGCAACCGTTTCGGTACCAGAACACTGCGTAGAGCTAGGAAGCTTTGGTCCTGCGTGTATGCTGCGTGTGTACCTAGAAATTAGAGACTGATGGCACAAGGCTTGTTTTCCCATTAGGAAAGCTCCGTTCATGCGGCCTCGAAGCTACCGGAAAAGCATTGTTGTTGGCGGGGTTTTAGTCACTGCCGGCATGGTTCTGAGAAGAAAATGAGTTTTTTCGTAAGAAACCTTGTGCTTCCAGTTCCTTGTAGGAGGCTCACCCTGCTCTGCTCTATACCTAAAGTGAAAGTCAACGTGAGACTTGCTTCGAAGTAAGGCCTTGATTATCCTTGCAAAACGGGAGGCGTGCAGCAGCTCCATGAGGCCTTCATCGTTGTTCTGCTTTAGTTTCACGGTAGTAAGCCTTTCAAGACTCCTAGGGACCTTGCTTCAGCCCCTGTTTCGGTACCAGAACACTGCGGAGAGCCAGGAAGCTCTGGTCCTGCGTGTATGCTGCGTGTCAACCTAGAAATTAGAGACTGATGGCACAAGGCTTGTTTTCCCATTAGGAAAGCTCCGTTCATGCGGCCTCGAAGCTACCTGAAAAGCATTGTTGTTGCCTGGGTTTTCGTCACTGCCGACATGGTTCTGAGAAGAAAATGAGTTTTCATGGAAGAAACCTTGTGCTTCCAGTTCCTTGTTGGAAGCTCACCCTGCTCTGCTCTATACCAAAAGTGAAAGCCAACGTGAGCCCTAGCCTCGAAGTAAGGCCCTGATTTGCCTTGCCAATGGGGAGGCGTGCAGCAGCTCCATGAGGCCTTCATCGTTGTTCTGCTTTAGTTTCACGGTAGTAAGCCTTTCAAGACTCCTAGGGACCTTGCTTCAGCCCCTGTTTCGGTACCAGAACACTGCGGAGAGCCAGGAAGCTCTGGTCCTGCGTGTATGCTGCGTGTCAACCTAGAAATTAGAGACTGATGGCACAAGGCTTGTTTTCCCATTAGGAAAGCTCCGTTCATGCGGCCTCGAAGCTACCTGAAAAGCATTGTTGTTGCCTGGGTTTTCGTCACTGCCGACATGGTTCTGAGAAGAAAATGAGTTTTCATGGAAGAAACCTTGTGCTTCCAATTCCTTGTTGGAAGCTCACCCTGCTCTGCTCTATACCAAAAGTGAAAGCCAACGTGAGCCCTAGCCTCGAAGAAAGGCCCTGAATTGCCTTGCCAATGGGGAGGCGTGCAGCAGCTCCATGAGGCCTTCCTCACTGTTCTGCTTGAGTTTCACGGTAGTAAGCCTTTCAAGACTCCTAGGGACCTTGCTTCAGCACCCGTTTCCGTACCAGAATATTGAGGAGACACAGGAAGCTCTAGTCCTGTTAAGCAACTTCCAGCCCCGTAGGCCTTTTGGAACACCCCTGTGTTGGCTAGAGAAAGGCAACACACTGCACTCTTCCTTGGCAGAGCCAGATTACCTCAGCTCCACACAGGATTCACGACCACACTTCTCGACTGTCCTCCATGCAGTGGATGTAACCTCATTCCCCTAGCTGAACTCTATTGAGAAAAACACTCTGCTTCTAATCCCGTTTCACTTTTTACACTTCGAGTCACGCATCCTCAAGGGGGTGGTCGGCTTGCATTCCAAGTACAATTTAAGCACAGTTCTTGGTGTAACACAGCAGGTCTTTTGAAGAGGCACAGGTCTCTAAGTCTCCCTCGCGCATCCTTTGTTTAGGCACTTGGCTGCACGCAGAAAACCGGTCGTAGAAAAAAGTTGATTCAGGGGAAGCCCCAGTGGGGATCGTGAATCTCTTTTGACGTGGTAGCATCAACATGTACTTATGCTGCGTGTCAACCTGGAAATGGGAGACTGAAGGCACAAAGCTTGTTTTCCCGTTTTGAAAGCTCCATTCATGCGGCCTCGAAGCTACCTGAAAAGCAGTGTTGTTACCGTGCTTTTCCTTACAGCCGGCATGGCACATAGAAGAAAATGAGTTTTCTCGAAAGAAACCTTGTGCTTCCAGTTCCTACTTGGAACCTCACCCTGCTCTGCTCTATACCAAACGTGAAAGTCAATGTGAGCACTAGCCTCGAAGTAAGGCCCTGATTATGCTGGCAAATCGGGAGGCATGCAGCAGCTCCATGAGGCCTTCATCGCTGTTCTGCTTTAGTTGAACGGTAGTAAGCTCTCCAAGACTCCTAGGGACTTTGCTTAAGCAACCGTTTCGGTACCAGAACACTGCGTACAGCCAGGAAGCCTTGGTCCTGCGTGTATGCTGTGTGTCTACCTAGAAATTAGAGACTGATGGCACAAGGCTTGTTTTCCCATTATGAAAGCTCCGTTCATGCGGCCTCGAAGCTACCGGAAAAGCATTGTTGTTGGCGGGGATTTAGTCACTGCCGGCATGGTTCTGAGAAGAAAATGAGTTTTTTCGTAAGAAACCTTGTGCTTCCAGTTCCTTGTAGGAAGCTCACCCTGCTCTGCTCTATACCTAAAGTGAAAGTCAACGTGAGACTTGCTTCGAAGTAAGGCCTTGATCATCCTTGCAAAACGGGAGGCGTGCAGCAGCTCCATGAGGCCTTCATCGTTGTTCTGCTTTAGTTTCACGGTAGTAAGCCTTTCAAGACTCCTAGGGACCTTGCTTCAGCCCCCGTTTCGGTACCAGAACACTGCGGAGAGCCAGGAAGCTCTGGTCCTGCGTATATGCTGCGTGTCAACCTAGAAATTAGAGACTGATGGCACAAGGCTTGTTTTCCCATTAGGAAAGCTCCGTTCATGCGGCCTCGAAGCTACCTGAAAAGCATTGTTGTTGCCTGGGTTTTCGTCACTGCCGACATGGTTCTGAGAAGAAAATGAGTTTTCATGGAAGAAACCTTGTGCTTCCAGTTCCTTGTTGGAAGCTCACCCTGCTCTGCTCTATACCAAAAGTGAAAGCCAAGGTGAGCCCTAGCCTCGAAGTAAGGCCCTGATTTGCCTTGCCAATGGGGAGGCGTGCAGCAGCTCCATGAGGCCTTCCTCACTGTTCTGCTTGAGTTTCACGGTAGTAAGCCTTTCAAGACTCCTAGGGACCTTGCTTCAGCACCCGTTTCCGTACCAGAATATTGAGGAGACACAGGAAGCTCTAGTCCTGTTAAGCAACTTCCAGCCCCGTAGGCCTTTTGGAACACCCCAGTGTTGGCTAGAGAAAGGCAACACACTGCACTCTTCCTTGGCAGAGCCAGATTACCTCAGCTCCACACAGGATTCACGACCACACTTCTCGACTGTCCTCCATGCAGTGGATGTAACCTCATTCCCCTAGCTGAACTCTATTGAGAAAAACACTCTGCTTCTAATCCCGTTTCACTTTTTACACTTCGAGTCACGCATCCTCAAGGGGGTGGTCGGCTTGCATTCCAAGTACAATTTAAGCACAGTTCTTGGTGTAACACAGCAGGTCTTTTGAAGAGGCACAGGTCTCTAAGTCTCCCTCGCGCATCCTTTGTTTAGGCACTTTGCTGCACGCAGCAAACCGGTCGTAGAAAAAAGTTGATTCAGGGGAAGCCCCAGTGGGGATCGTGAATCTCTTTTGACGTGGTAGCATCAACATGTACTTATGCTGCGTGTCAACCTGGAAATGGGAGACTGAAGGCACAAAGCTTGTTTTCCCGTTTTGAAAGCTCCATTCATGCGGCCTCGAAGCTACCTGAAAAGCACTGTTGTTACCGTGCTTTTCCTTACAGCCGGCATGGCACATAGAAGAAAATGAGTTTTCTCGAAAGAAACCTTGTGCTTCCAGTTCCTACTTGGAACCTCACCCTGCTCTGCTCTATACCAAACGTGAAAGTCAATGTGAGCACTAGCCTCGAAGTAAGGCCCTGATTATGCTGGCAAAACGGGAGGCGTGCAGCAGCTCCATGAGGCCTTCATCGCTGTTCTGCTCTAGTTGAACGGTAGTCAGCTCTCCAAGACTCCTAGGGACTTTGCTTAAGCAACCGTTTCGGTACCAGAACACTGCGTAGAGCCAGGAAGCTTTGGTCCTGCGTGTATGCTGCGTGTGTACCTAGAAATTAGAGACTGATGGCACAAGGCTTGTTTTCCCATTAGGAAAACTCCGTTCATGTGGCCTGGAAGCTACCGGAAAAGCATTGTTGTTGGCGGGGTTTTAGTCACTGCCGGCATGGTTCTGAGAAGAAAATGAGTTTTTTCGTAAGAAACCTTGTGCTTCCAGTTCCTTGTAGGAAGCTCACCCTGCTCTGCTCTATACCTAAAGTGAAAGTCAACGTGAGACTTGCTTCGAAGTAAGGCCTTGATCATCCTTGCAAAACGGGAGGCGTGCAGCAGCTCCATGAGGCCTTCATCGTTGTTCTGCTTTAGTTTCACGGTAGTAAGCCTTTCAAGACTCCTAGGGACCTTGCTTCAGCACCCTTTTCGGTACCAGAACACTGCGGAGAGCCAGGAAGCTCTGGTCCTGCGTATATGCTGCGTGTCAACCTAGAAATTAGAGACTGATGGCACAAGGCTTGTTTTCCCATTAGGAAAGCTCCGTTCATGCGGCCTCGAAGCTACCTGAAAAGCATTGTTGTTGCCTGGGTTTTCGTCACTGCCGACATGGTTCTGAGAAGAAAATGAGTTTTCATGGAAGAAACCTTGTGCTTCCAGTTCCTTGTTGGAAGCTCACCCTGCTCTGCTCTATACCAAAAGTGAAAGCCAAGGTGAGCCCTAGCCTCGAAGTAAGGCCCTGATTTGCCTTGCCAATGGGGAGGCGTGCAGCAGCTCCATGAGGCCTTCCTCACTGTTCTGCTTGAGTTTCACGGTAGTAAGCCTTTCAAGACTCCTAGGGACCTTGCTTCAGCACCTGTTTCCGTACCAGAATATTGAGGAGACACAGGAAGCTCTAGTCCTGTTAAGCAACTTCCAGCCCCGTAGGCCTTTTGGAACACCCCAGTGTTGGCTAGAGAAAGGCAACACACTGCACTCTTCCTTGGCAGAGCCAGATTACCTCAGCTCCACACAGGATTCACGACCACACTTCTCGACTGTCCTCCATGCAGTGGATGTAACCTCATTCCCCTAGCTGAACTCTATTGAGAAAAACACTCTGCTTCTAATCCCGTTTCACTTTTTACACTTCGAGTCACGCATCCTCAAGGGGGTGGTCGGCTTGCATTCCAAGTACAATTTAAGCACAGTTCTTGGTGTAACACAGCAGGTCTTTTGAAGAGGCACAGGTCTCTAAGTCTCCCTCGCGCATCCTTTGTTTAGGCACTTGGCTGCACGCAGCAAACCGGTCGTAGAAAAAAGTTGATTCAGGGGAAGCCCCAGTGGGGATCGTGAATCTCTTTTGACGTGGTAGCATCAACATGTACTTATGCTGCGTGTCAACCTGGAAATGGGAGACTGAAGGCACAAAGCTTGTTTTCCCGTTTTGAAAGCTCCATTCATGCGGCCTCGAAGCTACCTGAAAAGCAGTGTTGTTACCGTGCTTTTCCTTACAGCCGGCATGGCACATAGAAGAAAATGAGTTTTCTCGAAAGAAACCTTGTGCTTCCAGTTCCTACTTGGAACCTCACCCTGCTCTGCTCTATACCAAACGTGAAAGTCAATGTGAGCACTAGCCTCGAAGTAAGGCCCTGATTATGCTGGCAAAACGGGAGGCGTGCAGCAGCTCCATGAGGCCTTCATCGCTGTTCTGCTTTAGTTGAACGGTAGTCAGCTCTCCAAGACTCCTAGGGACTTTGCTTAAGCAACCGTTTCGGTACCAGAACACTGCGTAGAGCCAGGAAGCTTTGGTCCTGCGTGTATGCTGCGTGTGTACCTAGAAATTAGAGACTGATGGCACAAGGCTTGTTTTCCCATTAGGAAAACTCCGTTCATGTGGCCTGGAAGCTACCGGAAAAGCATTGTTGTTGGCGGGGTTTTAGTCACTGCCGGCATGGTTCTGAGAAGAAAATGAGTTTTTTCGTAAGAAACCTTGTGCTTCCAGTTCCTTGTAGGAAGCTCACCCTGCTCTGCTCTATACCTAAAGTGAAAGTCAACGTGAGACTTGCTTCGAAGTAAGGCCTCGATCATCCTTGCAAAACGGGAGGCGTGCAGCAGCTCCATGAGGCCTTCATCGTTGTTCTGCTTTAGTTTCACGGTAGTAAGCCTTTCAAGACTCCTAGGGACCTTGCTTCAGCACCCGTTTCGGTACCAGAACACTGCGGAGAGCCAGGAAGCTCTGGTCCTGCGTGTATGCTGCGTGTCAACCTAGAAATTAGAGACTGATGGCACAAGGCTTGTTTTCCCATTAGGAAAGCTCCGTTCATGCGGCCTCGAAGCTACCTGAAAAGCATTGTTGTTGCCTGGGTTTTCGTCACTGCCGACATGGTTCTGAGAAGAAAATGAGTTTTCATGGAAGAAACCTTGTGCTTCCAGTTCCTTGTTGGAAGCTCACCCTGCTCTGCTCTATACCAAAAGTGAAAGCCAAGGTGAGCCCTAGCCTCGAAGTAAGGCCCTGATTTGCCTTGCCAATGGGGAGGCGTGCAGCAGCTCCATGAGGCCTTCCTCACTGTTCTGCTTGAGTTTCACGGTAGTAAGCCTTTCAAGACTCCTAGGGACCTTGCTTCAGCACCCGTTTCCGTACCAGAATATTGAGGAGACACAGGAAGCTCTAGTCCTGTTAAGCAACGTCCAGCCCCGTAGGCCTTTTGGAACACCCCAGTGTTGGCTAGAGAAAGGCAACACACTGCACTCTTCCTTGGCAGAGCCAGATTACCTCAGCTCCACACAGGATTCACGACCACACTTCTCGCCTGTCCTCCATGCAGTGGATGTAACCTCATTCCCCTAGCTGAACTCTATTGAGAAAAACACTCTGCTTCTAATCCCGTTTCACTTTTTACACTTCGAGTCACGCATCCTCAAGGGGGTGGTCGGCTTGCATTCCAAGTACAATTTAAGCATAGTTCTTGGTGTAACACAGCAGGTCTTTTGAAGAGGCACAGGTCTCTAAGTCTCCCTCGCGCATCCTTTGTTTAGGCACTTTGCTGCATGCAGAAAACCGGTCGTAGAAAAAAGTTGATTCAGGGGAATCCCCAGTGGGGATCGTGAATCTCTTTTGACGTGGTAGCATCAACATGTACTTATGCTGCGTGTCAACCTGGAAATGGGAGACTGAAGGCACAAAGCTTGTTTTCCCGTTTTGAAAGCTCCATTCATGCGGCCTCGAAGCTACCTGAAAAGCACTGTTGTTACCGTGCTTTTCCTTACAGCCGGCATGGCACATAGAAGAAAATGAGTTTTCTCGAAAGAAACCTTGTGCTTCCAGTTCCTACTTGGAACCTCACCCTGCTCTGCTCTATACCAAACGTGAAAGTCAATGTGAGCACTAGCCTCGAAGTAAGGCCCTGATTATGCTGGCAAAACGGGAGGCGTGCAGCAGCTCCATGAGGCCTTCATCGCTGTTCTGCTTTAGTTGAACGGTAGTCAGCCCTCCAAGACTCCTAGGGACTTTGCTTAAGCAACCGTTTCGGTACCAGAACACTGCGTAGAGCCAGGAAGCTTTGGTCCTGCGTGTATGCTGCGTGTGTACCTAGAAATTAGAGACTGATGGCACAAGGCTTGTTTTCCCATTAGGAAACTCCGTTCATGCGGCCTCGAAGCTACCGGAAAAGCATTGTTGTTGGCGGGGTTTTAGTCACTGCCGGCATGGTTCTGAAGAGAAAATGAGTTTTTTCGTAAGAAACCTTGTGCTTCCAGTTCCTTGTAGGAAGCTCACCCTGCTCTGCTCTATACCTAAAGTGAAAGTCAACGTGAGACTTGCTTCGAAGTAAGGCTTTGATTATCCTTGCAAAACGGGAGGCGTGCAGCAGCTCCATGAGGCCTTCATCGTTGTTCTGCTTTAGTTTCACGGTAGTAAGCCTTTCAAGACTCCTAGGGACCTTGCTTCAGCCCCCGTTTCGGTACCAGAACACTGCGGAGAGCCAGGAAGCTCTGGTCCTGCGTGTATGCTGCGTGTCAACCTAGAAATTAGAGACTGATGGCACAAGGCTTGTTTTCCCATTAGGAAAGCTCCGTTCATGAGGCCTCGAAGCTACCTGAAAAGCATTGTTGTTGCCTGGGTTATCGTCACTGCCGACATGGTTCTGAGAAGAAAATGAGTTTTCATGGAAGAAACCTTGTGCTTCCAGTTCCTTGTTGGAAGCTCACCCTGCTCTGCTCTATACCAAAAGTGAAAGCCAACGTGAGCCCTAGCCTCGAAGTAAGGCCCTGATTTGCCTTGCCAATGGGGAGGCGTGCAGCAGCTCCATGAGGCCTTCCTCACTGTTCTGCTTGAGTTTCACGGTAGTAAGCCTTTCAAGACTCCTAGGGACCTTGCTTCAGCACCCGTTTCCGTACCAGAATATTGAGGAGACACAGGAAGCTCTAGTCCTGTTAAGCAACTTCCAGCCCCGTAGGCCTTTTGGAACACCCCAGTGTTGGCTAGAGAAAGGCAACACACTGCACTCTTCCTTGGCAGAGCCAGATTACCTCAGCTCCACACAGGATTCACGACCACACTTCTCGACTGTCCTCCATGCAGTGGATGTAACCTCATTCCCCTAGCTGAACTCTATTGAGAAAAACACTCTGCTTCTAATCCCGATTCACTTTTTACACTTCGAGTCACGCATCCTCAAGGGGGTGGTCGGCTTGCATTCCAAGTACAATTTAAGCACCGTTCTTGGTGTAACACAGCAGGTGTTTTGAAGAGGCACAGGTCTCTAAGTCTCCCTCGCGCATCCTTTGTTTAGGCACTTTGCTGCACGCAGAAAACCGGTCGTAGAAAAAAGTTGATTCAGGGGAAGCCCCAGTGGGAATCGTGAATCTCCTTTGACGTGGTAGCATCAACATGTACTTATGCTGCGTGTCAACCTGGAAATGGGAGACTGAAGGCACAAAGCTTGTTTTCCCGTTTTGAAAGCTCCATTCATGCGGCCTCGAAGCTACCTGAAAAGCAGTGTTGTTACTGTGCTTTTCCTTACAGCCGGCATGGCACATAGAAGAAAATGAGTTTTCTCGAAAGAAACCTTGTGCTTCCAGTTCCTACTTGGAACCTCACCCTGCTCTGCTCTATACCAAACGTGAAAGTCAATGTGAACACTAGCCTCGAAGTAAGGCCCTGATTATGCTGGCAAAACGGGAGGCGTGCAGCAGCTCCATGAGGCCTTCATCGCTGTTCTGCTTTAGTTGAACGGTAGTAAGCTCTCCAAGACTCCTAGGGACTTTGCTTAAGCAACCGTTTCGGTACCAGAACACTGCGTAGAGCCAGGAAGCTTTGGTCCTGCGTGTATGCTGCGTGTGTACCTAGAAATTAGAGACTGATGGCACAAGGCTTGTTTTCCCATTAGGAAAGCTCCGTTCATGCGGCCTCGAAGCTACCGGAAAAGCATTGTTGTTGGCGGGGTTTTAGTCACTGCCGGCATGGTTCTGAAGAGAAAATGAGTTTTTTCGTAAGAAACCTTGTGCTTCCAGTTCCTTGTAGGAAGCTCACCCTGCTCTGCTCTATACCTAAAGTGAAAGTCAACGTGAGACTTGCTTCGAAGTAAGGCTTTGATCATCCTTGCAAAACGGGAGGCGTGCAGCAGCTCCATGAGGCCTTCATCGTTGTTCTGCTTTAGTTTCACGGTAGTAAGCCTTTCAAGACTCCTAGGGACCTTGCTTCAGCACCCGTTTCGGTACCAGAACACTGCGGAGAGCCAGAATGCTCTGGTGCTGCGTGTATGCTGCGTGTCAACCTAGAAATTAGAGACTGATGGCACAAGGCTTGTTTTCCCATTAGGAAAGCTCCGTTCATGAGGCCTCGAAGCTACCTGAAAAGCATTGTTGTTGCCTGGGTTATCGTCACTGCCGACATGGTTCTGAGAAGAAAATGAGTTTTCATGGAAGAAACCTTGTGCTTCCAGTTCCTTGTTGGAAGCTCACCCTGCTCTGCTCTATACCAAAAGTGAAAGCCAACGTGAGCCCTAGCCTCGAAGTAAGGCCCTGATTTGCCTTGCCAATGGGGAGGCGTGCAGCAGCTCCATGAGGCCTTCCTCACTGTTCTGCTTGAGTTTCACGGTAGTAAGCCTTTCAAGACTCCTAGGGACCTTGCTTCAGCACCCGTTTCCGTACCAGAATATTGAGGAGACACAGGAAGCTCTAGTCCTGTTAAGCAACTTCCAGCCCCGTAGGCCTTTTGGAACACCCCAGTGTTGGCTAGAGAAAGGCAACACACTGCACTCTTCCTTGGCAGAGCCAGATTACCTCAGCTCCACACAGGATTCACGACCACACTTCTCGACTGTCCTCCATGCAGTGGATGTAACCTCATTCCCCTAGCTGAACTCTATTGAGAAAAACACTCTGCTTCTAATCCCGTTTCACTTTTTACACTTCGAGTCACGCATCCTCAAGGGGGTGGTCGGCTTGCATTCCAAGTACAATTTAAGCACAGTTCTTGGTGTAACACAGCAGGTCTTTTGAAGAGGCACAGGTCTCTAAGTCTCCCTCGCGCATCCTTTGTTTAGGCACTTTGCTGCACGCAGCAAACCGGTCGTAGAAAAAAGTTGATTCAGGGGAAGCCCCAGTGGGGATCGTGAATCTCTTTTGACGTGGTAGCATCAACATGTACTTATGCTGCGTGTCAACCTGGAAATGGGAGACTGAAGGCACAAAGCTTGTTTTCCCGTTTTGAAAGCTCCATTCATGCGGCCTCGAAGCTACCTGAAAAGCACTGTTGTTACCGTGCTTTTCCTTACAGCCGGCATGGCACATAGAAGAAAATGAGTTTTCTCGAAAGAAACCTTGTGCTTCCAGTTCCTACTTGGAACCTCACCCTGCTCTGCTCTATACCAAACGTGAAAGTCAATGTGAGCACTAGCCTCGAAGTAAGGCCCTGATTATGCTGGCAAAACGGGAGGCGTGCAGCAGCTCCATGAGGCCTTCATCGCTGTTCTGCTTTAGTTGAACGGTAGTCAGCTCTCCAAGACTCCTAGGGACTTTGCTTAAGCAACCGTTTCGGTACCAGAACACTGCGTAGAGCCAGGAAGCTTTGGTCCTGCGTGTATGCTGCGTGTGTACCTAGAAATTAGAGACTGATGGCACAAGGCTTGTTTTCCCATTAGGAAAACTCCGTTCATGTGGCCTGGAAGCTACCGGAAAAGCATTGTTGTTGGCGGGGTTTTAGTCACTGCCGGCATGGTTCTGAGAAGAAAATGAGTTTTTTCGTAAGAAACCTTGTGCTTCCAGTTCCTTGTAGGAAGCTCACCCTGCTCTGCTCTATACCTAAAGTGAAAGTCAACGTGAGACTTGCTTCGAAGTAAGGCCTTGATCATCCTTGCAAAACGGGAGGCGTGCAGCAGCTCCATGAGGCCTTCATCGTTGTTCTGCTTTAGTTTCACGGTAGTAAGCCTTTCAAGACTCCTAGGGACCTTGCTTCAGCACCCGTTTCGGTACCAGAACACTGCGGAGAGCCAGGAAGCTCTGGTCCTGCGTGTATGCTGCGTGTCAACCTAGAAATTAGAGACTGATGGCACAAGGCTTGTTTTCCCATTAGGAAAGCTCCGTTCATGCGGCCTCGAAGCTACCTGAAAAGCATTGTTGTTGCCTGGGTTTTCGTCACTGCCGACATGGTTCTGAGAAGAAAATGAGTTTTCATGGAAGAAACCTTGTGCTTCCAGTTCCTTGTTGGAAGCTCACCCTGCTCTGCTCTATACCAAAAGTGAAAGCCAAGGTGAGCCCTAGCCTCGAAGTAAGGCCCTGATTTGCCTTGCCAATGGGGAGGCGTGCAGCAGCTCCATGAGGCCTTCCTCACTGTTCTGCTTGAGTTTCACGGTAGTAAGCCTTTCAAGACTCCTAGGGACCTTGCTTCAGCACCCGTTTCCGTACCAGAATATTGAGGAGACACAGGAAGCTCTAGTCCTGTTAAGCAACTTCCAGCCCCGTAGGCCTTTTGGAACACCCCAGTGTTGGCTAGAGAAAGGCAACACACTGCACTCTTCCTTGGCAGAGCCAGATTACCTCAGCTCCACACAGGATTCACGACCACACTTCTCGACTGTCCTCCATGCAGTGGATGTAACCTCATTCCCCTAGCTGAACTCTATTGAGAAAAACACTCTGCTTGTAATCCCATTTCACTTTTTACACTTCGAGTCACGCATCCTCAAGGGGGTGGTCGGCTTGCATTCCAAGTACAATTTAAGCACAGTTCTTGGTGTAACACAGCAGGTCTTTTGAAGAGGCACAGGTCTCTAAGTCTCCCTCGCGCATCCTTTGTTTAGGCACTTTGCTGCACGCAGAAAACCGGTCGTAGAAAAAAGTTGATTCAGGGGAATCCCCAGTGGGGATCGTGAATCTCTTTTGACGTGGTAGCATCAACATGTACTTATGCTGCGTGTCAACCTGGAAATGGGAGACTGAAGGCACAAAGCTTGTTTTCCCGTTTTGAAAGCTCCATTCATGCGGCCTCGAAGCTACCTGAAAAGCACTGTTGTTACCGTGCTTTTCCTTACAGCCGGCATGGCACATAGAAGAAAATGAGTTTTCTCGAAAGAAACCTTGTGCTTCCAGTTCCTACTTGGAACCTCACCCTGCTCTGCTCTATACCAAACGTGAAAGTCAATGTGAGCACTAGCCTCGAAGTAAGGCCCTGATTATGCTGGCAAAACGGGAGGCGTGCAGCAGCTCCATGAGGCCTTCATCGCTGTTCTGCTTTAATTGAACGGTAGTCAGCCCTCCAAGACTCCTAGGGACTTTGCTTAAGCAACCGTTTCGGTACCAGAACACTGCGTAGAGCCAGGAAGCTTTGGTCCTGCGTGTATGCTGCGTGTGTACCTAGAAATTAGAGACTGATGGCACAAGGCTTGTTTTCCCATTAGGAAAGCTCCGTTCATGCGGCCTCGAAGCTACCGGAAAAGCATTGTTGTTGGCGGGGTTTTAGTCACTGCCGGCATGGTTCTGAAGAGAAAATGAGTTTTTTCGTAAGAAACCTTGTGCTTCCAGTTCCTTGTAGGAAGCTCACCCTGCTCTGCTCTATACCTAAAGTGAAAGTCAACGTGAGACTTGCTTCGAAGTAAGGCTTTGATTATCCTTGCAAAACGGGAGGCGTGCAGCAGCTCCATGAGGCCTTCATCGTTGTTCTGCTTTAGTTTCACGGTAGTAAGCCTTTCAAGACTCCTAGGGACCTTGCTTCAGCACCCGTTTCGGTACCAGAACACTGCAGAGAGCCAGAAAGCTCTGGTGCTGCGTGTATGCTGCGTGTCAACCTAGAAATTAGAGACTGATGGCACAAGGCTTGTTTTCCCATTAGGAAAGCTCCGTTCATGAGGCCTCGAAGCTACCTGAAAAGCATTGTTGTTGCCTGGGTTATCGTCACTGCCGACATGGTTCTGAGAAGAAAATGAGTTTTCATGGAAGAAACCTTGTGCTTCCAGTTCCTTGTTGGAAGCTCACCCTGCTCTGCTCTATACCAAAAGTGAAAGCCAACGTGAGCCCTAGCCTCGAAGTAAGGCCCTGATTTGCCTTGCCAATGGGGAGGCGTGCAGCAGCTCCATGAGGCCTTCCTCACTGTTCTGCTTGAGTTTCACGGTAGTAAGCCTTTCAAGACTCCTAGGGACCTTGCTTCAGCACCCGTTTCCGTACCAGAATATTGAGGAGACACAGGAAGCTCTAGTCCTGTTAAGCAACTTCCAGCCCCGTAGGCCTTTTGGAACACCCCAGTGTTGGCTAGAGAAAGGCAACACACTGCACTCTTCCTTGGCAGAGCCAGATTACCTCAGCTCCACACAGGATTCACGACCACACTTCTCGACTGTCCTCCATGCAGTGGATGTAACCTCATTCCCCTAGCTGAACTCTATTGAGAAAAACACTCTGCTTCTAATCCCGATTCACTTTTTACACTTCGAGTCACGCATCCTCAAGGGGGTGGTCGGCTTGCATTCCAAGTACAATTTAAGCACCGTTCTTGGTGTAACACAGCAGGTGTTTTGAAGAGGCACAGGTCTCTAAGTCTCCCTCGCGCATCCTTTGTTTAGGCACTTTGCTGCACGCAGAAAACCGGTCGTAGAAAAAAGTTGATTCAGGGGAAGCCCCAGTGGGAATCGTGAATCTCCTTTGACGTGGTAGCATCAACATGTACTTATGCTGCGTGTCAACCTGGAAATGGGAGACTGAAGGCACAAAGCTTGTTTTCCCGTTTTGAAAGCTCCATTCATGCGGCCTCGAAGCTACCTGAAAAGCAGTGTTGTTACTGTGCTTTTCCTTACAGCCGGCATGGCACATAGAAGAAAATGAGTTTTCTCGAAAGAAACCTTGTGCTTCCAGTTCCTACTTGGAACCTCACCCTGCTCTGCTCTATACGAAACGTGAAAGTCAATGTGAACACTAGCCTCGAAGTAAGGCCCTGATTATGCTGGCAAAACGGGAGGCGTGCAGCAGCTCCATGAGGCCTTCATCGCTGTTCTGCTTTAGTTGAACGGTAGTAAGCTCTCCAAGACTCCTAGGGACTTTGCTTAAGCAACCGTTTCGGTACCAGAACACTGCGTAGAGCCAGGAAGCTTTGGTCCTGCGTGTATGCTGCGTGTGTACCTAGAAATTAGAGACTGATGGCACAAGGCTTGTTTTCCCATTAGGAAAACTCCGTTCATGTGGCCTGGAAGCTACCGGAAAAGCATTGTTGTTGGCGGGGTTTTAGTCACTGCCGGCATGGTTCTGAGAAGAAAATGAGTTTTTTCGTAAGAAACCTTGTGCTTCCAGTTCCTTGTAGGAAGCTCACCCTGCTCTGCTCTATACCTAAAGTGAAAGTCAACGTGAGACTTGCTTCGAAGTAAGGCCTTGATCATCCTTGCAAAACGGGAGGCGTGCAGCAGCTCCATGAGGCCTTCATCGTTGTTCTGCTTTAGTTTCACGGTAGTAAGCCTTTCAAGACTCCTAGGGACCTTGCTTCAGCACCCGTTTCGGTACCAGAACACTGCGGAGAGCCAGGAAGCTCTGGTCCTGCGTGTATGCTGCGTGTCAACCTAGAAATTAGAGACTGATGGCACAAGGCTTGTTTTCCCATTAGGAAAGCTCCGTTCATGCGGCCTCGAAGCTACCTGAAAAGCATTGTTGTTGCCTGGGTTTTCGTCACTGCCGACATGGTTCTGAGAAGAAAATGAGTTTTCATGGAAGAAACCTTGTGCTTCCAGTTCCTTGTTGGAAGCTCACCCTGCTCTGCTCTATACCAAAAGTGAAAGCCAAGGTGAGCCCTAGCCTCGAAGTAAGGCCCTGATTTGCCTTGCCAATGGGGAGGCGTGCAGCAGCTCCATGAGGCCTTCCTCACTGTTCTGCTTGAGTTTCACGGTAGTAAGCCTTTCAAGACTCCTAGGGACCTTGCTTCAGCACCCGTTTCCGTACCAGAATATTGAGGAGACACAGGAAGCTCTAGTCCTGTTAAGCAACTTCCAGCCCCGTAGGCCTTTTGGAACACCCCAGTGTTGGCTAGAGAAAGGCAACACACTGCACTCTTCCTTGGCAGAGCCAGATTACCTCAGCTCCACACAGGATTCACGACCACACTTCTCGACTGTCCTCCATGCAGTGGATGTAACCTCATTCCCCTAGCTGAACTCTATTGAGAAAAACACTCTGCTTGTAATCCCATTTCACTTTTTACACTTCGAGTCACGCATCCTCAAGGGGGTGGTCGGCTTGCATTCCAAGTACAATTTAAGCACAGTTCTTGGTGTAACACAGCAGGTCTTTTGAAGAGGCACAGGTCTCTAAGTCTCCCTCGCGCATCCTTTGTTTAGGCACTTTGCTGCACGCAGAAAACCGGTCGTAGAAAAAAGTTGATTCAGGGGAATCCCCAGTGGGGATCGTGAATCTCTTTTGACGTGGTAGCATCAACATGTACTTATGCTGCGTGTCAACCTGGAAATGGGAGACTGAAGGCACAAAGCTTGTTTTCCCGTTTTGAAAGCTCCATTCATGCGGCCTCGAAGCTACCTGAAAAGCACTGTTGTTACCGTGCTTTTCCTTACAGCCGGCATGGCACATAGAAGAAAATGAGTTTTCTCGAAAGAAACCTTGTGCTTCCAGTTCCTACTTGGAACCTCACCCTGCTCTGCTCTATACCAAACGTGAAAGTCAATGTGAGCACTAGCCTCGAAGTAAGGCCCTGATTATGCTGGCAAAACGGGAGGCGTGCAGCAGCTCCATGAGGCCTTCATCGCTGTTCTGCTTTAATTGAACGGTAGTCAGCCCTCCAAGACTCCTAGGGACTTTGCTTAAGCAACCGTTTCGGTACCAGAACACTGCGTAGAGCCAGGAAGCTTTGGTCCTGCGTGTATGCTGCGTGTGTACCTAGAAATTAGAGACTGATGGCACAAGGCTTGTTTTCCCATTAGGAAAGCTCCGTTCATGCGGCCTCGAAGCTACCGGAAAAGCATTGTTGTTGGCGGGGTTTTAGTCACTGCCGGCATGGTTCTGAAGAGAAAATGAGTTTTTTCGTAAGAAACCTTGTGCTTCCAGTTCCTTGTAGGAAGCTCACCCTGCTCTGCTCTATACCTAAAGTGAAAGTCAACGTGAGACTTGCTTCGAAGTAAGGCTTTGATTATCCTTGCAAAACGGGAGGCGTGCAGCAGCTCCATGAGGCCTTCATCGTTGTTCTGCTTTAGTTTCACGGTAGTAAGCCTTTCAAGACTCCTAGGGACCTTGCTTCAGCACCCGTTTCGGTACCAGAACACTGCGGAGAGCCAGAAAGCTCTGGTGCTGCGTGTATGCTGCGTGTCAACCTAGAAATTAGAGACTGATGGCACAAGGCTTGTTTTCCCATTAGGAAAGCTCCGTTCATGAGGCCTCGAAGCTACCTGAAAAGCATTGTTGTTGCCTGGGTTATCGTCACTGCCGACATGGTTCTGAGAAGAAAATGAGTTTTCATGGAAGAAACCTTGTGCTTCCAGTTCCTTGTTGGAAGCTCACCCTGCTCTGCTCTATACCAAAAGTGAAAGCCAACGTGAGCCCTAGCCTCGAAGTAAGGCCCTGATTTGCCTTGCCAATGGGGAGGCGTGCAGCAGCTCCATGAGGCCTTCCTCACTGTTCTGCTTGAGTTTCACGGTAGTAAGCCTTTCAAGACTCCTAGGGACCTTGCTTCAGCACCCGTTTCCGTACCAGAATATTGAGGAGACACAGGAAGCTCTAGTCCTGTTAAGCAACTTCCAGCCCCGTAGGCCTTTTGGAACACCCCAGTGTTGGCTAGAGAAAGGCAACACACTGCACTCTTCCTTGGCAGAGCCAGATTACCTCAGCTCCACACAGGATTCACGACCACACTTCTCGACTGTCCTCCATGCAGTGGATGTAACCTCATTCCCCTAGCTGAACTCTATTGAGAAAAACACTCTGCTTCTAATCCCGATTCACTTTTTACACTTCGAGTCACGCATCCTCAAGGGGGTGGTCGGCTTGCATTCCAAGTACAATTTAAGCACCGTTCTTGGTGTAACACAGCAGGTGTTTTGAAGAGGCACAGGTCTCTAAGTCTCCCTCGCGCATCCTTTGTTTAGGCACTTTGCTGCACGCAGAAAACCGGTCGTAGAAAAAAGTTGATTCAGGGGAAGCCCCAGTGGGAATCGTGAATCTCCTTTGACGTGGTAGCATCAACATGTACTTATGCTGCGTGTCAACCTGGAAATGGGAGACTGAAGGCACAAAGCTTGTTTTCCCGTTTTGAAAGCTCCATTCATGCGGCCTCGAAGCTACCTGAAAAGCAGTGTTGTTACTGTGCTTTTCCTTACAGCCGGCATGGCACATAGAAGAAAATGAGTTTTCTCGAAAGAAACCTTGTGCTTCCAGTTCCTACTTGGAACCTCACCCTGCTCTGCTCTATACGAAACGTGAAAGTCAATGTGAACACTAGCCTCGAAGTAAGGCCCTGATTATGCTGGCAAAACGGGAGGCGTGCAGCAGCTCCATGAGGCCTTCATCGCTGTTCTGCTTTAGTTGAACGGTAGTAAGCTCTCCAAGACTCCTAGGGACTTTGCTTAAGCAACCGTTTCGGTACCAGAACACTGCGTAGAGCCAGGAAGCTTTGGTCCTGCGTGTATGCTGCGTGTGTACCTAGAAATTAGAGACTGATGGCACAAGGCTTGTTTTCCCATTAGGAAAACTCCGTTCATGTGGCCTGGAAGCTACCGGAAAAGCATTGTTGTTGGCGGGGTTTTAGTCACTGCCGGCATGGTTCTGAGAAGAAAATGAGTTTTTTCGTAAGAAACCTTGTGCTTCCAGTTCCTTGTAGGAAGCTCACCCTGCTCTGCTCTATACCTAAAGTGAAAGTCAACGTGAGACTTGCTTCGAAGTAAGGCCTTGATCATCCTTGCAAAACGGGAGGCGTGCAGCAGCTCCATGAGGCCTTCATCGTTGTTCTGCTTTAGTTTCACGGTAGTAAGCCTTTCAAGACTCCTAGGGACCTTGCTTCAGCACCCGTTTCGGTACCAGAACACTGCGGAGAGCCAGGAAGCTCTGGTCCTGCGTGTATGCTGCGTGTCAACCTAGAAATTAGAGACTGATGGCACAAGGCTTGTTTTCCCATTAGGAAAGCTCCGTTCATGCGGCCTCGAAGCTACCTGAAAAGCATTGTTGTTGCCTGGGTTTTCGTCACTGCCGACATGGTTCTGAGAAGAAAATGAGTTTTCATGGAAGAAACCTTGTGCTTCCAGTTCCTTGTTGGAAGCTCACCCTGCTCTGCTCTATACCAAAAGTGAAAGCCAAGGTGAGCCCTAGCCTCGAAGTAAGGCCCTGATTTGCCTTGCCAATGGGGAGGCGTGCAGCAGCTCCATGAGGCCTTCCTCACTGTTCTGCTTGAGTTTCACGGTAGTAAGCCTTTCAAGACTCCTAGGGACCTTGCTTCAGCACCCGTTTCCGTACCAGAATATTGAGGAGACACAGGAAGCTCTAGTCCTGTTAAGCAACTTCCAGCCCCGTAGGCCTTTTGGAACACCCCAGTGTTGGCTAGAGAAAGGCAACACACTGCACTCTTCCTTGGCAGAGCCAGATTACCTCAGCTCCACACAGGATTCACGACCACACTTCTCGACTGTCCTCCATGCAGTGGATGTAACCTCATTCCCCTAGCTGAACTCTATTGAGAAAAACACTCTGCTTGTAATCCCATTTCACTTTTTACACTTCGAGTCACGCATCCTCAAGGGGGTGGTCGGCTTGCATTCCAAGTACAATTTAAGCACAGTTCTTGGTGTAACACAGCAGGTCTTTTGAAGAGGCACAGGTCTCTAAGTCTCCCTCGCGCATCCTTTGTTTAGGCACTTTGCTGCACGCAGAAAACCGGTCGTAGAAAAAAGTTGATTCAGGGGAATCCCCAGTGGGGATCGTGAATCTCTTTTGACGTGGTAGCATCAACATGTACTTATGCTGCGTGTCAACCTGGAAATGGGAGACTGAAGGCACAAAGCTTGTTTTCCCGTTTTGAAAGCTCCATTCATGCGGCCTCGAAGCTACCTGAAAAGCACTGTTGTTACCGTGCTTTTCCTTACAGCCGGCATGGCACATAGAAGAAAATGAGTTTTCTCGAAAGAAACCTTGTGCTTCCAGTTCCTACTTGGAACCTCACCCTGCTCTGCTCTATACCAAACGTGAAAGTCAATGTGAGCACTAGCCTCGAAGTAAGGCCCTGATTATGCTGGCAAAACGGGAGGCGTGCAGCAGCTCCATGAGGCCTTCATCGCTGTTCTGCTTTAGTTGAACGGTAGTCAGCTCTCCAAGACTCCTAGGGACTTTGCTTAAGCAACCGTTTCGGTACCAGAACACTGCGTAGAGCCAGGAAGCTTTGGTCCTGCGTGTATGCTGCGTGTGTACCTAGAAATTAGAGACTGATGGCACAAGGCTTGTTTTCCCATTAGGAAAGCTCCGTTCATGCGGCCTCGAAGCTACCGGAAAAGCATTGTTGTTGGCGGGGTTTTAGTCACTGCCGGCATGGTTCTGAAGAGAAAATGAGTTTTTTCGTAAGAAACCTTGTGCTTCCAGTTCCTTGTAGGAAGCTCACCCTGCTCTGCTCTATACCTAAAGTGAAAGTCAACGTGAGACTTGCTTCGAAGTAAGGCTTTGATTATCCTTGCAAAACGGGAGGCGTGCAGCAGCTCCATGAGGCCTTCATCGTTGTTCTGCTTTAGTTTCACGGTAGTAAGCCTTTCAAGACTCCTAGGGACCTTGCTTCAGCACCCGTTTCGGTACCAGAACACTGCGGAGAGCCAGAATGCTCTGGTGCTGCGTGTATGCTGCGTGTCAACCTAGAAATTAGAGACTGATGGCACAAGGCTTGTTTTCCCATTAGGAAAGCTCCGTTCATGAGGCCTCGAAGCTACCTGAAAAGCATTGTTGTTGCCTGGGTTATCGTCACTGCCGACATGGTTCTGAGAAGAAAATGAGTTTTCATGGAAGAAACCTTGTGCTTCCAGTTCCTTGTTGGAAGCTCACCCTGCTCTGCTCTATACCAAAAGTGAAAGCCAACGTGAGCCCTAGCCTCGAAGTAAGGCCCTGATTTGCCTTGCCAATGGGGAGGCGTGCAGCAGCTCCATGAGGCCTTCCTCACTGTTCTGCTTGAGTTTCACGGTAGTGAGCCTTTCAAGAGTCCTAGGGACCTTGCTTCAGCACCCATTTCAGTACCAGAATATTGAATAGACACAGGAAGCTCTAGTCCTGTTAAGCAACTTCCAGCCCCGTAGGCCTTTTGGAACACCCCAGTGTTGGCTAGAGAAAGGCAACACACTGCACTCTTCCTTGGCAGAGCCAGATTACCTCAGCTCCACACAGGATTCACGACCACACTTCTCGACTGTCCTCCATGCAGTGGATGTAACCTCATTCCCCTAGCTGAACTCTATTGAGAAACACACTCTGCTTCTAATCCCGTTTCACTTTTTACACTTCGAGTCACGCATCCTCAAGGGGGTGGTCGGCTTGCATTCCAAGTACAATTTAAGCACCGTTCTTGGTGTAACACAGCAGGTCTTTTGAAGAGGCACAGGTCTCTAAGTCTCCCTCGCGCATCCTTGGTTTAGGCACTTTGCTGCACGCAGAAAACCGGTCGTAGAAAAAAGTTGATTCAGGGGAAGCCCCAGTGGGGATCGTGAATCTCTTTTGACGTGGTAGCATCAACATGTACTTATGCTGCATGTCAACCTGGAAATGGGAGACTGAAGGCACAAAGCTTGTTTTCCCGTTTTGAAAGCTCCATTCATGCGGCCTCGAAGCTACCTGAAAAGCACTGTTGTTACCGTGCTTTTCCTTACAGCCGGCATGGCACATAGAAGAAAATGAGTTTTCTCGAAAGAAACCTTGTGCTTCCAGTTCCTACTTGGAACCTCACCCTGCTCTGCTCTATACCAAACGTGAAAGTCAATGTGAGCACTAGCCTCGAAGTAAGGCCCTGATTATGCTGGCAAAACGGGAGGCGTGCAGCAGCTCCATGAGGCCTTCATCGCTGTTCTGCTTTAGTTGAACGGTAGTCAGCTCTCCAAGACTCCTAGGGACTTTGCTTAAGCAACCGTTCCGGTACCAGAACACTGCGTAGAGCCAGGAAGCTTTGGTCCTGCGTGTATGCTGCGTGTGTACCTAGAAATTAGAGACTGATGGCACAAGGCTTGTTTTCCCATTAGGAAAGCTCCGTTCATGCGGCCTCGAAGCTACCGGAAAAGCATTGTTGTTGGCGGGGTTTTAGTCACTGCCGGCATGGTTCTGAAGAGAAAATGAGTTTTTTCGTAAGAAACCTTGTGCTTCCAGTTCCTTGTAGGAAGCTCACCCTGCTCTGCTCTATACCTAAAGTGAAAGTCAACGTGAGACTTGCTTCGAAGTAAGGCTTTGATCATCCTTGCAAAACGGGAGGCGTGCAGCAGCTCCATGAGGCCTTCATCGTTGTTCTGCTTTAGTTTCACGGTAGTAAGCCTTTCAAGACTCCTAGGGACCTTGCTTCAGCACCCGTTTCGGTACCAGAACACTGCGGAGAGCCAGAATGCTCTGGTGCTGCGTGTATGCTGCGTGTCAACCTAGAAATTAGAGACTGATGGCACAAGGCTTGTTTTCCCATTAGGAAAGCTCCGTTCATGAGGCCTCGAAGCTACCTGAAAAGCATTGTTGTTGCCTGGGTTATCGTCACTGCCGACATGGTTCTGAGAAGAAAATGAGTTTTCATGGAAGAAACCTTGTGCTTCCAGTTCCTTGTTGGAAGCTCACCCTGCTCTGCTCTATACCAAAAGTGAAAGCCAACGTGAGCCCTAGCCTCGAAGTAAGGCCCTGATTTGCCTTGCCAATGGGGAGGCGTGCAGCAGCTCCATGAGGCCTTCCTCACTGTTCTGCTTGAGTTTCACGGTAGTGAGCCTTTCAAGAGTCCTAGGGACCTTGCTTCAGCACCCATTTCAGTACCAGAATATTGAATAGACACAGGAAGCTCTAGTCCTGTTAAGCAACTTCCAGCCCCGTAGGCCTTTTGGAACACCCCAGTGTTGGCTAGAGAAAGGCAACACACTGCACTCTTCCTTGGCAGAGCCAGATTACCTCAGCTCCACACAGGATTCACGACCACACTTCTCGACTGTCCTCCATGCAGTGGATGTAACCTCATTCCCCTAGCTGAACTCTATTGAGAAACACACTCTGCTTCTAATCCCGTTTCACTTTTTACACTTCGAGTCACGCATCCTCAAGGGGGTGGTCGGCTTGCATTCCAAGTACAATTTAAGCACCGTTCTTGGTGTAACACAGCAGGTCTTTTGAAGAGGCACAGGTCTCTAAGTCTCCCTCGCGCATCCTTGGTTTAGGCACTTTGCTGCACGCAGAAAACCGGTCGTAGAAAAAAGTTGATTCAGGGGAAGCCCCAGTGGGGATCGTGAATCTCTTTTGACGTGGTAGCATCAACATGTACTTATGCTGCATGTCAACCTGGAAATGGGAGACTGAAGGCACAAAGCTTGTTTTCCCGTTTTGAAAGCTCCATTCATGCGGCCTCGAAGCTACCTGAAAAGCACTGTTGTTACCGTGCTTTTCCTTACAGCCGGCATGGCACATAGAAGAAAATGAGTTTTCTCGAAAGAAACCTTGTGCTTCCAGTTCCTACTTGGAACCTCACCCTGCTCTGCTCTATACCAAACGTGAAAGTCAATGTGAACACTAGCCTCGAAGTAAGGCCCTGATTATGCTGGCAAAACGGGAGGCGTGCAGCAGCTCCATGAGGCCTTCATCGCTGTTCTGCTTTAGTTGAACGGTAGTAAGCTCTCCAAGACTCCTAGGGACTTTGCTTAAGCAACCGTTTCGGTACCAGAACACTGCGTAGAGCCAGGAAGCTTTGGTCCTGCGTGTATGCTGCGTGTGTACCTAGAAATTAGAGACTGATGGCACAAGGCTTGTTTTCCCATTAGGAAAACTCCGTTCATGCGGCCTGGAAGCTACCGGAAAAGCATTGTTGTTGGCGGGGTTTTAGTCACTGCCGGCATGGTTCTGAGAAGAAAATGAGTTTTTTCGTAAGAAACCTTGTGCTTCCAGTTCCTTGTAGGAAGCTCACCCTGCTCTGCTCTATACCTAAAGTGAAAGTCAACGTGAGACTTGCTTCGAAGTAAGGCCTTGATCATCCTTGCAAAACGGGAGGCGTGCAGCAGCTCCATGAGGCCTTCATCGTTGTTCTGCTTTAGTTTCACGGTAGTAAGCCTTTCAAGACTCCTAGGGACCTTGCTTCAGCACCCGTTTCGGTACCAGAACACTGCGGAGAGCCAGGAAGCTCTGGTCCTGCGTGTATGCTGCGTGTCAACCTAGAAATTAGAGACTGATGGCACAAGGCTTGTTTTCCCATTAGGAAAGCTCCGTTCATGCGGCCTCGAAGCTACCTGAAAAGCATTGTTGTTGCCTGGGTTTTCGTCACTGCCGACATGGTTCTGAGAAGAAAATGAGTTTTCATGGAAGAAACCTTGTGCTTCCAGTTCCTTGTTGGAAGCTCACCCTGCTCTGCTCTATACCAAAAGTGAAAGCCAAGGTGAGCCCTAGCCTCGAAGTAAGGCCCTGATTTGCCTTGCCAATGGGGAGGCGTGCAGCAGCTCCATGAGGCCTTCCTCACTGTTCTGCTTGAGTTTCACGGTAGTAAGCCTTTCAAGACTCCTAGGGACCTTGCTTCAGCACCCATTTCAGTACCAGAATATTGAATAGACACAGGAAGCTCTAGTCCTGTTAAGCAACTTCCAGCCCCGTAGGCCTTTTGGAACACCCCAGTGTGGGCTAGAGAAAGGCAACACACTGCACTCTTCCTTGGCAGAGCCAGATTACCTCAGCTCCACACAGGATTCACGACCACACTTCTCGACTGTCCTCCATGCAGTGGATGTAACCTCATTCCCCTAGCTGAACTCTATTGAGAAAAACACTCTGCTTCTAATCCCGTTTCACTTTTTACACTTCGAGTCACGCATCCTCAAGGGGGTGGTCGGCTTGCATTCCAAGTACAATTTAAGCACCGTTCTTGGTGTAACACAGCAGGTCTTTTGAAGAGGCACAGGTCTCTAAGTCTCCCTCGCGCATCCTTGGTTTAGGCACTTTGCTGCACGCAGAAAACCGGTCGTAGAAAAAAGTTGATTCAGGGGAAGCCCCAGTGGGGATCGTGAATCTCTTTTGACGTGGTAGCATCAACATGTACTTATGCTGCGTGTCAACCTGGAAATGGGAGACTGAAGGCACAAAGCTTGTTTTCCCGTTTTGAAAGCTCCATTCATGCGGCCTCGAAGCTACCTGAAAAGCACTGTTGTTACCGTGCTTTTCCTTACAGCCGGCATGGCACATAGAAGAAAATGAGTTTTCTCGAAAGAAACCTTGTGCTTCCAGTTCCTACTTGGAACCTCACCCTGCTCTGCTCTATACCAAACGTGAAAGTCAATGTGAGCACTAGCCTCGAAGTAAGGCCCTGATTATGCTGGCAAAACGGGAGACGTGCAGCAGCTCCATGAGGCCTTCATCGCTGTTCTGCTTTAGTTGAACGGTAGTCAGCTCTCCAAGACTCCTAGGGACTTTGCTTAAGCAACCGTTTCGGTACCAGAACACTGCGTACAGCCAGGAAGCTTTGGTCCTGCGTGTATGCTGCGTGTCTACCTAGAAATTAGAGACTGATGGCACAAGGCTTGTTTTCCCATTAGGAAAGCTCCGTTCATGCGGCCTCGAAGCTACCGGAAAAGCATTGTTGTTGGCGGGGTTTTAGTCACTGCCGGCATGGTTCTGAGAAGAAAATGAGTTTTTTCGTAAGAAACCTTGTGCTTCCAGTTCCTTGTAGGAAGCTCACCCTGCTCTGCTCTATACCTAAAGTGAAAGTCAACGTGAGACTTGCTTCGAAGTAAGGCCTTGATCATCCTTGCAAAACGGGAGGCGTGCAGCAGCTCCATGAGGCCTTCATCGTTGTTCTGCTTTAGTTTCACGGTAGTAAGCCTTTCAAGACTCCTAGGGACCTTGCTTCAGCACCCGTTTCGGTACCAGAACACTGCGGAGAGCCAGGAAGCTCTGGTCCTGCGTGTATGCTGCGTGTCAACCTAGAAATTAGAGACTGATGGCACAAGGCTTGTTTTCCCATTAGGAAAGCTCCGTTCATGCGGCCTCGAAGCTACCTGAAAAGCATTGTTGTTGCCTGGGTTATCGTCACTGCCGACATGGTTCTGAGAAGAAAATGAGTTTTCATGGAAGAAACCTTGTGCTTCCAGTTCCTTGTTGGAAGCTCACCCTGCTCTGCTCTATACCAAAAGTGAAAGCCAACGTGAGCCCTAGCCTCGAAGTAAGGCCCTGATTTGCCTTGCCAATGGGGAGGCGTGCAGCAGCTCCATGAGGCCTTCCTCACTGTTCTGCTTGAGTTTCACGGTAGTGAGCCTTTCAAGAGTCCTAGGGACCTTGCTTCAGCACCCATTTCAGTACCAGAATATTGAATAGACACAGGAAGCTCTAGTCCTGTTAAGCAACTTCCAGCCCCGTAGGCCTTTTGGAACACCCCAGTGTTGGCTAGAGAAAGGCAACACACTGCACTCTTCCTTGGCAGAGCCAGATTACCTCAGCTCCACACAGGATTCACGACCACACTTCTCGACTGTCCTCCATGCAGTGGATGTAACCTCATTCCCCTAGCTGAACTCTATTGAGAAACACACTCTGCTTCTAATCCCGTTTCACTTTTTACACTTCGAGTCACGCATCCTCAAGGGGGTGGTCGGCTTGCATTCCAAGTACAATTTAAGCACCGTTCTTGGTGTAACACAGCAGGTCTTTTGAAGAGGCACAGGTCTCTAAGTCTCCCTCGCGCATCCTTGGTTTAGGCACTTTGCTGCACGCAGAAAACCGGTCGTAGAAAAAAGTTGATTCAGGGGAAGCCCCAGTGGGGATCGTGAATCTCTTTTGACGTGGTAGCATCAACATGTACTTATGCTGCATGTCAACCTGTAAATGGGAGACTGAAGGCACAAAGCTTGTTTTCCCGTTTTGAAAGCTCCATTCATGCGGCCTCGAAGCTACCTGAAAAGCACTGTTGTTACCGTGCTTTTCCTTACAGCCGGCATGGCACATAGAAGAAAATGAGTTTTCTCGAAAGAAACCTTGTGCTTCCAGTTCCTACTTGGAACCTCACCCTGCTCTGCTCTATACCAAACGTGAAAGTCAATGTGAGCACTAGCCTCGAAGTAAGGCCCTGATTATGCTGGCAAAACGGGAGGCGTGCAGCAGCTCCATGAGGCCTTCATCGCTGTTCTGCTTTAGTTGAACGGTAGTCAGCTCTCCAAGACTCCTAGGGACTTTGCTTAAGCAACCGTTTCGGTACCAGAACACTGCGTAGAGCCAGGAAGCTTTGGTCCTGCGTGTATGCTGCGTGTCTACCTAGAAATTAGAGACTGATGGCACAAGGCTTGTTTTCCCATTAGGAAAGCTCCGTTCATGCGGCCTCGAAGCTACCGGAAAAGCATTGTTGTTGGCGGGGTTTTAGTCACTGCCGGCATGGTTCTGAAGAGAAAATGAGTTTTTTCGTAAGAAACCTTGTGCTTCCAGTTCCTTGTAGGAAGCTCACCCTGCTCTGCTCTATACCTAAAGTGAAAGTCAACGTGAGACTTGCTTCGAAGTAAGGCTTTGATCATCCTTGCAAAACGGGAGGCGTGCAGCAGCTCCATGAGGCCTTCATCGTTGTTCTGCTTTAGTTTCACGGTAGTAAGCCTTTCAAGACTCCTAGGGACCTTGCTTCAGCACCCGTTTCGGTACCAGAACACTGCGGAGAGCCAGAATGCTCTGGTGCTGCGTGTATGCTGCGTGTCAACCTAGAAATTAGAGACTGATGGCACAAGGCTTGTTTTCCCATTAGGAAAGCTCCGTTCATGAGGCCTCGAAGCTACCTGAAAAGCATTGTTGTTGCCTGGGTTATCGTCACTGCCGACATGGTTCTGAGAAGAAAATGAGTTTTCATGGAAGAAACCTTGTGCTTCCAGTTCCTTGTTGGAAGCTCACCCTGCTCTGCTCTATACCAAAAGTGAAAGCCAACGTGAGCCCTAGCCTCGAAGTAAGGCCCTGATTTGCCTTGCCAATGGGGAGGCGTGCAGCAGCTCCATGAGGCCTTCCTCACTGTTCTGCTTGAGTTTCACGGTAGTGAGCCTTTCAAGAGTCCTAGGGACCTTGCTTCAGCACCCATTTCAGTACCAGAATATTGAATAGACACAGGAAGCTCTAGTCCTGTTAAGCAACTTCCAGCCCCGTAGGCCTTTTGGAACACCCCAGTGTTGGCTAGAGAAAGGCAACACACTGCACTCTTCCTTGGCAGAGCCAGATTACCTCAGCTCCACACAGGATTCACGACCACACTTCTCGACTGTCCTCCATGCAGTGGATGTAACCTCATTCCCCTAGCTGAACTCTATTGAGAAACACACTCTGCTTCTAATCCCGTTTCACTTTTTACACTTCGAGTCACGCATCCTCAAGGGGGTGGTCGGCTTGCATTCCAAGTACAATTTAAGCACCGTTCTTGGTGTAACACAGCAGGTCTTTTGAAGAGGCACAGGTCTCTAAGTCTCCCTCGCGCATCCTTGGTTTAGGCACTTTGCTGCACGCAGAAAACCGGTCGTAGAAAAAAGTTGATTCAGGGGAAGCCCCAGTGGGGATCGTGAATCTCTTTTGACGTGGTAGCATCAACATGTACTTATGCTGCATGTCAACCTGGAAATGGGAGACTGAAGGCACAAAGCTTGTTTTCCCGTTTTGAAAGCTCCATTCATGCGGCCTCGAAGCTACCTGAAAAGCACTGTTGTTACCGTGCTTTTCCTTACAGCCGGCATGGCACATAGAAGAAAATGAGTTTTCTCGAAAGAAACCTTGTGCTTCCAGTTCCTACTTGGAACCTCACCCTGCTCTGCTCTATACCAAACGTGAAAGTCAATGTGAGCACTAGCCTCGAAGTAAGGCCCTGATTATGCTGGCAAAACGGGAGGCGTGCAGCAGCTCCATGAGGCCTTCATTGCTGTTCTGCTTTAGTTGAACGGTAGTCAGCTCTCCAAGACTCCTAGGGACTTTGCTTAAGCAACCGTTTCGGTACCAGAACACTGCGTACAGCCAGGAAGCTTTGGTCCTGCGTGTATGCTGCGTGTCTACCTAGAAATTAGAGACTGATGGCACAAGGCTTGTTTTCCCATTATGAAAGCTCCGTTCATGCGGCCTCGAAGCTACCGGAAAAGCATTGTTGTTGGCGGGGTTTTAGTCACTGCCGGCATGGTTCTGAGAAGAAAATGAGTTTTTTCGTAAGAAACCTTGTGCTTCCAGTTCCTTGTAGGAAGCTCACCCTGCTCTGCTCTATACCTAAAGTGAAAGTCAACGTGAGACTTGCTTCGAAGTAAGGCCTTGATCATCCTTGCAAAACGGGAGGCGTGCAGCAGCTCCATGAGGCCTTCATCGTTGTTCTGCTTTAGTTTCACGGTAGTAAGCCTTTCAAGACTCCTAGGGACCTTGCTTCAGCACCCGTTTCGGTACCAGAACACTGCGGAGAGCCAGGAAGCTCTGGTCCTGCGTGTATGCTGCGTGTCAACCTAGAAATTAGAGACTGATGGCACAAGGCTTGTTTTCCCATTAGGAAAGCTCCGTTCATGCGGCCTCGAAGCTACCTGAAAAGCATTGTTGTTGCCTGGGTTTTCGTCACTGCTGACATGGTTCTGAGAAGAAAATGAGTTTTCATGGAAGAAACCTTGTGCTTCCAGTTCCTTGTTGGAAGCTCACCCTGCTCTGCTCTATACCAAAAGTGAAAGCCAAGGTGAGCCCTAGCCTCGAAGTAAGGCCCTGATTTGCCTTGCCAATGGGGAGGCGTGCAGCAGCTCCATGAGGCCTTCCTCACTGTTCTGCTTGAGTTTCACGGTAGTAAGCCTTTCAAGACTCCTAGGGACCTTGCTTCAGCACCCGTTTCCGTACCAGAATATTGAGGAGACACAGGAAGCTCTAGTCCTGTTAAGCAACTTCCAGCCCCGTAGGCCTTTTGGAACACCCCAGTGTTGGCTAGAGAAAGGCAACACACTGCACTCTTCCTTGGCAGAGCCAGATTACCTCAGCTCCACACAGGATTCACGACCACACTTCTCGACTGTCCTCCATGCAGTGGATGTAACCTCATTCCCCTAGCTGAACTCTATTGAGAAAAACACTCTGCTTCTAATCCCGTTTCACTTTTTACACTTCGAGTCACGCATCCTCAAGGGGGTGGTCGGCTTGCATTCCAAGTACAATTTAAGCACCGTTCTTGGTGTAACACAGCAGGTGTTTTGAAGAGGCACAGGTCTCTAAGTCTCCCTCGCGCATCCTTTGTTTAGGCACTTTGCTGCACGCAGAAAACCGGTCGTAGAAAAAAGTTGATTCAGGGGAAGCCCCAGTGGGAATCGTGAATCTCCTTTGACGTGGTAGCATCAACATGTACTTATGCTGCGTGTCAACCTGGAAATGGGAGACTGAAGGCACAAAGCTTGTTTTCCCGTTTTGAAAGCTCCATTCATGCGGCCTCGAAGCTACCTGAAAAGCACTGTTGTTACCGTGCTTTTCCTTACAGCCGGCATGGCACATAGAAGAAAATGAGTTTTCTCGAAAGAAACCTTGTGCTTCCAGTTCCTACTTGGAACCTCACCCTGCTCTGCTCTATACGAAACGTGAAAGTCAATGTGAACACTAGCCTCGAAGTAAGGCCCTGATTATGCTGGCAAAACGGGAGGCGTGCAGCAGCTCCATGAGGCCTTCATCGCTGTTCTGCTTTAGTTGAACGGTAGTAAGCTCTCCAAGACTCCTAGGGACTTTGCTTAAGCAACCGTTTCGGTACCAGAACACTGCGTAGAGCCAGGAAGCTTTGGTCCTGCGTGTATGCTGCGTGTGTACCTAGAAATTAGAGACTGATGGCACAAGGCTTGTTTTCCCATTAGGAAAGCTCCGTTCATGCGGCCTCGAAGCTACCGGAAAAGCATTGTTGTTGGCGGTGTTTTAGTCACTGCCGGCATGGTTCTGAGAAGAAAATGAGTTTTTTCGTAAGAAACCTTGTGCTTCCAGTTCCTTGTAGGAGGCTCACCCTGCTCTGCTCTATACCTAAAGTGAAAGTCAACGTGAGACTTGCTTCGAAGTAAGGCCTTGATTATCCTTGCAAAACGGGAGGCGTGCAGCAGCTCCATGAGGCCTTCATCGTTGTTCTGCTTTAGTTTCACGGTAGTAAGCCTTTCAAGACTCCTAGGGACCTTGCTTCAGCCCCTGTTTCGGTACCAGAACAATGCGGAGAGCCAGGAAGCTCTGGTCCTGCGTGTATGCTGCGTGTCAACCTAGAAATTAGAGACTGATGGCACAAGGCTTGTTTTCCCATTAGGAAAGCTCCGTTCATGCGGCCTCGAAGCTACCTGAAAAGCATTGTTGTTGCCTGGGTTTTCGTCACTGCCGACATGGTTCTGAGAAGAAAATGAGTTTTCATGGAAGAAACCTTGTGCTTCCAGTTCCTTGTTGGAAGCTCACCCTGCTCTGCTCTATACCAAAAGTGAAAGCCAAGGTGAGCCCTAGCCTCGAAGTAAGGCCCTGATTTGCCTTGCCAATGGGGAGGCGTGCAGCAGCTCCATGAGGCCTTCCTCACTGTTCTGCTTGAGTTTCACGGTAGTGAGCCTTTCAAGAGTCCTAGGGACCTTGCTTCAGCACCCATTTCAGTACCAGAATATTGAATAGACACAGGAAGCTCTAGTCCTGTTAAGCAACTTCCAGCCCCGTAGGCCTTTTGGAACACCCCAGTGTTGGCTAGAGAAAGGCAACACACTGCACTCTTCCTTGGCAGAGCCAGATTACCTCAGCTCCACACAGGATTCACGACCACACTTCTCGACTGTCCTCCATGCAGTGGATGTAACCTCATTCCCCTAGCTGAACTCTATTGAGAAAAACACTCTGCTTCTAATCCCGTTTCACTTTTTACACTTCGAGTCACGCATCCTCAAGGGGGTGGTCGGCTTGCATTCCAAGTACAATTTAAGCACAGTTCTTGGTGTAACACAGCAGGTCTTTTGAAGAGGCACAGGTCTCTAAGTCTCCCTCGCGCATCCTTGGTTTAGGCACTTTGCTGCACGCAGAAAACCGGTCGTAGAAAAAAGTTGATTCAGGGGAAGCCCCAGTGGGGATCGTGAATCTCTTTTGACGTGGTAGCATCAACATGTACTTATGCTGCGTGTCAACCTGGAAATGGGAGACTGAAGGCACAAAGCTTGTTTTCCCGTTTTGAAAGCTCCATTCATGCGGCCTCGAAGCTACCTGAAAAGCACTGTTGTTACCGTGCTTTTCCTTACAGCCGGCATGGCACATAGAAGAAAATGAGTTTTCTCGAAAGAAACCTTGTGCTTCCAGTTCCTACTTGGAACCTCACCCTGCTCTGCTCTATACCAAACGTGAAAGTCAATGTGAGCACTAGCCTCGAAGTAAGGCCCTGATTATGCTGGCAAAACGGGAGGCGTGCAGCAGCTCCATGAGGCCTTCATCGCTGTTCTGCTTTAGTTGAACGGTAGTCAGCTCTCCAAGACTCCTAGGGACTTTGCTTAAGCAACCGTTTCGGTACCAGAACACTGCGTAGAGCCAGGAAGCTTTGGTCCTGCGTGTATGCTGCGTGTGTACCTAGAAATTAGAGACTGATGGCACAAGGCTTGTTTTCCCATTAGGAAAGCTCCGTTCATGTGGCCTCGAAGCTACCGGAAAAGCATTGTTGTTGGCGGGGTTTTAGTCACTGCCGGCATGGTTCTGAGAAGAAAATGAGTTTTTTCGTAAGAAACCTTGTGCTTCCAGTTCCTTGTAGGAAGCTCACCCTGCTCTGCTCTATACCTAAAGTGAAAGTCAACGTGAGACTTGCTTCGAAGTAAGGCCTTGATCATCCTTGCAAAACGGGAGGCGTGCAGCAGCTCCATGAGGCCTTCATCGTTGTTCTGCTTTAGTTTCACGGTAGTAAGCCTTTCAAGACTCCTAGGGACCTTGCTTCAGCACCCGTTTCGGTACCAGAACACTGCGGAGAGCCAGGAAGCTCTGGTCCTGCGTGTATGCTGCGTGTCAACCTAGAAATTAGAGACTGATGGCACAAGGCTTGTTTTCCCATTAGGAAAGCTCCGTTCATGCGGCCTCGAAGCTACCTGAAAAGCATTGTTGTTGCCTGGGTTTTCGTCACTGCCGACATGGTTCTGAGAAGAAAATGAGTTTTCATGGAAGAAACCTTGTGCTTCCAGTTCCTTGTTGGAAGCTCACCCTGCTCTGCTCTATACCAAAAGTGAAAGCCAAGGTGAGCCCTAGCCTCGAAGTAAGGCCCTGATTTGCCTTGCCAATGGGGAGGCGTGCAGCAGCTCCATGAGGCCTTCCTCACTGTTCTGCTTGAGTTTCACGGTAGTAAGCCTTTCAAGACTCCTAGGGACCTTGCTTCAGCACCCGTTTCCGTACCAGAATATTGAGGAGACACAGGAAGCTCTAGTCCTGTTAAGCAACTTCCAGCCCCGTAGGCCTTTTGGAACACCCCAGTGTTGACTAGAGAAAGGCAACACACTGCACTCTTCCTTGGCAGAGCCAGATTACCTCAGCTCCACACAGGATTCACGACCACACTTCTCGACTGTCCTCCATGCAGTGGATGTAACCTCATTCCCCTAGCTGAACTCTATTGAGAAAAACACTCTGCTTCTAATCCCGTTTCACTTTTTACACTTCGAGACACGCATCCTCAAGGGGGTGGTCGGCTTGCATTCCAAGTACAATTTAAGCACAGTTCTTGGTGTAACACAGCAGGTCTTTTGAAGAGGCACAGGTCTCTAAGTCTCCCTCGCGCATCCTTTGTTTAGGCACTTTGCTGCACGCAGAAAACCGGTCGTAGAAAAAAGTTGATTCAGGGGAAGCCCCAGTGGGGATCGTGAATCTCTTTTGACGTGGTAGCATCAACATGTACTTATGCTGCGTGTCAACCTGGAAATGGGAGACTGAAGGCACAAAGCTTGTTTTCCCGTTTTGAAAGCTCCATTCATGCGGCCTCGAAGCTACCTGAAAAGCACTGTTGTTACCGTGCTTTTCCTTACAGCCGGCATGGCACATAGAAGAAAATGAGTTTTCTCGAAAGAAACCTTGTGCTTCCAGTTCCTACTTGGAACCTCACCCTGCTCTGCTCTATACCAAACGTGAAAGTCAATGTGAGCACTAGCCTCGAAGTAAGGCCCTGATTATGCTGGCAAAACGGGAGGCGTGCAGCAGCTCCATGAGGCCTTCATCGCTGTTCTGCTTTAGTTGAACGGTAGTAAGCTCTCCAAGACTCCTAGGGACTTTGCTTAAGCAACCGTTTCGGTACCAGAACACTGCGTAGAGCCAGGAAGCTTTGGTCCTGCGTGTATGCTGCGTGTGTACCTAGAAATTAGAGACTGATGGCACAAGGCTTGTTTTCCCATTAGGAAAGCTCCGTTCATGCGGCCTCGAAGCTACCGGAAAAGCAGTGTTGTTGGCGGGGTTTTAGTCACTGCCGGCATGGTTCTGAGAAGAAAATGAGTTTTTTCGTAAGAAACCTTGTGCTTCCAGTTCCTTGTAGGAGGCTCACCCTGCTCTGCTCTATACCTAAAGTGAAAGTCAACGTGAGACTTGCTTCGAAGTAAGGCCTTGATTATCCTTGCAAAACGGGAGGCGTGCAGCAGCTCCATGAGGCCTTCATCGTTGTTCTGCTTTAGTTTCACGGTAGTAAGCCTTTCAAGACTCCTAGGGACCTTGCTTCAGCCCCTGTTTCGGTACCAGAACAATGCGGAGAGCCAGGAAGCTCTGGTCCTGCGTGTATGCTGCGTGTCAACCTAGAAATTAGAGACTGATGGCACAAGGCTTGTTTTCCCATTAGGAAAGCTCCGTTCATGCGGCCTCGAAGCTACCTGAAAAGCATTGTTGTTGCCTGGGTTTTCGTCACTGCCGACATGGTTCTGAGAAGAAAATGAGTTTTCATGGAAGAAACCTTGTGCTTCCAGTTCCTTGTTGGAAGCTCACCCTGCTCTGCTCTATACCAAAAGTGAAAGCCAACGTGAGCCCTAGCCTCGAAGTAAGGCCCTGATTTGCCTTGCCAATGGGGAGGCGTGCAGCAGCTCCATGAGGCCTTCCTCACTGTTCTGCTTGAGTTTCACGGTAGTGAGCCTTTCAAGAGTCCTAGGGACCTTGCTTCAGCACCCATTTCAGTACCAGAATATTGAATAGACACAGGAAGCTCTAGTCCTGTTAAGCAACTTCCAGCCCCGTAGGCCTTTTGGAACACCCCAGTGTTGGCTAGAGAAAGGCAACACACTGCACTCTTCCTTGGCAGAGCCAGATTACCTCAGCTCCACACAGGATTCACGACCACACTTCTCGACTGTCCTCCATGCAGTGGATGTAACCTCATTCCCCTAGCTGAACTCTATTGAGAAAAACACTCTGCTTCTAATCCCGTTTCACTTTTTACACTTCGAGTCACGCATCCTCAAGGGGGTGGTCGGCTTGCATTCCAAGTACAATTTAAGCACAGTTCTTGGTGTAACACAGCAGGTCTTTTGAAGAGGCACAGGTCTCTAAGTCTCCCTCGCGCATCCTTTGTTTAGGCACTTTGCTGCACGCAGAAAACCGGTCGTAGAAAAAAGTTGATTCAGGGGAAGCCCCAGTGGGGATCGTGAATCTCTTTTGACGTGGTAGCATCAACATGTACTTATGCTGCGTGTCAACCTGGAAATGGGAGACTGAAGGCACAAAGCTTGTTTTCCCGTTTTGAAAGCTCCATTCATGCGGCCTCGAAGCTACCTGAAAAGCACTGTTGTTACCGTGCTTTTCCTTACAGCCGGCATGGCACATAGAAGAAAATGAGTTTTCTCGAAAGAAACCTTGTGCTTCCAGTTCCTACTTGGAACCTCACCCTGCTCTGCTCTATACCAAACGTGAAAGTCAATGTGAGCACTAGCCTCGAAGTAAGGCCCTGATTATGCTGGCAAAACGGGAGGCGTGCAGCAGCTCCATGAGGCCTTCATCGCTGTTCTGCTTTAGTTGAACGGTAGTCAGCTCTCCAAGACTCCTAGGGACTTTGCTTAAGCAACCGTTTCGGTACCAGAACACTGCGTAGAGCCAGGAAGCTTTGGTCCTGCGTGTATGCTGCGTGTGTACCTAGAAATTAGAGACTGATGGCACAAGGCTTGTTTTCCCATTAGGAAAGCTCCGTTCATGTGGCCTCGAAGCTACCGGAAAAGCATTGTTGTTGGCGGGGTTTTAGTCACTGCCGGCATGGTTCTGAGAAGAAAATGAGTTTTTTCGTAAGAAACCTTGTGCTTCCAGTTCCTTGTAGGAAGCTCACCCTGCTCTGCTCTATACCTAAAGTGAAAGTCAACGTGAGACTTGCTTCGAAGTAAGGCCTTGATCATCCTTGCAAAACGGGAGGCGTGCAGCAGCTCCATGAGGCCTTCATCGTTGTTCTGCTTTAGTTTCACGGTAGTAAGCCTTTCAAGACTCCTAGGGACCTTGCTTCAGCACCCGTTTCGGTACCAGAACACTGCGGAGAGCCAGGAAGCTCTGGTCCTGCGTGTATGCTGCGTGTCAACCTAGAAATTAGAGACTGATGGCACAAGGCTTGTTTTCCCATTAGGAAAGCTCCGTTCATGCGGCCTCGAAGCTACCTGAAAAGCATTGTTGTTGCCTGGGTTTTCGTCACTGCCGACATGGTTCTGAGAAGAAAATGAGTTTTCATGGAAGAAACCTTGTGCTTCCAGTTCCTTGTTGGAAGCTCACCCTGCTCTGCTCTATACCAAAAGTGAAAGCCAAGGTGAGCCCTAGCCTCGAAGTAAGGCCCTGATTTGCCTTGCCAATGGGGAGGCGTGCAGCAGCTCCATGAGGCCTTCCTCACTGTTCTGCTTGAGTTTCACGGTAGTAAGCCTTTCAAGACTCCTAGGGACCTTGCTTCAGCACCCGTTTCCGTACCAGAATATTGAGGAGACACAGGAAGCTCTAGTCCTGTTAAGCAACTTCCAGCCCCGTAGGCCTTTTGGAACACCCCAGTGTTGACTAGAGAAAGGCAACACACTGCACTCTTCCTTGGCAGAGCCAGATTACCTCAGCTCCACACAGGATTCACGACCACACTTCTCGACTGTCCTCCATGCAGTGGATGTAACCTCATTCCCCTAGCTGAACTCTATTGAGAAAAACACTCTGCTTCTAATCCCGTTTCACTTTTTACACTTCGAGACACGCATCCTCAAGGGGGTGGTCGGCTTGCATTCCAAGTACAATTTAAGCACAGTTCTTGGTGTAACACAGCAGGTCTTTTGAAGAGGCACAGGTCTCTAAGTCTCCCTCGCGCATCCTTTGTTTAGGCACTTTGCTGCACGCAGAAAACCGGTCGTAGAAAAAAGTTGATTCAGGGGAAGCCCCAGTGGGGATCGTGAATCTCTTTTGACGTGGTAGCATCAACATGTACTTATGCTGCGTGTCAACCTGGAAATGGGAGACTGAAGGCACAAAGCTTGTTTTCCCGTTTTGAAAGCTCCATTCATGCGGCCTCGAAGCTACCTGAAAAGCACTGTTGTTACCGTGCTTTTCCTTACAGCCGGCATGGCACATAGAAGAAAATGAGTTTTCTCGAAAGAAACCTTGTGCTTCCAGTTCCTACTTGGAACCTCACCCTGCTCTGCTCTATACCAAACGTGAAAGTCAATGTGAGCACTAGCCTCGAAGTAAGGCCCTGATTATGCTGGCAAAACGGGAGGCGTGCAGCAGCTCCATGAGGCCTTCATCGCTGTTCTGCTTTAGTTGAACGGTAGTCAGCTCTCCAAGACTCCTAGGGACTTTGCTTAAGCAACCGTTTCGGTACCAGAACACTGCGTACAGCCAGGAAGCTTTGGTCCTGCGTGTATGCTGCGTGTCTACCTAGAAATTAGAGACTGATGGCACAAGGCTTGTTTTCCCATTAGGAAAGCTCCGTTCATGCGGCCTCGAAGCTACCGGAAAAGCATTGTTGTTGGCGGGGTTTTAGTCACTGCCGGCATGGTTCTGAGAAGAAAATGAGTTTTTTCGTAAGAAACCTTGTGCTTCCAGTTCCTTGTAGGAAGCTCACCCTGCTCTGCTCTATACCTAAAGTGAAAGTCAACGTGAGACTTGCTTCGAAGTAAGGCCTTGATTATCCTTGCAATACGGGAGGCGTGCAGCAGCTCCATGAGGCCTTCATCGTTGTTCTGCTTTAGTTTCACGGTAGTTAGCCTTTCAAGACTGCTCGGGACCTTGCTTCAGCACCCGTTTTCGTACCAGAACACTGCGGAGAGCCAGGAAGCTCTGGTCCTGCGTGTATGCTGCGTGTCAACCTAGAAATTAGAGACTGATGGCACAAGGCTTGTTTTCCCATTAGGAAAGCTCCGTTCATGCGGCCTCGAAACTACCTGAAAAGCACTGTTGTTGCCTGGGTTTTCGTCACTGCCGACATGGTTCTGAGAAGAAAATGAGTTTTCATGGAAGAAACCTTGTGCTTCCAGTTCCTTGTTGGAAGCTCACCCTGCTCTGCTCTATACCAAAAGTGAAAGCCAAGGTGAGCCCTAGCCTCGAAGTAAGGCCCTGATTTGCCTTGCCAATGGGGAGGCGTGCAGCAGCTCCATGAGGCCTTCCTCACTGTTCTGCTTGAGTTTCACGGTAGTGAGCCTTTCAAGAGTCCTAGGGACCTTGCTTCAGCACCCATTTCGGTACCAGAATATTGAATAGACACAGGAAGCTCTAGTCCTGTTAAGCAACTTCCAGCCCCATAGGCCTTTTGGAACACCCCAGTGTTGGCTAGAGAAAGGCAACACACTGCACTCTTCCTTGGCAGAGCCAGATTACCTCAGCTCCACACAGGTTTCACGACCACACTTCTCGACTGTCCTCCATGCAGTGGATGTAACCTCATTCCCCTAGCTGAACTCTATTGAGAAAAACACTCTGTTTCTAATCCCGTTTCACTTTTTACACTTCGAGTCACGCATCCTCAAGGGGGTGGTCGGCTTGCATTCCAAGTACAATTTAAGCACAGTTCTTGGTGTAACACAGCAGGTCTTTTGAAGAGGCACAGGTCTCTAGGTCTCCCTCGCGCATCCTTTGTTTAGGCACTTTGCTGCACGCAGAAAACCGGTCGTAGAAAAAAGTTGATTCAGGGGAAGCCCCAGTGGGGATCGTGAATCTCTTTTGACGTGGTAGCATCAACATGTACTTATGCTGCGTGTCAACCTGGAAATGGGAGACTGAAGGCACAAAGCTTGTTTTCCCGTTTTGAAAGCTCCATTCATGCGGCCTCGAAGCTACCTGAAAAGCACTGTTGTTACCGTGCTTTTCCTTACAGCCGGCATGGCAAATAGAAGAAAATGAGTTTTCTCGAAAGAAACCTTGTGCTTCCAGTTCCTACTTGGAACCTCACCCTGCTCTGCTCTATACCAAACGTGAAAGTCAATGTGAGCACTAGCCTCGAAGTAAGGCCCTGATTATGCTGGCAAAACGGGAGGCCTGCAGCAGCTCCATGAGGCCTTCATGGCTGTTCTGCTTTAGTTGAACGGTAGTCAGCTCTCCAAGACTCCTAGGGACTTTGCTTAAGCAACCGTTTCGGTACAAGAACACTGCGTAGAGCCAGGAAGCTTTGGTCCTGCGTGTATGCTGCGTGTCTACCTAGAAATTAGAGACTGATGGCACAAGGCTTGTTTTCCCATTAGGAAAGCTCCGTTCATGCGGCCTCGAAGCTACCGGAAAAGCATTGTTGTTGGCGGGGTTTTAGTCACTGCCGGCATGGTTCTGAGAAGAAAATGAGTTTTTTCGTAAGAAACCTTGTGCTTCCAGTTCCTTGTTGGAAGCTCACCCTGCTCTGCTCTATACCAAAAGTGAAAGCCAACGTGAGCCCTAGCCTCGAAGTAAGGCCCTGATTTGCCTTGCCAATGGGGAGGCGTGCAGCAGCTCCATGAGGCCTTCCTCACTGTTCTGCTTGAGTTTCACGGTAGTAAGCCTTTCAAGACTCCTAGGGACCTTGCTTCAGCACCCGTTTCCGTACCAGAATATTGAGGAGACACAGGAAGCTCTAGTCCTGTTAAGCAACTTCCAGCCCCGTAGGCCTTTTGGAACACCCCAGTGTTGGCTAGAGAAAGCCAACACACTGCACTCTTCCATGGCAGAGCCAGATTACCTCAGCTCCACACAGGATTCACGACCACACTTCTCGACTGTCCTCCATGCAGTGGATGTAACCTCATTCCCCTAGCTGAACTCTATTGAGAAACACACTCTGCTTCTAATCCCGTTTCACTTTTTACACTTCGAGTCACGCATCCTCAAGGGGGTGGTCGGCTTGCATTCCAAGTACAATTTAAGCACAGTTCTTGGTGTAACACAGCAGGTCTTTTGAAGAGGCACAGGTCTCTAAGTCTCCCTCGCGCATCCTTTGTTTAGGCACTTTGCTGCACGCAGAAAACCGGTCGTAGAAAAAAGTTGATTCAGGGGAAGCCCCAGTGGGGATCGTGAATCTCTTTTGACGTGGTAGCATCAACATGTACTTATGCTGCGTGTCAACCTGGAAATGGGAGACTGAAGGCACAAAGCTTGTTTTCCCGTTTTGAAAGCTCCATTCATGCGGCCTCGAAGCTACCTGAAAAGCACTGTTGTTACCGTGCTTTTCCTTACAGCCGGCATGGCACATAGAAGAAAATGAGTTTTCTCGAAAGAAACCTTGTGCTTCCAGTTCCTACTTGGAACCTCACCCTGCTCTGCTCTATACGAAACGTGAAAGTCAATGTGAACACTAGCCTCGAAGTAAGGCCCTGATTATGCTGGCAAAACGGGAGGCGTGCAGCAGCTCCATGAGGCCTTCATCGCTGTTCTGCTTTAGTTGAACGGTAGTAAGCTCTCCAAGACTCCTAGGGACTTTGCTTAAGCAACCGTTTCGGTACCAGAACACTGCGTAGAGCCAGGAAGCTTTGGTCCTGCGTGTATGCTGCGTGTCTACCTAGAAATTAGAGACTGATGGTACAAGGCTTGTTTTCCCATTAGGAAAGCTCCGTTCATGCGGCCTCGAAGCTACCGGAAAAGCATTGTTGTTGGCGGGGTTTTAGTCACTGCCGGCATGGTTCTGAGAAGAAAATGAGTTTTTTCGTAAGAAACCTTGTGCTTCCAGTTCCTTGTAGGAAGCTAACCCTGCTCTGCTCTATACCTAAAGTGATAGTCAACGTGAGACTTGCTTCGAAGTAAGGCCTTGATTATCCTTGCCAAACGGGAGGCGTGCAGCAGCTCCATGAGGCCTTCATCGTTGTTCTGCTTTAGTTTCACGGTAGTAAGCCTTTCAAGACTCCTAGGGACCTTGCTTCAGCCCCTGTTTCGGAACCAGAACACTGCGGAGCGCCAGGAAGCTCTGGTCCTGTGTGTATGCTGCGTGTCAACCTAGAAATTAGAGACTGATGGCACAAGGCTTGTTTTCCCATTAGGAAAGCTCCGTTCATGCGGTCTCGAAGCTACCTGAAAAGCATTGTTGTTGCCTGGGTTTTCGTCACTGCCGACATGGTTCTGAGAAGAAAATGAGTTTTCATGGAAGAAACCTTGTGCTTCCAGTTCCTTGTTGGAAGCTCACCCTGCTCTGCTCTATACCAAAAGTGAAAGCCAACGTGAGCCCTAGCCTCGAAGTAAGGCCCTGATTTGCCTTGCCAATGGGGAGGCGTGCAGCAGCTCCATGAGGCCTTCCTCACTGTTCTGCTTGAGTTTCACAGTAGTAAGCCTTTCAAGACTCCTAAGGACCTTGCTTCAGCACCCGTTTCCGTACCAGAATATTGAGGAGACACAGGAAGCTCTAGTCCTGTTAAGCAACTTCCAGCCCCGTAGGCCTTTTGGAACACCCCAGTGTTGGCTAGAGAAAGGCAACACACTGCACTCTTCCTTGGCAGAGCCAGATTACCTCAGCTCCACACAGGATTCACGACCACACTTCTCGACTGTCCTCCATGCAGTGGATGTAACCTCATTCCCCTAGCTGAACTCTATTGAGAAAAACACTCTGCTTCTAATCCCGTTTCACTTTTTACACTTCGAGTCACGCATCCTCAAGGGGGTGGTCGGCTTGCATTCCAAGTACAATTTAAGCACAGTTCTTAGTGTAACACAGCAGGTCTTTTGAAGAGGCACAGGTCTCTAAGTCTCCCTCGCGCATCCTTTGTTTAGGCACTTTGCTGCACGCAGAAAACCGGTCGTAGAAAAAAGTTGATTCAGGGGAAGCCCCAGTGGGGATCGTGAATCTCCTTTGACGTGGTAGCATCAACATGTACTTATGCTGCGTGTCAACCTGGAAATGGGAGACTGAAGGCACAAAGCTTGTTTTCCCGTTTTGAAAGCTCCATTCATGCGGCCTCGAAGCTACCTGAAAAGCACTGTTGTTACCGTGCTTTTCCTTACAGCCGGCATGGCACATAGAAGAAAATGAGTTTTCTCGAAAGAAACCTTGTGCTTCCAGTTCCTACTTGGAACCTCACCCTGCTCTGCTCTATACGAAACGTGAAAGTCAATGTGAACACTAGCCTCGAAGTAAGGCCCTGATTATGCTGGCAAAACGGGAGGCGTGCAGCAGCTCCATGAGGCCTTCATCGCTGTTCTGCTTTAGTTGAACTGTCGTAAGCTCTCCAAGACTCCTAGGGACTTTGCTTAAGCAACCGTTTCGGTACCAGAACACTGCGTAGAGCCAGGAAGCTTTGGTCCTGCGTGTATGCTGCGTGTGTACCTAGAAATTAGAGACTGATGGCACAAGGCTTGTTTTCCCATTAGGAAAGCTCCGTTCATGCGGCCTCGAAGCTACCGGAAAAGCATTGTTGTTGGCGGGGTTTTAGTCACTGCCGGCATGGTTCTGAGAAGAAAATGAGTTTTTTCGTAAGAAACCTTGTGCTTCCAGTTCCTTGTAGGAAGCTCACCCTGCTCTGCTCTATACCTAAAGTGAAAGGCAACGTGAGACTTGCTTCGAAGTAAGGCCTTGATTATCCTTGCAATACGGGAGGCGTGCAGCAGCTCCATGAGGCCTTCATCGTTGTTCTGCTTTAGTTTCACGGTAGTTAGCCTTTCAAGACTGCTCGGGACCTTGCTTCAGCACCCGTTTTCGTACCAGAACACTGCGGAGAGCCAGGAAGCTCTGGTCCTGCGTGTATGCTGCGTGTCAACCTAGAAATTAGAGACTGATGGCACAAGGCTTGTTTTCCCATTAGGAAAGCTCCGTTCATGCGGCCTCGAAACTACCTGAAAAGCACTGTTGTTGCCTGGGTTTTCGTCACTGCCGACATGGTTCTGAGAAGAAAATGAGTTTTCATGGAAGAAACCTTGTGCTTCCAGTTCCTTGTTGGAAGCTCACCCTGCTCTGCTCTATACCAAAAGTGAAAGCCAACGTGAGCCCTAGCCTCGAAGTAAGGCCCTGATTTGCCTTGCCAATGGGGAGGCGTGCAGCAGCTCCATGAGGCCTTCCTCACTGTTCTGCTTGAGTTTCACGGTAGTAAGCCTTTCAAGACTCCTAGGGACCTTGCTTCAGCACCCGTTTCCGTACCAGAATATTGAGGAGACACAGGAAGCTCTAGTCCTGTTAAGCAACTTCCAGCCCCGTAGGCCTTTTGGAACACCCCAGTGTTGGCTAGAGAAAGGCAACACACTGCACTCTTCCTTGGCAGAGCCAGATTACCTCAGCTCCACACAGGATTCACGACCACACTTCTCGACTGTCCTCCATGCAGTGGATGTAACCTCATTCCCCTAGCTGAACTCTATTGAGAAACACACTCTGCTTCTAATCCCGTTTCACTTTTTACACTTCGAGTCACGCATCCTCAAGGGGGTGGTCGGCTTGCATTCCAAGTACAATTTAAGCACCGTTCTTGGTGTAACACAGCAGGTCTTTTGAAGAGGCACAGGTCTCTAAGTCTCCCTCGCGCATCCTTTGTTTAGGCACTTTGCTGCACGCAGAAAACCGGTCGTAGAAAAAAGTTGATTCAGGGGAAGCCCCAGTGGGGATCGTGAATCTCCTTTGACGTGGTAGCATCAACATGTACTTATGCTGCGTGTCAACCTGGAAATGGGAGACTGAAGGCACAAAGCTTGTTTTCCCGTTTTGAAAGCTCCATTCATGCGGCCTCGAAGCTACCTGAAAAGCACTGTTGTTACCGTGCTTTTCCTTACAGCCGGCATGGCAAATAGAAGAAAATGAGTTTTCTCGAAAGAAACCTTGTGCTTCCAGTTCCTACTTGGAACCTCACCCTGCTCTGCTCTATACCAAACGTGAAAGTCAATGTGAGCACTAGCCTCGAAGTAAGGCCCTGATTATGCTGGCAAAACGGGAGGCGTGCAGCAGCTCCATGAGGCCTTCATCGCTGTTCTGCTTTAGTTGAACGGTCGTCAGCTCTCCAAGACTCCTAGGGACTTTGCTTAAGCAACCGTTTCGGTACCAGAACACTGCGGAGAGTCAGGAAGCTCTGGTCCTGCGTGTATGCTGCTTGTCAACCTAGAAATTAGAGACTGATGGCACAAGGCTTGTTTTCTCATTAGGAAAGCTCCGTTCATGCGGCCTCGAAGCTACCTGAAAAGCATTGTTGTTGCCTGGGTTTTCGTCACTGCCGACATGGTTCTGAGAAGAAAATGAGTTTTCATGGAAGAAACCTTGTGCTTCCAGTTCCTTTTTGGAAGCTCACCCTGCTCTGCTCTATACCAAAAGTGAAAGCCAACGTGAGCCCTAGCCTCGAAGTAAGGCCCTGATTTGCCTTGCCAATGGGGAGGCGTGCAGCAGCTCCATGAGGCCTTCCTCACTGTTCTGCTTGAGTTTCACGGTAGTAAGCCTTTCAAGACTCCTAGGGACCTTGCTTCAGCACCCGTTTCCGTACCAGAATATTGAGGAGACACAGGAAGCTCTAGTCCTGTTAAGCAACTTCCAGCCCCGTAGGCCTTTTGGAACACCCCAGTGTTGGCTAGAGAAAGGCAACACACTGCACTCTTCCTTGGCAGAGCCAGATTACCTCAGCTCCACACAGGATTCACGACCACACTTCTCGACTGTCCTCCATGCAGTGGATGTAACCTCATTCCCCTAGCTGAACTCTATTGAGAAAAACACTCTGCTTCTAATCCCGTTTCACTTTTTACACTTCGAGTCACGCATCCTCAAGGGGGTGGTCGGCTTGCATTCCAAGTACAATTTAAGCACAGTTCTTGGTGTAACACAGCAGGTCTTTTGAAGAGGCACAGGTCTCTAAGTCTCCCTCGCGCATCCTTTGTTTAGGCACTTTGCTGCACGCAGAAAACCGGTCGTAGAAAAAAGTTGATTCAGGGGAAGCCCCAGTGGGGATCGTGAATCTCTTTTGACGTGGTAGCATCAACATGTACTTATGCTGCGTGTCAACCTGGAAATGGGAGACTGAAGGCACAAAGCTTGTTTTCCCGTTTTGAAAGCTCCATTCATGCGGCCTCGAAGCTACCTGAAAAGCACTGTTGTTACCGTGCTTTTCCTTACAGCCGGCATGGCACATAGAAGAAAATGAGTTTTCTCGAAAGAAACCTTGTGCTTCCAGTTCCTACTTGGAACCTCACCCTGCTCTGCTCTATACCAAACGTGAAAGTCAATGTGAGCACTAGCCTCGAAGTAAGACCCTGATTATGCTGGCAAAACGGGAGGCGTGCAGCAGCTCCATGAGGCCTTCATCTCTGTTCTGCTTTAGTTGAACGGTAGTCAGCTCTCCAAGACTCCTAGGGACTTTGCTTAAGCAACCGTTTCGGTACCAGAACACTGCGTAGAGCCAGGAAGCTTTGGTCCTGCGTGTATGCTGCGTGTGTACCTAGAAATTAGAGACTGATGGCACAAGGCTTGTTTTCCCATTAGGAAAGCTCCGTTCATGTTACCTCGAAGCTTCCGGAAAAGCATTGTTGTTGGCGGGGTTTTAGTCACTGCCGGCATGGTTCTGAGAAGAAAATGAGTTTTTTCGTACAAAACCTTTTGCTTCCAGTTCCTTGTAGGAAGCTCACCCTGCTCTGCTCTATACCTAAAGTGAAAGTCAACGTGAGACTTGCTTCGAAGTAAGGCCTTGATTATCCTTGCAAAACGGGAGGCGTGCAGCAGCTCCATGATGCCTTCATCGTTGTTCTGCTTTAGTTTCACGGTAGTAAGCCTTTCAAGACTCCTAGGGACCTTGCTTCAGCACCCGTTTCGGTACCAGAACACTGCGGAGAGCCAGGAAGCTCTGGTCCTGCGTGTATGCTGCGTGTCAACCTAGAAATTAGAGACTGATGGCACAAGGCTTGTTTTCCCATTAGGAAAGCTCCGTTCATGCGGCCTCGAAGCTACCAGAAAAGCACTGTTGTTGCCTGGGTTTTCGTCACTGCCGACATGGTTCTGAGAAGAAAATGAGTTTTCATGGAAGAAACCTTGTGCTTCCAGTTCCTTGTTGGAAGCTCACCCTGCTCTGCTCTATACCAAAAGTGAAAGCCAACGTGATCCCTAGCCTCGAAGTAAGGCCCTGATTTGCCATGCCAATGGGGAGGCGTGCAGCAGCTCCATGAGGCCTTCCTCACTGTTCTACTTGAGTTTCACGGTAGTAAGCCTTTCAAGACTCCTAGGGACCTTGCTTCAGCACCCGTTTCAGTACCAGAACACTGCGGAGAGCCAGGAAGCTCTGGTCCTGCGTGTATGCTGCGTGTCAACCTAGAAATTAGAGACTGATGGCACAAGGCTTGTTTTCCCATTAGGAAAGCTCCGTTCATGTGGCCTCGAAGCTACCAGAAAAGCACTGTTGTTGCCTGGGTTTTCGTCACTGCCGACATGGTTCTGAGAAGAAAATGAGTTTTCATGGAAGAAACCTTGTGCTTCCAGTTCCTTGTTGGAAGCTCACCCTGCTCTGCTCTATACCAAAAGTGAAAGCCAAGGTGAGCCCTAGCCCCGAAGTAAGGCCCTGATTTGCCTTGCCAATGGGGAGGCGTGCAGCAGCTCCATGAGGCCTTCCTCACTGTTCTGCTTGAGTTTCACGGTAGTAAGCCTTTCAAGACTCCTAGGGACCTTGCTTCAGCACCCGTTTCAGTACCAGAATATTGAGTAGACACAGGAAGCTCTAGTCCTGTTAAGCAACTTCCAGCCCCGTAGGCCTTTTGGAACACCCCAGTGTTGGCTAGAGAAAGGCAACACACTGCACTCTTCCTTGGCAGAGCCAGATTACCTCAGCTCCACACAGGTTTCACGACCCATTTCTCGACTGTCCTCTATGCAGTGGATGTAACCTCATTCCCCTAGCTGAACTCTATTGAGAAAAACACTCTGCTTCTAATCCCGTTTCACTTTTTACACTTCGAGTCACGCATCCTCAAGGAGGTGGTCGGCTTGCATTCCAAGTACAATTTAAGCACAGTTCTTGGTGTAACACAGCAGGTCTTTTGAAGAGGCACAGGTCTCTAAGTCTCCCTCGCGCATCCTTTGTTTAGGCACTTTGCTGCACGCAGAAAACCGGTCGTAGAAAAAAGTTGATTCAGGGGAAGCCCCAGTGGGGATCGTGAATCTCTTTTGACGTGGTAGCATCAACATGTACTTATGCTGCGTGTCAACCTGGAAATGGGAGACTGAAGGCACAAAGCTTGTTTTTCCGTTTTGAAAGCTCCATTCATGCGGCCTCGAAGCTACCTGAAAAGCACTGTTACTACCGTGCTTTTCCTTACAGCCGGCATGGCACATAGAAGAAAATGAGTTTTCTCGAAAGAAACCTTGTGCTTCCAGTTCCTACTTGGAACCTCACCCTGCTCTGCTCTATACCAAACGTGAAAGTCAATGTGAGCACTAGCCTCGAAGTAAGGCCCTGATTATGCTGGCAAAACGGGAGGCGTGCAGCAGCTCCATGAGGCCTTCATCGCTGTTCTGCTTTAGTTGAACGGTAGTCAGCTCTCCAAGACTCCTAGGGACTTTGCTTAAGCAACCGTTTCGGTACCAGAACACTGCGTAGAGCCAGGAAGCTTTGGTCCTGCGTGTATGCTGCGTGTGTACCTAGAAATTAGAGACTGATGGCACAAGGCTTGTTTTCCCATTAGGAAAGCTCCGTTCATGCGGCCTCGAAGCTACCGGAAAAGCATTGTTGTTGGCGGGGTTTTAGTCACTGCCGGCATGGTTCTGAGAAGAAAATGAGTTTTTTCGTAGAAACCTTGTGCTTCCAGTTCCTTGTAGGAAGCTCACCCTGCTCTGCTCTATACCTAAAGTGAAAGTCAATGTGAGACTTGCTTCGAAGTAAGGCCTTGATCATCCTTGCAAAACGGGAGGCGTGCAGCAGCTCCATGAGGCCTTCATCGTTGTTCTGCTTTAGTTTCACGGTAGTAAGCCTTTCAAGACTCCTAGGGACCTTGCTTCAGCACCCGTTTCGGTACCAGAACACTGCGGAGAGCCAGGAAGCTCTGGTCCTGCGTGTATGCTGCGTGTCAACCTAGAAATTAGAGACTGATGGCACAAGGCTTGTTTTCCCATTAGGAAAGCTCCGTTCATGCGGCCTCGAAGCTACCAGAAAAGCACTGTTGTTGCCTGGGTTTTCGTCACTGCCGATATGGTTCTGAGAAGAAAATGAGTTTTCATGGAAGAAACCTTGTGCTTCCAGTTCCTTGTTGGAAGCTCACCCTGCTCTGCTCTATACCAAAAGTGAAAGCCAACGTGAGCCCTAGCCTCGAAGTAAGGCCCTGATTTGCCTTGCCAATGGGGAGGCGTGCAGCAGCTCCATGAGGCCTTCCTCACTGTTCTGCTTGAGTTTCACGGTAGTAAGCCTTTCAAGACTCCTAGGGACCTTGCTTCAGCACCCGTTTCCGTACCAGAATATTGAGTAGACACAGGAAGCTCTAGTCCTGTTAAGCAACTTCCAGCCCCGTAGGCCTTTTGGAACACCCCAGTGTTGGCTAGAGAAAGGCAACACACTGCACTCTTCCTTGGCAGACCCAGATTACCTCAGCTCCACACAGGTTTCACGACCCATTTCTCGACTGTCCTCTATGCAGTGGATGTAACCTCATTCCCCTAGCTGAACTCTATTGAGAAAAACACTCTGCTTCTAATCCCGTTTCACTTTTTACACTTCGAGTCACGCATCCTCAAGGAGGTGGTCGGCTTGCATTCCAAGTACAATTTAAGCACAGTTCTTGGTGTAACACAGCAGGTCTTTTGAAGAGGCACAGGTCTCTAAGTCTCCCTCGCGCATCCTTTGTTTAGGCACTTTGCTGCACGCAGAAAACCGGTCGTAGAAAAAAGTTGATTCAGGGGAAGCCCCAGTGGGGATCGTGAATCTCTTTTGACGTGGTAGCATCAACATGTACTTATGCTGCGTGTCAACCTGGAAATGGGAGACTGAAGGCACAAAGCTTGTTTTCCCGTTTTGAAAGCTCCATTCATGCGGCCTCGAAGCTACCTGAAAAGCACTGTTGTTACCGTGCTTTTCCTTACAGCCGGCATGGCACATAGAAGAAAATGAGTTTTCTCGAAAGAAACCTTGTGCTTCCAGTTCCTACTTGGAACCTCACCCTGCTCTGCTCTATACCAAACGTGAAAGTCAATGTGAGCACTAGCCTCGAAGTAAGGCCCTGATTATGCTGGCAAAACGGGAGGCGTGCAGCAGCTCCATGAGGCCTTCATCGCTGTTCTGCTTTAGTTGAACGGTAGTCAGCTCTCCAAGACTCCTAGGGACTTTGCTTAAGCAACCGTTTCGGTACCAGAACACTGCGTAGAGCCAGGAAGCTTTGGTCCTGCGTGTATGCTGCGTGTCTACCTAGAAATTAGAGACTGATGGCACAAGGCTTGTTTTCCCATTAGGAAAGCTCCGTTCATGCGGCCTCGAAGCTACCGGAAAAGCATTGTTGTTGGCGGGGTTTTAGTCACTGCCGGCATGGTTCTGAGAAGAAAATGAGTTTTTTCATAGAAACCTTGTGCTTCCAGTTCCTTGTAGGAAGCTCACCCTGCTCTGCTCTATACCTAAAGTGAAAGTCAACGTGAGACTTGCTTCGAAGTAAGGCCTTGATCATCCTTGCAAAACGGGAGGCGTGCAGCAGCTCCATGAGGCCTTCATCGTTGTTCTGCTTTAGTTTCACGGTAGTAAGCCTTTCAAGACTCCTAGGGACCTTGCTTCAGCACCCGTTTCGGTACCAGAACACTGCGGAGAGCCAGGAAGCTCTGGTCCTGCGTGTATGCTGCGTGTCAACCTAGAAATTAGAGACTGATGGCACAAGGCTTGTTTTCCCATTAGGAAAGCTCCGTTCATGCGGCCTCGAAGCTACCAGAAAAGCACTGTTGTTGCCTGGGTTTTCGTCACTGCCGACATGGTTCTGAGAAGAAAATGAGTTTTCATGGAAGAAACCTTGTGCTTCCAGTTCCTTGTTGGAAGCTCACCCTGCTCTGCTCTATACCAAAAGTGAAAGCCAACGTGAGCCCTAGCCTCGAGGTAAGGCCCTGATTTGCCTTGCCAATGGGGAGGCGTGCAGCAGCTCCATGAGGCCTTCCTCACTGTTCTGCTTGAGTTTCACGGTAGTAAGCCTTTCAAGACTCCTAGGGACCTTGCTTCAGCACCCGTTTCCGTACCAGAATATTGAGGAGACACAGGAAGCTCTAGTCCTGTTAAGCAACTTCCAGCCCCGTAGGCCTTTTGGAACACCCCAGTGTTGGCTAGAGAAAGGCAACACACTGCACTCTTCCTTGGCAGAGCCAGATTACCTCAGCTCCACACAGGTTTCACGACCCATTTCTCGACTGTCCTCTATGCAGTGGATGTAACCTCATTCCCCTAGCTGAACTCTATTGAGAAAAACACTCTGCTTCTAATCCCGTTTCACTTTTTACACTTCGAGTCACGCATCCTCAAGGAGGTGGTCGGCTTGCATTCCAAGTACAATTTAAGCACAGTTCTTGGTGTAACACAGCAGGTCTTTTGAAGAGGCACAGGTCTCTAAGTCTCCCTCGCGCATCCTTTGTTTAGGCACTTTGCTGCACGCAGAAAACCGGTCGTAGAAAAAAGTTGATTCAGGGGAAGCCCCAGTGGGGATCATGAATCTCTTTTGACGTGGTAGCATCAACATGTACTTATGCTGCGTGTCAACCTGGAAATGGGAGACTGAAGGCACAAAGCTTGTTTTCCCGTTTTGAAAGCTCCATTCATGCGGCCTCGAAGCTACCTGAAAAGCACTGTTGTTACCGTGCTTTTCCTTACAGCCGGCATGGCACATAGAAGAAAATGAGTTTTCTCGAAAGAAACCTTGTGCTTCCAGTTCCTACTTGGAACCTCACCCTGCTCTGCTCTATACCAAACGTGAAAGTCAATGTGAGCACTAGCCTCGAAGTAAGGCCCTGATTATGCTGGCAAAACGGGAGGCGTGCAGCAGCTCCATGAGGCCTTCATCGCTGTTCTGCTTTAGTTGAACGGTAGTCAGCTCTCCAAGACTCCTAGGGACCTTGCTTAAGCAACCGTTTCGGTACCAGAACACTGCGTAGAGCCAGGAAGCTTTGGTCCTGCGTGTATGCTGCGTGTGTACCTAGAAATTAGAGACTGATGGCACAAGGCTTGTTTTCCCATTAGGAAAGCTCCGTTCATGCGGCCTCGAAGCTACCGGAAAATCATTGTTGTTGGCGGGGTTTTAGTCACTGCCGGCATGGTTCTGAGAAGAAAATGAGTTTTTTCGTAGAAACCTTGTGCTTCCAGTTCCTTGTAGGAAGCTCACCCTGCTCTGCTCTATACCTAAAGTGAAAGTCAACGTGAGACTTGCTTCGAAGTAAGGCCTTGATCATCCTTGCAAAACGGGAGGCGTGCAGCAGCTCCATGAGGCCTTCATCGTTGTTCTGCTTTAGTTTCACGGTAGTAAGCCTTTCAAGACTCCTAGGGACCTTGCTTCAGCACCCGTTTCGGTACCAGAACACTGCGGAGAGCCAGGAAGCTCTGGTCCTGCGTGTATGCTGCGTGTCAACCTAGAAATTAGAGACTGATGGCACAAGGCTTGTTTTCCCATTAGGAAAGCTCCGTTCATGCGGCCTCGAAGCTACCAGAAAAGCACTGTTGTTGCCTGGGTTTTCGTCACTGCCGACATGGTTCTGAGAAGAAAATGAGTTTTCATGGAAGAAACCTTGTGCTTCCAGTTCCTTGTTGGAAGCTCACCCTGCTCTGCTCTATACCAAAAGTGAAAGCCAACGTGAGCCCTAGCCTCGAAGTAAGGCCCTGATTTGCCATGCCAATGGGGAGGCGTGCAGCAGCTCCATGAGGCCTTCCTCACTGTTCTACTTGAGTTTCACGGTAGTAAGCCTTTCAAGACTCCTAGGGACCTTGCTTCAGCACCCGTTTCAGTACCAGAACACTGCGGAGAGCCAGGAAGCTCTGGTCCTGCGTGTATGCTGCGTGTCAACCTAGAAATTAGAGACTGATGGCACAAGGCTTGTTTTCCCATTAGGAAAGCTCCGTTCATGTGGCCTCGAAGCTACCAGAAAAGCACTGTTGTTGCCTGGGTTTTCGTCACTGCCGACATGGTTCTGAGAAGAAAATGAGTTTTCATGGAAGAAACCTTGTGCTTCCAGTTCCTTGTTGGAAGCTCACCCTGCTCTGCTCTATACCAAAAGTGAAAGCCAAGGTGAGCCCTAGCCCCGAAGTAAGGCCCTGATTTGCCTTGCCAATGGGGAGGCGTGCAGCAGCTCCATGAGGCCTTCCTCACTGTTCTGCTTGAGTTTCACGGTAGTAAGCCTTTCAAGACTCCTAGGGACCTTGCTTCAGCACCCGTTTCAGTACCAGAATATTGAGTAGACACAGGAAGCTCTAGTCCTGTTAAGCAACTTCCAGCCCCGTAGGCCTTTTGGAACACCCCAGTGTTGGCTAGAGAAAGGCAACACACTGCACTCTTCCTTGGCAGAGCCAGATTACCTCAGCTCCACACAGGTTTCACGACCCATTTCTCGACTGTCCTCTATGCAGTGGATGTAACCTCATTCCCCTAGCTGAACTCTATTGAGAAAAACACTCTGCTTCTAATCCCGTTTCACTTTTTACACTTCGAGTCACGCATCCTCAAGGAGGTGGTCGGCTTGCATTCCAAGTACAATTTAAGCACAGTTCTTGGTGTAACACAGAAGGTCTTTTGAAGAGGCACAGGTCTCTAAGTCTCCCTCGCGCATCCTTTGTTTAGGCACTTTGCTGCACGCAGAAAACCGGTCGTAGAAAAAAGTTGATTCAGGGGAAGCCCCAGTGGGGATCGTGAATCTCTTTTGACGTGGTAGCATCAACATGTACTTATGCTGCGTGTCAACCTGGAAATGGGAGACTGAAGGCACAAAGCTTGTTTTTCCGTTTTGAAAGCTCCATTCATGCGGCCTCGAAGCTACCTGAAAAGCACTGTTGCTACCGTGCTTTTCCTTACAGCCGGCATGGCACATAGAAGAAAATGAGTTTTCTCGAAAGAAACCTTGTGCTTCCAGTTCCTACTTGGAACCTCACCCTGCTCTGCTCTATACCAAACGTGAAAGTCAATGTGAGCACTAGCCTCGAAGTAAGGCCCTGATTATGCTGGCAAAACGGGAGGCGTGCAGCAGCTCCATGAGGCCTTCATCGCTGTTCTGCTTTAGTTGAACGGTAGTCAGCTCTCCAAGACTCCTAGGGACTTTGCTTAAGCAACCGTTTCGGTACCAGAACACTGCGTAGAGCCAGGAAGCTTTGGTCCTGCGTGTATGCTGCGTGTGTACCTAGAAATTAGAGACTGATGGCACAAGGCTTGTTTTCCCATTAGGAAAGCTCCGTTCATGCGGCCTCGAAGCTACCGGAAAAGCATTGTTGTTGGCGGGGTTTTAGTCACTGCCGGCATGGTTCTGAGAAGAAAATGAGTTTTTTCGTAGAAACCTTGTGCTTCCAGTTCCTTGTAGGAAGCTCACCCTGCTCTGCTCTATACCTAAAGTGAAAGTCAACGTGAGACTTGCTTCGAAGTAAGGCCTTGATCATCCTTGCAAAACGGGAGGCGTGCAGCAGCTCCATGAGGCCTTCATCGTTGTTCTGCTTTAGTTTCACGGTAGTAAGCCTTTCAAGACTCCTAGGGACCTTGCTTCAGCACCCGTTTCGGTACCAGAACACTGCGGAGAGCCAGGAAGCTCTGGTCCTGCGTGTATGCTGCGTGTCAACCTAGAAATTAGAGACTGATGGCACAAGGCTTGTTTTCCCATTAGGAAAGCTCCGTTCATGCGGCCTCCAAGCTACCAGAAAAGCACTGTTGTTGCCTGGGTTTTCGTCACTGCCGACATGGTTCTGAGAAGAAAATGAGTTTTCATGGAAGAAACCTTGTGCTTCCAGTTCCTTGTTGGAAGCTCACCCTGCTCTGCTCTATACCAAAAGTGAAAGCCAACGTGAGCCCTAGCCTCGAAGTAAGGCCCTGATTTGCCTTGCCAATGGGGAGGCGTGCAGCAGCTCCATGAGGCCTTCCTCACTGTTCTGCTTGAGTTTCACGGTAGTAAGCCTTTCAAGACTCCTAGGGACCTTGCTTCAGCACCCGTTTCCGTACCAGAATATTGAGGAGACACAGGAAGCTCTAGTCCTGTTAAGCAACTTCCAGCCCCGTAGGCCTTTTGGAACACCCCAGTGTTGGCTAGAGAAAGGCAACACACTGCACTCTTCCTTGGCAGAGCCAGATTACCTCAGCTCCACACAGGTTTCACGACCCATTTCTCGACTGTCCTCTATGCAGTGGATGTAACCTCATTCCCCTAGCTGAACTCTATTGAGAAAAACACTCTGCTTCTAATCCCGTTTCACTTTTTACACTTCGAGTCACGCATCCTCAAGGAGGTGGTCGGCTTGCATTCCAAGTACAATTTAAGCACAGTTCTTGGTGTAACACAGCAGGTCTTTTGAAGAGGCACAGGTCTCTAAGTCTCCCTCGCGCATCCTTTGTTTAGGCACTTTGCTGCACGCAGAAAACCGGTCGTAGAAAAAAGTTGATTCAGGGGAAGCCCCAGTGGGGATCGTGAATCTCTTTTGACGTGGTAGCATCAACATGTACTTATGCTGCGTGTCAACCTGGAAATGGGAGACTGAAGGCACAAAGCTTGTTTTCCCGTTTTGAAAGCTCCATTCATGCGGCCTCGAAGCTACCTGAAAAGCACTGTTGTTACCGTGCTTTTCCTTACAGCCGGCATGGCACATAGAAGAAAATGAGTTTTCTCGAAAGAAACCTTGTGCTTCCAGTTCCTACTTGGAACCTCACCCTGCTCTGCTCTATACCAAACGTGAAAGTCAATGTGAGCACTAGCCTCGAAGTAAGGCCCTGATTATGCTGGCAAAACGGGAGGCGTGCAGCAGCTCCATGAGGCCTTCATCGCTGTTCTGCTTTAGTTGAACGGTAGTCAGCTCTCCAAGACTCCTAGGGACTTTGCTTAAGCAACCGTTTCGGTACCAGAACACTGCGTAGAGCCAGGAAGCTTTGGTCCTGCGTGTATGCTGCGTGTGTACCTAGAAATTAGAGACTGATGGCACAAGGCTTGTTTTCCCATTAGGAAAGCTCCGTTCATGCGGCCTCGAAGCTACCGGAAAAGCATTGTTGTTGGCGGGGTTTTAGTCACTGCCGGCATGGTTCTGAGAAGAAAATGAGTTTTTTCGTAGAAACCTTGTGCTTCCAGTTCCTTGTAGGAAGCTCACCCTGCTCTGCTCTATACCTAAAGTGAAAGTCAACGTGAGACTTGCTTCGAAGTAAGGCCTTGATCATCCTTGCAAAACGGGAGGCGTGCAGCAGCTCCATGAGGCCTTCATCGTTGTTCTGCTTTAGTTTCACGGTAGTAAGCCTTTCAAGACTCCTAGGGACCTTGCTTCAGCACCCGTTTCGGTACCAGAACACTGCGGAGAGCCAGGAAGCTCTGGTCCTGCGTGTATGCTGCGTGTCAACCTAGAAATTAGAGACTGATGGCACAAGGCTTGTTTTCCCATTAGGAAAGCTCCGTTCATGCGGCCTCGAAGCTACCAGAAAAGCACTGTTGTTGCCTGGGTTTTCGTCACTGCCGACATGGTTCTGAGAAGAAAATGAGTTTTCATGGAAGAAACCTTGTGCTTCCAGTTCCTTGTTGGAAGCTCACCCTGCTCTGCTCTATACCAAAAGTGAAAGCCAACGTGAGCCCTAGCCTCGAAGTAAGGCCCTGATTTGCCTTGCCAATGGGGAGGCGTGCAGCAGCTCCATGAGGCCTTCCTCACTGTTCTGCTTGAGTTTCACGGTAGTAAGCCTTTCAAGACTCCTAGGGACCTTGCTTCAGCACCCGTTTCCGTACCAGAATATTGAGGAGACACAGGAAGCTCTAGTCCTGTTAAGCAACTTCCAGCCCCGTAGGCCTTTTGGAACACCCCAGTGTTGGCTAGAGAAAGGCAACACACTGCACTCTTCCTTGGCAGAGCCAGATTACCTCAGCTCCACACAGGTTTCACGACCCATTTCTCGACTGTCCTCTATGCAGTGGATGTAACCTCATTCCCCTAGCTGAACTCTATTGAGAAAAACACTCTGCTTCTAATCCCGTTTCACTTTTTACACTTCGAGTCACGCATCCTCAAGGAGGTGGTCGGCTTGCATTCCAAGTACAATTTAAGCACAGTTCTTGGTGTAACACAGCAGGTCTTTTGAAGAGGCACAGGTCTCTAAGTCTCCCTCGCGCATCCTTTGTTTAGGCACTTTGCTGCACGCAGAAAACCGGTCGTAGAAAAAAGTTGATTCAGGGGAAGCCCCAGTGGGGATCGTGAATCTCTTTTGACGTGGTAGCATCAACATGTACTTATGCTGCGTGTCAACCTGGAAATGGGAGACTGAAGGCACAAAGCTTGTTTTCCCGTTTTGAAAGCTCCATTCATGCGGCCTCGAAGCTACCTGAAAAGCACTGTTGTTACCGTGCTTTTCCTTACAGCCGGCATGGCACATAGAAGAAAATGAGTTTTCTCGAAAGAAACCTTGTGCTTCCAGTTCCTACTTGGAACCTCACCCTGCTCTGCTCTATACCAAACGTGAAAGTCAATGTGAGCACTAGCCTCGAAGTAAGGCCCTGATTATGCTGGCAAAACGGGAGGCGTGCAGCAGCTCCATGAGGCCTTCATCGCTGTTCTGCTTTAGTTGAACGGTAGTCAGCTCTCCAAGACTCCTAGGGACTTTGCTTAAGCAACCGTTTCGGTACCAGAACACTGCGTAGAGCCAGGAAGCTTTGGTCCTGCGTGTATGCTGCGTGTGTACCTAGAAATTAGAGACTGATGGCACAAGGCTTGTTTTCCCATTAGGAAAGCTCCGTTCATGCGGCCTCGAAGCTACCGGAAAATCATTGTTGTTGGCGGGGTTTTAGTCACTGCCGGCATGGTTCTGAGAAGAAAATGAGTTTTTTCGTAGAAACCTTGTGCTTCCAGTTCCTTGTAGGAAGCTCACCCTGCTCTGCTCTATACCTAAAGTGAAAGTCAACGTGAGACTTGCTTCGAAGTAAGGCCTTGATCATCCTTGCAAAACGGGAGGCGTGCAGCAGCTCCATGAGGCCTTCATCGTTGTTCTGCTTTAGTTTCACGGTAGTAAGCCTTTCAAGACTCCTAGGGACCTTGCTTCAGCCCCCGTTTCGGTACCAGAACACTGCGGAGAGCCAGGAAGCTCTGGTCCTGCGTGTATGCTGCGTGTCTACCTAGAAATTAGAGCCTGATGGCACAAGGCTTGTTTTCCCATTAGGAAAGCTCCGTTCATGCGGCCTCGAAGCTACCTGAAAAGCATTGTTTTTGCCTGGGTTTTCGTCACTGCCGACATGGTTCTGAGAAGAAAATGAGTTTTCATGGAAGAAACCTTGTGCTTCCAGTTCCTTGTTGGAAGCTCACCCTGCTCTGCTCTATACCAAAAGTGAAAGCCAACGTGAGCCCTAGCCTCGAAGTAAGGCCCTGATTTGCCTTGCCAATGGGGAGGCGTGCAGCAGCTCCATGAGGCCTTCCTCACTGTTCTGCTTGAGTTTCACGGTAGTAAGCCTTTCAAGACTCCTAGGGACCTTGCTTCAGCACCCGTTTCCGTACCAGAATATTGAGGAGACACAGGAAGCTCTAGTCCTGTTAAGCAACTTCCAGCCCCGTAGGCCTTTTGGAACACCCCAGTGTTGGCTAGAGAAAGGCAACACACTGCACTCTTCCTTGGCAGAGCCAGATTACCTCAGCTCCACACAGGATTCACGACCACACTTCTCGACTGTCCTCCATGCAGTGGATGTAACCTCATTCCCCTAGCTGAACTCTATTGAGAAAAACACTCTGCTTCTAATCCCGTTTCACTTTTTACACTTCGAGTCACGCATCCTCAAGGGAGTGGTCGGCTTGCATTCCAAGTACAATTTAAGCACAGTTCTTGGTGTAACACAGCAGGTCTTTTGAAGAGGCACAGGTCTCTAAGTCTCCCTCGCGCATCCTTTGTTTAGGCACTTTGCTGCACGCAGAAAACCGGTCGTAGAAAAAAGTTGATTCAGGGGAAGCCCCAGTGGGGATCGTGAATCTCTTTTGACGTGGTAGCATCAACATGTACTTATGCTGCGTGTCAACCTGGAAATGGGAGACTGAAGGCACAAAGCTTGTTTTCCCGTTTTGAAAGCTCCATTCATGCGGCCTCGAAGCTACCTGAAAAGCACTGTTGTTACCGTGCTTTTCCTTACAGCCGGCATGGCACATAGAAGAAAATGAGTTTTCTCGAAAGAAACCTTGTGCTTCCGGTTCCTACTTGGAACCTCACCCTGCTCTGCTCTATACCAAACGTGAAAGTCAATGTGAGCACTAGCCTCGAAGTAAGGCCCTGATTATGCTGGCAAAACGGGAGGCGTGCAGCAGCTCCATGAGGCCTTCATCGCTGTTCTGCTTTAGTTGAACGGTAGTCAGCTCTCCAAGACTCCTAGGGACTTTGCTTAAGCAACCGTTTCGGTACCAGAACAATGCGTAGAGCCAGGAAGCTTTGGTCCTGCGTGTATGCTGCGTGTGTACCTAGAAATTAGAGACTGATGGCACAAGGCTTGTTTTCCCATTAGGAAAGCTCCGTTCATGCGGCCTCGAAGCTATCGGAAAATCATTGTTGTTGGCGGGGTTTTAGTCACTGCCGGCATGGTTCTGAGAAGAAAATGAGTTTTTTCGTAGAAACCTTGTGCTTCCAGTTCCTTGTAGGAAGCTCACCCTGCTCTGCTCTATACCTAAAGTGAAAGTCAACGTGAGACTTGCTTCGAAGTAAGGCCTTGATCATCCTTGCAAAACGGGAGGCGTGCAGCAGCTCCATGAGGCCTTCATCGTTGTTCTGCTTTAGTTTCACGGTAGTAAGCCTTTCAAGACTCCTAGGGACCTTGCTTCAGCCCCCGTTTCGGTACCAGAACACTGCGGAGAGCCAGGAAGCTCTGGTCCTGCGTGTATGCTGCGTGTCAACCTAGAAATGAGAGCCTGATGGCACAAGGCTTGTTTTCCCATTAGGAAAGCTCCGTTCATGCGGCCTCGAAGCTACCTGAAAAGCATTGTTGTTGCCTGGGTTTTCGTCACTGCCGACATGGTTCTGAGAAGAAAATGAGTTTTCATGGAAGAAACCTTGTGCTTCCAGTTCCTTGTTGGAAGCTCACCCTGCTCTGCTCTATACCAAAAGTGAAAGCCAACGTGAGCCCTAGCCTCGAAGTAAGGCCCTGATTTGCCTTGCCAATGGGGAGGCGTGCAGCAGCTCCATGAGGCCTTCCTCACTGTTCTGCTTGAGTTTCACGGTAGTAAGCCTTTCAAGACTCCTAGGGACCTTGCTTCAGCACCCGTTTCCGTACCAGAATATTGAGGAGACACAGGAAGCTCTAGTCCTGTTAAGCAACTTCCAGCCCCGTAGGCCTTTTGGAACACCCCAGTGTTGGCTAGAGAAAGGCAACACACTGCACTCTTCCTTGGCAGAGCCAGATTACCTCAGCTCCACACAGGATTCACGACCACACTTCTCGACTGTCCTCCATGCAGTGGATGTAACCTCATTCCCCTAGCTGAACTCTATTGAGAAAAACACTCTGCTTCTAATCCCGTTTCACTTTTTACACTTCGAGTCACGCATCCTCAAGGGGGTGGTCGGCTTGCATTCCAAGTACAATTTAAGCACCGTTCTTGGTGTAACACAGCAGGTCTTTTGAAGAGGCACAGGTCTCTAAGTCTCCCTCGCGCATCCTTTGTTTAAGCACTTTGCTGCACGCAGAAAACCGGTCGTAGAAAAAAGTTGATTCAGGGGAAGCCCCAGTGGGGATCGTGAATCTCTTTTGACGTGGTAGCATCAACATGTACTTATGCTGCGTGTCAACCTGGAAATGGGAGACTGAAGGCACAAAGCTTGTTTTCCCGTTTTGAAAGCTCCATTCATGCGGCCTCGAAGCTACCTGAAAAGCACTGTTGTTACCGTGCTTTTCCTTACAGCCGGCATGGCACATAGAAGAAAATGAGTTTTCTCGAAAGAAACCTTGTGCTTCCAGTTCCTACTTGGAACCTCACCCTGCTCTGCTCTATACCAAACGTGAAAGTCAATGTGAGCACTAGCCTCGAAGTAAGGCCCTGATTATGCTGGCAAAACGGGAGGCGTGCAGCAGCTCCATGAGGCCTTCATCGCTGTTCTGCTTTAGTTGAACGGTAGTCAGCTCTCCAAGACTCCTAGGGACTTTGCTTAAGCAACCGTTTCGGTACCAGAACACTGCGTAGAGCCAGGAAGCTTTGGTCCTGCGTGTATGCTGCGTGTCTACCTAGAAATTAGAGACTGATGGCACAAGGCTTGTTTTCCCATTAGGAAAGCTCCGTTCATGCGGCCTCGAAGCTACCGGAAAAGCATTGTTGTTGGCGGGGTTTTAGTCACTGCCGGCATGGTTCTGAGAAGAAAATGAGTTTTTTCGTACAAAACCTTTTGCTTCCAGTTCCTTGTAGGAAGCTCACCCTGCTCTGCTCTATACCTAAAGTGAAAGTCAACGTGAGACTTGCTTCGAAGTAAGGCCTTGATTATCCTTGCAAAACGGGAGGCGTGCAGCAGCTCCATGATGCCTTCATCGTTGTTCTGCTTTAGTTTCACGGTAGTAAGCCTTTCAAGACTCCTAGGGACCTTGCTTCAGCACCCGTTTCGGTACCAGAACACTGCGGAGAGCCAGGAAGCTCTGGTCCTGCGTGTATGCTGCGTGTCAACCTAGAAATTAGAGACTGATGGCACAAGGCTTGTTTTCCCATTAGGAAAGCTCCGTTCATGCGGCCTCGAAGCTACCAGAAAAGCACTGTTGTTGCCTGGGTTTTCGTCACTGCCGACATGGTTCTGAGAAGAAAATGAGTTTTCATGGAAGAAACCTTGTGCTTCCAGTTCCTTGTTGGAAGCTCACCCTGCTCTGCTCTATACCAAACGTGAAAGTCAATGTGAGCACTATCCTCGAAGTAAGGCCCTGATTATGCTGGCAAAACGGGAGGCGTGCAGCAGCTCCATGAGGCCTTCATCGCTGTTCTGCTTTAGTTGAACGGTAGTCAGCTCTCCAAGACTCCTAGGGACTTTGCTTAAGCAACCGTTTCGGTACCAGAACACTGCGTAGAGCCAGGAAGCTTTGGTCCTGCGTGTATGCTGCGTGTCTACCTAGAAATTAGAGACTGATGGCACAAGGCTTGTTTTCCCATTAGGAAAGCTCCGTTCATGCGGCCTCGAAGCTACCGGAAAAGCATTGTTGTTGGCGGGGTTTTAGTCACTGCCGGCATGGTTCTGAGAAGAAAATGAGTTTTTTCGTAGAAACCTTGTGCTTCCAGTTCCTTGTAGGAAGCTCACCCTGCTCTGCTCTATACCTAAAGTGAAAGTCAACGTGAGACTTGCTTCGAAGTAAGGCCTTGATCATCCTTGCAAAACGGGAGGCGTGCAGCAGCTCCATGAGGCCTTCATCGTTGTTCTGCTTTAGTTTCACGGTAGTAAGCCTTTCAAGACTCCTAGGGACCTTGCTTCAGCACCCGTTTCGGTACCAGAACACTGCGGAGAGCCAGGAAGCTCTGGTCCTGCGTGTATGCTGCGTGTCAACCTAGAAATTAGAGACTGATGGCACAAGGCTTGTTTTCCCATTAGGAAAGCTCCGTTCATGCGGCCTCGAAGCTACCAGAAAAGCACTGTTGTTGCCTGGGTTTTCGTCACTGCCGACATGGTTCTGAGAAGAAAATGAGTTTTCATGGAAGAAACCTTGTGCTTCCAGTTCCTTGTTGGAAGCTCACCCTGCTCTGCTCTATACCAAAAGTGAAAGCCAACGTGAGCCCTAGCCTCGAAGTAAGGCCCTGATTTGCCTTGCCAATGGGGCGGCGTGCAGCAGCTCCATGAGGCCTTCCTCACTGTTCTGCTTGAGTTTCACGGTAGTAAGCCTTTCAAGACTCCTAGGGACCTTGCTTCAGCACCCGTTTCCGTACCAGAATATTGAGGAGACACAGGAAGCTCTAGTCCTGTTAAGCAACTTCCAGCCCCGTAGGCCTTTTGGAACACCCCAGTGTTGGCTAGAGAAAGGCAACACACTGCACTCTTCCTTGGCAGAGCCAGATTACCTCAGCTCCACACAGGTTTCACGACCCATTTCTCGACTGTCCTCTATGCAGTGGATGTAACCTCATTCCCCTAGCTGAACTCTATTGAGAAAAACACTCTGCTTCTAATCCCGTTTCACTTTTTACACTTCGAGTCACGCATCCTCAAGGAGGTGGTCGGCTTGCATTCCAAGTACAATTTAAGCACATTTCTTGGTGTAACACAGCAGGTCTTTTGAAGAGGCACAGGTCTCTAAGTCTCCCTCGCGCATCCTTTGTTTAGGCACTTTGCTGCATGCAGAAAACCGGTCGTAGAAAAAAGTTGATTCAGGGGAAGCCCCAGTGGGGATCGTGAATCTCTTTTGACGTGGTAGCATCAACATGTACTTATGCTGCGTGTCAACCTGGAAATGGGAGACTGAAGGCACAAAGCTTGTTTTCCCGTTTTGAAAGCTCCATTCATGCGGCCTCGAAGCTACCTGAAAAGCACTGTTGTTACCGTGCTTTTCCTTACAGCCGGCATGGCACATAGAAGAAAATGAGTTTTCTCGAAAGAAACCTTGTGCTTCCAGTTCCTACTTGGAACCTCACCCTGCTCTGCTCTATACCAAACGTGAAAGTCAATGTGAGCACTAGCCTCGAAGTAAGGCCCTGATTATGCTGGCAAAACGGGAGGCGTGCAGCAGCTCCATGAGGCCTTCATCGCTGTTCTGCTTTAGTTGAACGGTAGTCAGCTCTCCAAGACTCCTAGGGACTTTGCTTAAGCAACCGTTTCGGTACCAGAACACTGCGTAGAGCCAGGAAGCTTTGGTCCTGCGTGTATGCTGCGTGTCTACCTAGAAATTAGAGACTGATGGCACAAGGCTTGTTTTCCCATTAGGAAAGCTCCGTTCATGCGGCCTCGAAGCTACCGGAAAAGCATTGTTGTTGGCGGGGTTTTAGTCACTGCCGGCATGGTTCTGAGAAGAAAATGAGTTTTTTCGTACAAAACCTTTTGCTTCCAGTTCCTTGTAGGAAGCTCACCCTGCTCTGCTCTATACCTAAAGTGAAAGTCAACGTGAGACTTGCTTCGAAGTAAGGCCTTGATTATCCTTGCAAAACGGGAGGCGTGCAGCAGCTCCATGAGGCCTTCATCGTTGTTCTGCTTTAGTTTCACGGTAGTAAGCCTTTCAAGACTCCTAGGGACCTTGCTTCAGCACCCGTTTCGGTACCAGAACACTGCGGAGAGCCAGAAAGCTCTGGTCCTGCGTGTATGCTGCGTGTCAACCTAGAAATTAGAGACTGATGGCACAAGGCTTGTTTTCCCATTAGGAAAGCTCCGTTCATGCGGCCTCGAAGCTACCTGAAAAGCATTGTTGTTGCCTGGGTTTTCGTCACTGCCGACATGGTTCTGAGAAGAAAATGAGTTTTCATGGAAGAAACCTTGTGCTTCCAGTTCCTTGTTGGAAGCTCACCCTGCTCTGCTCTATACCAAAAGTGAAAGCCAACGTGAGCCCTAGCCTCGAAGTAAGGCCCTGATTTGCCTTGCCAATGGGGAGGCGTGCAGCAGCTCCATGAGGCCTTCCTCACTGTTCTGCTTGAGTTTCACGGTAGTAAGCCTTTCAAGACTCCTAGGGACCTTGCTTCAGCACCCGTTTCAGTACCAGAATATTGAGTAGACACAGGAAGCTCTAGTCCTCTTAAGCAACTTCCAGCCCCGTAGGCCTTTTGGAACACCCCAGTGTTGGCTAGAGAAAGGCAACTCACTGCACTCTTCCTTGGCAGAGCCAGATTACCTCAGCTCCACACAGGTTTCTCGACCCATTTCTCGACTGTCCTCTATGCAGTGGATGTAACCTCATTCCCCTAGCTGAACTCTATTGAGAAAAACACTCTGCTTCTAATCCCGTTTCACTTTTTACACTTCGAGTCACGCATCCTCAAGGGGGTGGTCGGCTTGCATTCCAAGTACAATTTAAGCACCGTTCTTGGTGTAACACAGCAGGTCTTTTGAAGAGGCACAGGTCTCTAAGTCTCCCTCGCGCATCCTTTGTTTAGGCACTTTGCTGCACGCAGAAAACCGGTCGTAGAAAAAAGTTGATTCAGGGGAAGCCCCAGTGGGGATCGTGAATCTCTTTTGACGTGGTAGCATCAACATGTACTTATGCTGCGTGTCAACCTGGAAATGGGAGACTGAAGGCACAAAGCTTGTTTTTCCGTTTTGAAAGCTCCATTCATGCGGCCTCGAAGCTACCTGAAAAGCACTGTTGTTACCGTGCTTTTCCTTACAGCCGGCATGGCACATAGAAGAAAATGAGTTTTCTCGAAAGAAACCTTGTGCTTCCAGTTCCTACTTGGAACCTCACCCTGCTCTGCTCTATACCAAACGTGAAAGTCAATGTGAGCACTAGCCTCGAAGTAAGGCCCTGATTATGCTGGCAAAACGGGAGGCGTGCAGCAGCTCCATGAGGCCTTCATCGCTGTTCTGCTTTAGTTGAACGGTAGTCAGCTCTCCAAGACTCCTAGGGACTTTGCTTAAGCAACCGTTTCGGTACCAGAACACTGCGTAGAGCCAGGAAGCTTTGGTCCTGCGTGTATGCTGCGTGTCTACCTAGAAATTAGAGACTGATGGCACAAGGCTTGTTTTCCCATTAGGAAAGCTCCGTTCATGCGGCCTCGAAGCTACCGGAAAAGCATTGTTGTTGGCGGGGTTTTAGTCACTGCCGGCATGGTTCTGAGAAGAAAATGAGTTTTTTCGTAAGAAACCTTTTGCTTCCAGTTCCTTGCAGGAAGCTCACCCTGCTCTGCTCTATACCTAAAGTGAAAGTCAACGTGAGACTTGCTTCGAAGTAAGGCCTTGATTATCCTTGCAAAACGGGAGGCGTGCAGCAGCTCCATGAGGCCTTCATCGTTGTTCTGCTTTAGTTTCACGGTAGTAAGCCTTTCAAGACTCCTAGGGACCTTGCTTCAGCACCCGTTTCGGTACCAGAACACTGCGGAGAGCCAGAAAGCTCTGGTCCTGCGTGTATGCTGCGTGTCAACCTAGAAATTAGAGACTGATGGCACAAGGCTTGTTTTCCCATTAGGAAAGCTCCGTTCATGCGGCCTCGAAGCTACCTGAAAAGCATTGTTGTTGCCTGGGTTTTCGTCACTGCCGACATGGTTCTGAGAAGAAAATGAGTTTTCATGGAAGAAACCTTGTGCTTCCAGTTCCTTGTTGGAAGCTCACCCTGCTCTGCTCTATACCAAAAGTGAAAGCCAACGTGAGCCCTAGCCTCGAAGTAAGGCCCTGATTTGCCTTGCCAATGGGGAGGCGTGCAGCAGCTCCATGAGGCCTTCCTCACTGTTCTGCTTGAGTTTCACGGTAGTAAGCCTTTCAAGACTCCTAGGGACCTTGCTTCAGCACCCGTTTCAGTACCAGAATATTGAGTAGACACAGGAAGCTCTAGTCCTCTTAAGCAACTTCCAGCCCCGTAGGCCTTTTGGAACACCCCAGTGTTGGCTAGAGAAAGGCAACACACTGCACTCTTCCTTGGCAGAGCCAGATTACCTCAGCTCCACACAGGTTTCACGACCCATTTCTCGACTGTCCTCTATGCAGTGGATGTAACCTCATTCCCCTAGCTGAACTCTATTGAGAAAAACACTCTGCTTCTAATCCCGTTTCACTTTTTACACTTCGAGTCACGCATCCTCAAGGAGGTGGTCGGCTTGCATTCCAAGTACAATTTAAGCACAGTTCTTGGTGTAACACAGCAGGTCTTTTGAAGAGGCACAGGTCTCTAAGTCTCCCTCGCGCATCCTTTGTTTAGGCACTTTGCTGCACGCAGAAAACCGGTCGTAGAAAAAAGTTGATTCAGGGGAAGCCCCAGTGGGGATCGTGAATCTCTTTTGACGTGGTAGCATCAACATGTACTTATGCTGCGTGTCAACCTGGAAATGGGAGACTGAAGGCACAAAGCTTGTTTTCCCGTTTTGAAAGCTCCATTCATGCGGCCTCGAAGCTACCTGAAAAGCACTGTTGTTACCGTGCTTTTCCTTACAGCCGGCATGGCACATAGAAGAAAATGAGTTTTCTCGAAAGAAACCTTGTGCTTCCAGTTCCTACTTGGAACCTCACCCTGCTCTGCTCTATACCAAACGTGAAAGTCAATGTGAGCACTAGCCTCGAAGTAAGGCCCTGATTATGCTGGCAAAACGGGAGGCGTGCAGCAGCTCCATGAGGCCTTCATCGCTGTTCTGCTTTAGTTGAACGGTAGTCAGCTCTCCAAGACTCCTAGGGACTTTGCTTAAGCAACAGTTTCGGTACCAGAACACTGCGTAGAGCCAGGAAGCTTTGGTCCTGCGTGTATGCTGCGTGTGTACCTAGAAATTAGAGACTGATGGCACAAGGCTTGTTTTCCCATTAGGAAAGCTCCGTTCATGCGGCCTCGTAGCTACCGGAAAAGCATTGTTGTTGGCGGGGTTTTAGTCACTGCCGGCATGGTGCTGAGAAGAAAATGAGTTTTTTCGTAAGAAACCTTGTGCTTCCAGTTCCTTATAGGAAGCTCACCCTGCTCTGCTCTATACCTAAAGTGAAAGTCAACGTGAGACTTGCTTCGAAGTAAGGCCTTGATCATCCTTGCAAAACGGGAGGCGTGCAGCAGCTCCATGAGGCCTTCATCGTTGTTCTGCTTTAGTTTCACGGTAGTAAGCCTTTCAAGACTCCTAGGGACCTTGCTTCAGCACCCGTTTCGGTACCAGAACACTGCGGAGAGCCAGGAAGCTCTGGTCCTGCGTGTATGCTGCGTGTCAACCTAGAAATTAGAGACTGATGGCACAAGGCTTGTTTTCCCATTAGGAAAGCTCCGTTCATGCGGCCTCGAAGCTACCTGAAAAGCATTGTTGTTGCCTGGGTTTTCGTCACTGCCGACATGGTTCTGAGAAGAAAATGAGTTTTCATGGAAGAAACCTTGTGCTTCCAGTTCCTTGTTGGAAGCTCACCCTGCTCTGCTCTATACCAAAAGTGAAAGCCAAGGTGAGCCCTAGCCTCGAAGTAAGGCCCTGATTTGCCTTGCCAATGGGGAGGCGTGCAGCAGCTCCATGAGGCCTTCCTCACTGTTCTGCTTGAGTTTCACGGTAGTAAGCCTTTCAAGACTCCTAGGGACCTTGCTTCAGCACCCGTTTCCGTACCAGAATATTGAGGAGACACAGGAAGCTCTAGTCCTGTTAAGCAACTTCCAGCCCCGTAGGCCTTTTGGAACACCCCAGTGTTGGCTAGAGAAAGGCAACACACTGCACTCTTCCTTGGCAGAGCCAGATTACCTCAGCTCCACACAGGATTCACGACCACACTTCTCGACTGTCCTCCATGCAGTGGATGTAACCTCATTCCCCTAGCTGAACTCTATTGAGAAAAACACTCTGCTTCTAATCCCGTTTCACTTTTTACACTTCGAGTCACGCATCCTCAAGGGGTGGTCGGCTTGCATTCCAAGTACAATTTAAGCACAGTTCTTGGTGTAACACAGCAGGTCTTTTGAAGAGGCACAGGTCTCTAAGTCTCCCTCGCGCATCCTTTGTTTAGGCACTTTGCTGCACGCAGAAAACCGGTCGTAGAAAAAAGTTGATTCAGGGGAAGCCCCAGTGGGGATCGTGAATCTCTTTTGACGTGGTAGCATCAACATGTACTTATGCTGCGTGTCAACCTGGAAATGGGAGACTGAAGGCACAAAGCTTGTTTTCCCGTTTTGAAAGCTCCATTCATGCGGCCTCGAAGCTACCTGAAAAGCACTGTTGTTACCGTGCTTTTCCTTACAGCCGGCATGGCACATAGAAGAAAATGAGTTTTCTCGAAAGAAACCTTGTGCTTCCAGTTCCTACTTGGAACCTCACCCTGCTCTGCTCTATACCAAACGTGAAAGTCAATGTGAGCACTAGCCTCGAAGTAAGGCCCTGATTATGCTGGCAAAACGGGAGGCGTGCAGCAGCTCCATGAGGCCTTCATCGCTGTTCTGCTTTAGTTGAACGGTAGTCAGCTCTCCAAGACTCCTAGGGACTTTGCTTAAGCAACCGTTTCGGTACCAGAACACTGCGTAGAGCCAGGAAGCTTTGGTCCTGCGTGTATGCTGCGTGTGTACCTAGAAATTAGAGACTGATGGCACAAGGCTTGTTTTCCCATTAGGAAAGCTCCGTTCATGCGGCCTCGAAGCTACCGGAAAAGCATTGTTGTTGGCGGGGTTTTAGTCACTGCCGGCATGGTGCTGAGAAGAAAATGAGTTTTTTCGTAAGAAACCTTTTGCTTCCAGTTCCTTATAGGAAGCTCACCCTGCTCTGCTCTATACCTAAAGTGAAAGTCAACGTGAGACTTGCTTCGAAGTAAGGCCTTGATCATCCTTGCAAAACGGGAGGCGTGCAGCAGCTCCATGAGGCCTTCATCGTTGTTCTGCTTTAGTTTCACGGTAGTAAGCCTTTCAAGACTCCTAGGGACCTTGCTTCAGCACCCGTTTCGGTACCAGAACACTGCGGAGAGCCAGGAAGCTCTGGTCCTGCGTGTATGCTGCGTGTCAACCTAGAAATTAGAGACTGATGGCACAAGGCTTGTTTTCCCATTAGGAAAGCTCCGTTCATGCGGCCTCGAAGCTACCTGAAAAGCACTGTTGTTGCCTGGGTTTTCGTCACTGCCGACATGGTTCTGAGAAGAAAATGAGTTTTCATGGAAGAAACCTTGTGCTTCCAGTTCCTTGTTGGAAGCTCACCCTGCTCTGCTCTATACCAAAAGTGAAAGCCAAGGTGAGCCCTAGCCTCGAAGTAAGGCCCTGATTTGCCTTGCCAATGGGGAGGCGTGCAGCAGCTCCATGAGGCCTTCCTCACTGTTCTGCTTGAGTTTCACGGTAGTAAGCCTTTCAAGACTCCTAGGGACCTTGCTTCAGCACCCGTTTCCGTACCAGAATATTGAGGAGACACAGGAAGCTCTAGTCCTGTTAAGCAACTTCCAGCCCCGTAGGCCTTTTGGAACACCCCAGTGTTGGCTAGAGAAAGGCAACACACCGCACTCTTCCTTGGCAGAGCCAGATTACCTCAGCTCCACACAGGATTCACGACCACACTTCTCGACTGTCCTCCATGCAGTGGATGTAACCTCATTCCCCTAGCTGAACTCTATTGAGAAAAACACTCTGCTTCTAATCCCGTTTCACTTTTTACACTTCGAGTCACGCATCCTCAAGGGGGTGGTCGGCTTGCATTCCAAGTACAATTTAAGCACAGTTCTTGGTGTAACACAGCAGGTCTTTTGAAGAGGCACAGGTCTCTAAGTCTCCCTCGCGCATCCTTTGTTTAGGCACTTTGCTGCACGCAGAAAACCGGTCGTAGAAAAAAGTTGATTCAGGGGAAGCCCCAGTGGGGATCGTGAATCTCTTTTGACGTGGTAGCATCAACATGTACTTCTGCCGAGTGTCAACCTGGAAATGGGAGACTGAAGGCACAAAGCTTGTTTTCCCGTTTTGAAAGCTCCATTCATGCGGCCTCGAAGCTACCTGAAAAGCACTGTTGTTACCGTGCTTTTCCTTACAGCCGGCATGGCACATAGAAGAAAATGAGTTTTCTCGAAAGAAACCTTGTGCTTCCAGTTCCTACTTGGAACCTCACCCTGCTCTGCTCTATACCAAACGTGAAAGTCAATGTGAGCACTAGCCTCGAAGTAAGGCCCTGATTATGCTGGCAAAACGGGAGGCGTGCAGCAGCTCCATGAGGCCTTCATCGCTGTTCTGCTTTAGTTGAACGGTAGTCAGCTCTCCAAGACTCCTAGGGACTTTGCTTAAGCAACCGTTTCGGTACCAGAACACTGCGTAGAGCCAGGAAGCTTTGGTCCTGCGTGTATGCTGCGTGTGTACCTAGAAATTAGAGACTGATGGCACAAGGCTTGTTTTCCCATTAAGAAAGCTTCGTTCATGCGGCCTCGAAGCTACCGGAAAAGCATTGTTGTTGGCGGGGTTTTAGTCACTGCCGGCATGGTGCTGAGAAGAAAATGAGTTTTTTCGTAAGAAACCTTGTGCTTCCAGTTCCTTGTAGGAAGCTCACCCTGCTCTGCTCTATACCTAAAGTGAAAGTCAACGTGAGACTTGCTTCGAAGTAAGGCCTTGATTATCCTTGCAAAACGGGAGGCGTGCAGCAGCTCCATGAGGCCTTCATCGTTGTTCTGCTTTAGTTTCACGGTAGTAAGCCTTTCAAGACTCCTAGGGACCTTGCTTCAGCACCCGTTTCGGTACCAGAACACTGCGGAGAGCCAGGAAGCTCTGGTCCTGCGTGTATGCTGCGTGTCAACCTAGAAATTAGAGACTGATGGCACAAGGCTTGTTTTCCCATTAGGAAAGCTCCGTTCATGCGGCCTCGAAGCTACCTGAAAAGCACTGTTGTTGCCTGGGTTTTCGTCACTGCCGACATGGTTCTGAGAAGAAAATGAGTTTTCATGGAAGAAACCTTGTGCTTCCAGTTCCTTGTTGGAAGCTCACCCTGCTCTGCTCTATACCAAAAGTGAAAGCCAACGTGAGCCCTAGCCTCGAAGTAAGGCCCTGATTTGCCTTGCCAATGGGGAGGCGTGCAGCAGCTCCATGAGGCCTTCCTCACTGTTCTGCTTGAGTTTCACGGTAGTAAGCCTTTCAAGACTCCTAGGGACCTTGCTTCAGCACCCGTTTCCGTACCAGAATATTGAGGAGACACAGGAAGCTCTAGTCCTGTTAAGCAACTTCCAGCCCCGTAGGCCTTTTGGAACACCCCAGTGTTGGCTAGAGAAAGGCAACACACTGCACTCTTCCTTGGCAGAGCCAGATTACCTCAGCTCCACACAGGATTCACGACCACATTTCTCGACTGTCCTCCATGCAGTGGATGTAACCTCATTCCCCTAGCTGAACTCTATTGAGAAAAACACTTTGCTTCTAATCCCGTTTCACTTTTTACACTTCGAGTCACGCATCCTCAAGGGGGTGGTCGGCTTGCATTCCAAGTACAATTTAAGCACAGTTCTTGGTGTAACACAGCAGGTCGTTTGAAGAGGCACAGGTCTCTAACTCTCCCTCGCGCATCCTTTGTTTAGGCACTTTGCTGCACGCAGAAAACCGGTCGTAGAAAAAAGTTGATTCAGGGGAAGCCCCAGTGGGGATCGTGAATCTCTTTTGACGTGGTAGCATCAACATGTACTTATGCTGTGTGTCAACCTGGAAATGGGAGACTGAAGGCACAAAGCTTGTTTTCCCGTTTTGAAAGCTCCATTCATTCGGCCTCGAAGCTACCTGAAAAGCACTGTTGTTACCGTGCTTTTCCTTACAGCCGGCATGGCACATAGAAGAAAATGAGTTTTCTCGAAAGAAACCTTGTGCTTCCAGTTCTTACTTGGAACCTCACCCTGCTCTGCTCTATACCAAACGTGAAAGTCAATGTGAGCACTAGCCTCGAAGTAAGGCCCTGATTATGCTGGCAAAACGGGAGGCGTGCAGCAGCTCCATGAGGCCTTCATCGCTGTTCTGCTTTAGTTGAACGGTAGTCAGCTCTCCAAGACTCCTAGGGACTTTGCTTAAGCAACCGTTTCGGTACCAGAACACTGCGTAGAGCCAGGAAGCTTTGGTCCTGCGTGTATGCTGCGTGTGTACCTAGAAATTAGAGACTGATGGCACAAGGCTTGTTTTCCCATTAGGAAAGCTCCGTTCATGCGGCCTCGAAGCTACCGGAAAAGCATTGTTGTTGGCGGGGTTTTAGTCACTGCCGGCATGGTTCTGAGAAGAAAATGAGTTTTTTCGTAGAAACCTTGTGCTTCCAGTTCCTTGTAGGAAGCTCACCCTGCTCTGCACTATACCTAAAGTGAAAGTCAACGTGAGACTTGCTTCGAAGTAAGGCCTTGATCATCCTTGCAAAACGGGAGGCGTGCAGCAGCTCCATGAGGCCTTCATCGTTGTTCTGCTTTAGTTTCACGGTAGTAAGCCTTTCAAGACTCCTAGGGACCTTGCTTCAGCACCCGTTTCGGTACCAGAACACTGCGGAGAGCCAGGAAGCTCTGGTCCTGCGTGTATGCTGCGTGTCAACCTAGAAATTAGAGACTGATGGCACAAGGCTTGTTTTCCCATTAGGAAAGCTCCGTTCATGCGGCCTCGAAGCTACCAGAAAAGCACTGTTGTTGCCTGGGTTTTCGTCACTGCCGACATGGTTCTGAGAAGAAAATGAGTTTTCATGGAAGAAACCTTGTGCTTCCAGTTCCTTGTTGGAAGCTCACCCTGCTCTGCTCTATACCAAAAGTGAAAGCCAAGGTGAGCCCTAGCCTCGAAGTAAGGCCCTGATTTGCCTTGCCAATGGGGAGGCGTGCAGCAGCTCCATGAGGCCTTCCTCACTGTTCTGCTTGAGTTTCACGGTAGTGAGCCTTTCAAGACTCCTAGGGACCTTGCTTCAGCACCCGTTTCAGTACCAGAATACTGAGGAGACACAGGAAGCTCTAGTCCTGTTAAGCAACTTCCAGCCCCGTAGGCCTTTTGGAACACCCCAGTGTTGGCTAGAGAAAGGCAACACACTGCACTCTTCCTTGGCAGAACCAGATTACCTCAGCTCCACACAGGATTCACGACCACACTTCTCGACTGTCCTCCATGCAGTGGATGTAACCTCATTCCCCTAGCTGAATTCTATTGAGAAAAACACTCTGCTTCTAATCCCGTTTCACTTTTTACACTTCGAGTCACGCATCCTCAAGGGGGTGGTCGGCTTGCATTCCAAGTACAATTTAAGCACAGTTCTTGGTGTAACACAGCAGGTCTTTTGAAGAGGCACAGGTCTCTAAGTCTCCCTCGCGCATCCTTTGTTTAGGCACTTTGCTGCACGCAGAAAACCGGTCGTAGAAAAAAGTTGATTCAGGGGAAGCCCCAGTGGGGATCGTGAATCTCTTTTGACGTGGTAGCATCAACATGTACTTCTACCGAGTGTCAACCTGGAAATGGGAGACTGAAGGCACAAAGCTTGTTTTCCCGTTTTGAAAGCTCCATTCATGCGGCCTCGAAGCTACCTGAAAAGCACTGTTGTTACCGTGCTTTTCCTTACAGCCGGCATGGCACATAGAAGAAAATGAGTTTTCTCGAAAGAAACCTTGTGTTTCCAATTCCTACTTGGAACCTCACCCTGCTCTGCTCTATACCAAACGTGAAAGTCAATGTGAGCACTAGCCTCGAAGTAAGGCCCTGATTATGCTGGCAAAACGGGAGGCGTGCAGCAGCTCCATGAGGCCTTCATCGCTGTTCTGCTTTAGTTGAACGGTAGTCAGCTCTCCAAGACTCCTAGGGACTTTGCGTAAGCAACCGTTTCGGTATCAGAACACTGCGTAGAGCCAGGAAGCTTTGGTCTTGCGTGTATGCTGCGTGTCTACCTAGAAATTAGAGACTGATGGCACAAGGCTTGTTTTCCCATTAGGAAAGCTCCGTTCATGCGGCCTCGAAGCTACCGGAAAAGCATTGTTGTTGGCGGGGTTTTAGTCACTGCCGGCATGGTTCTGAAGAGAAAATGAGTTTTTTCGTAAGAAACCTTTTGCTTCCAGTTCCTTGTAGGAAGCTCACCCTGCTCTGCTCTATACCTAAAGTGAAAGTCAACGTGAGACTTGCTTCGAAGTAAGGCCTTGATTATCCTTGCAAAACGGGAGGCGTGCAGCAGCTCCATGAGGCCTTCATCGTTGTTCTGCTTTAGTTTCACGGTAGTAAGCCTTTCAAGACTCCTAGGGACCTTGCTTCAGCACCCGTTTCGGTACCAGAACACTGCGGAGAGCCAGGAAGCTCTGGTCCTGCGTGTATGCTGCGTGTCAACCTAGAAATTAGAGACTGATGGCACAAGGCTTGTTTTCCCATTAGGAAAGCTCCGTTCATGAGGCCTCGAAGCTACCTGAAAAGCATTGTTGTTGCCTGGGTTTTCGTCACTGCCGACATGGTGCTGAGAAGAAAATGAGTTTTTTCGTAAGAAACCTTGTGCTTCCAGTTCCTTGTAGGAAGCTCACCCTGCTCTGCTCTATACCTAAAGTGAAAGTCAACGTGAGACTTGCTTCGAAGTAAGGCCTTGATTATCCGTGCAAAACGGGAGGCGTGCAGCAGCTCCATGAGGCCTTCATCGTTGTTCTGCTTTAGTTTCACGGTAGTAAGCCTTTCAAGACTCCTAGGGACCTTGCTTCAGCACCCGTTTCGGTACCAGAACACTGCGGAGAGCCAGGAAGCTCTGGTCCTGCGTGTATGCTGCGTATCAACCTAGAAATTAGAGACTGATGGCACAAGGCTTGTTTTCCCATTAGGAAAGCTCCGTTCATGCGGCCTCGAAGCTAACTGAAAAGCATTGTTGTTGCCTGGGTTTTCGTCACTGCCGACATGGTTCTGAGAAGAAAATGAGTTTTCATGGAAGAAACCTTGTGCTTCCAGTTCCTTTTTGGAAGCTCACCCTGCTCTGCTCTATACCAAAAGTGAAAGCCAACGTGAGCCCTAGCCTCGAAGTAAGGCCCTGATTTGCCTTGCCAATGGGGAGGCGTGCAGCAGCTCCATGAGGCCTTCCTCACTGTTCTGCTTGAGTTTCACGGTAGTGAGCCTTTCAAGACTCCTAGGGACCTTGCTTCAGCACCCGTTTCAGTACCAGAATATTGAGTAGACACAGGAAGCTCTAGTCCTGTTAAGCAACTTCCAGCCCCGTAGGCCTTTTGGAACACCCCAGTGTTGGCTAGGAAAGGCAACACACTGCACTCTTCCTTGGCAGAGCCAGATTACCTCAGCTCCACACAGGATTCACGACCACACTTCTCGACTGTCCTCCATGCAGTGGATGTAACCTCATTCCCCTAGCTGAACTCTATTGAGAAAAACACTCTGCTTCTAATCCCGTTTCACTTTTTACACTTCGAGTCACGCATGCTCAAGGGGGTGGTCGGCTTGCATTCCAAGTACAATTTAAGCACAGTTCTTGGTGTAACACAGCAGGTCTTTTGAAGAGGCACAGGTCTCTAAGTCTCCCTCGCGCATCCTTTGTTTAGGCACTTTGCTGCACGCAGAAAACCGGTCGTAGAAAAAAATTGATTCAGGGGAAGCCCCAGTGGGGATCGTGAATCTCTTTTGACGTGGTAGCATCAACATGTACTTATGCTGCGTGTCAACCTGGAAATGGGAGACTGAAGGCACAAAGCTTGTTTTCCCGTTTTGAAAGCTCCATTCATGCGGCCTCGAAGCTACCTGAAAAGCACTGTTGTTACCGTGCTTTTCCTTACAGCCGGCATGGCACATAGAAGAAAATGAGTTTTCTCGAAAGAAACCTTGTGCTTCCAGTTCATACTTGGAACCTCACCCTGCTCTGCTCTATACCAAACGTGAAAGTCAATGTGAGCACTAGCCTCGAAGTAAGGCCCTGATTATGCTGGCAAAACGGGAGGCGTGCAGCAGCTCCATGAGGCCTTCATCGCTGTTCTGCTTTAGTTGAACGGTAGTAAGCTCTCCAAGACTCCTAGGGACTTTGCTTAAGCAACCGTTTCGGTACCAGAACACTGCGTAGAGCCAGGAAGCTTTGGTCCTGCGTGTATGCTGCGTGTCTACCTAGAAATTAGAGACTGATGACACAAGGCTTGTTTTCCCATTAGGAAAGCTCCGTTCATGCGGCCTCGAAGCTACCGGAAAAGCATTGTTGTTGCCTGGGTTTTAGTCACTGCCGGCATGGTTCTGAGAAGAAAATGAGTTTTTTCGTAGAAACCTTTTGCTTCCAGTTCCTTGTAGGAAGCTCACCCTGCTCTGCTCTATACCAAAAGTGAAAGCCAAGGTGAGCCCTAGCCTCGAAGTAAGGCCCTGATTTGCCTTGCCAATGGGGAGGCGTGCAGCAGCTCCATGAGGCCTTCCTCACTGTTCTGCTTGAGTTTCACGGTAGTAAGCCTTTCAAGACTCCTAGGGACCTTGCTTCAGCACCCGTTTCCGTACCAGAATATTAAGGAGACACAGGAAGCTCTAGTCCTGTTAAGCAACTTCCAGCCCCGTAGGCCTTTTGGAACACCCCAGTGTTGGCTAGAGAAAGGCAACACACTGCACTCTTCCTTGGCAGAGCCAGATTACCTCAGCTCCACACAGGATTCACGACCACACTTCTCGACTGTCCTCCATGCAGTGGATGTAACCTCATTCCCCTAGCTGAACTCTATTGAGAAAAACACTCTGCTTCTAATCCCGTTTCACTTTTTACACTTCGAGTCACGCATCCTCAAGGGGGTGGTCGGCTTGCATTCCAAGTACAATTTAAGCACAGTTCTTGGTGTAACACAGCAGGTCTTTTGAAGAGGCACAGGTCTCTAAGTCTCCCTCGCGCATCCTTTGTTTAGGCACTTTGCTGCACGCAGAAAACCGGTCATAGAAAAAAGTTGATTCAGGGGAAGCCCCAGTGGGGATCGTGAATCTCTTTTGACGTGGTAGCATCAACATGTACTTATGCTGCGTGTCAACCTGGAAATGGGAGACTGAAGGCACAAAGCTTGATTTCCCGTTTTGAAAGCTCCATTCATTCGGCCTCGAAGCTACCTGAAAAGCACTGTTCTTACCGTGCTTTTCCTTACAGCCGGCATGGCACATAGAAGAAAATGAGTTTTCTCGAAAGAAACCTTGTGCTTCCAGTTCCTACTTGGAACCTCACCCTGCTCTGCTTTATACCAAACGTGAAAGTCAATGTGAGCACTAGCCTCGAAGTAAGGCCCTGATTATGCTGGCAAAACGGGAGGCGTGCAGCAGCTCCATGAGGCCTTCATCGCTGTTCTGCTTTAGTTGAACGGTAGTAAGCTCTCCAAGACTCCTAGGGACTTTGCTTAAGCAACCGTTTCGGTACCAGAACACTGCGTAGAGCCAGGAAGCTTTGGTCCTGCGTGTATGCTGCGTGTGTACCTAGAAATTAGAGACTGATGGCACAAGACTTGTTTTCCCATTAGGAAAGCTCCGTTCATGCGGCCTCGAAGCTACCGGAAAAGCATTGTTGTTGGCGGGGTTTTAGTCACTGCCGGCATGGTTCTGAGAAGAAAATGAATTTTTTCGTAAGAAACCTTTTGCTTCCAGTTCCTTGTAGGAAGCTCACCCTGCTCTGCTCTATACCTAAGGTGAAAGTCAACGTGAGACTTGCTTCGAAGTAAGGCCTTGATTATCCTTGCAAAACGGGAGGCGTGCAGCAGCTCCATGAGGCCTTCATCGTTGTTCTGCTTTAGTTTCACGGTAGTAAGCCTTTCAAGACTCCTAGGGACCTTGCTTCAGCACCCGTTTCGGTACCAGAACACTGCGGAGAGCCAGAAAGCTCTGGTCCTGCGTGTATGCTGCGTGTCAACCTAGAAATTAGAGACTGATGGCACAAGGCTTGTTTTCCCATTAGGAAAGCTCCGTTCATGCGGCCTCGAAGCTACCGGAAAAGCATTGTTGTTGGCGGGGTTTTAGTCACTGCCGGCATGGTTCTGAGAAGAAAATGAGTTTTTTCGTAGAAACCTTGTGCTTCCAGTTCCTTGTAGGAAGCTCACCCTGCTCTGCACTATACCTAAAGTGAAAGTCAACGTGAGACTTGCTTCGAAGTAAGGCCTTGATCATCCTTGCAAAACGGGAGGCGTGCAGCAGCTCCATGAGGCCTTCATCGTTGTTCTGCTTTGGTTTCACGGTAGTAAGCCTTTCAAGACTCCTAGGGACCTTGCTTCAGCACCCGTTTCGGTACCAGAACACTGCGGAGAGCCAGGAAGCTCTGGTCCTGCGTGTATGCTGCGTGTCAACCTAGAAATTAGAGACTGATGGCACAAGGCTTGTTTTCCCATTAGGAAAGCTCCGTTCATGCGGCCTCGAAGCTACCAGAAAAGCACTGTTGTTGCCTGGGTTTTCGTCACTGCCGACATGGTTCTGAGAAGAAAATGAGTTTTCATGGAAGAAACCTTGTGCTTCCAGTTCCTTGTTGGAAGCTCACCCTGCTCTGCTCTATACCAAAAGTGAAAGCCAAGGTGAGCCCTAGCCTCGAAGTAAGGCCCTGATTTGCCTTGCCAATGGGGAGGCGTGCAGCAGCTCCATGAGGCCTTCCTCACTGTTCTCCTTGAGTTTCACGGTAGTAAGCCTTTCAAGACTCCTAGGGACCTTGCTTCAGCACCCGTTTCCGTACCAGAATATTGAGGAGACACAGGAAGCTCTAGTCCTGTTAAGCAACTTCCAGCCCCGTAGGCCTTTTGGAACACCCCAGTGTTGGCTAGAGAAAGGCAACACACTGCACTCTTCCTTGGCAGAGCCAGATTACCTCAGCTCCACACAGGATTCACGACCACACTTCTCGACTGTCCTCCATGCAGTGGATGTAACCTCATTCCCCTAGCTGAACTCTATTGAGAAAAACACTCTGCTTCTAATCCCGTTTCACTTTTTACACTTCGAGTCACGCATCCTCAAGGGGGTGGTCGGCTTGCATTCCAAGTACAATTTAAGCACAGTTCTTGGTGTAACACAGCAGGTCTTTTGAAGAGGCACAGGTCTCTAAGTCTCCCTCGCGCATCCTTTGTTTAGGCACTTTGCTGCACGCAGAAAACCGGTCGTAGAAAAAAGTTGATTCAGGAGAAGCCCCAGTGGGGATCGTGAATCTCTTTTGACGTGGTAGCATCAACATGTACTTATGCTGCGTGTCAACCTGGAAATGGGAGACTGAAGGCACAAAGCTTGTTTTCCCTTTTGAAAGCTCCATTCATGCGGCCTCGAAGCTACCTGAAAAGCACTGTTGTTACCGTGCTTTTCCTTACAGCCGGCATGGCACATAGAAGAAAATGAGTTTTCTCGAAAGAAACCTTGTGCTTCCAGTTCCTACTTGGAACCTCACCCTGCTCTGCTCTATACCAAACGTGAAAGTCAATGTGAGCACTAGCCTCGAAGTAAGGCCCTGATTATGCTGGCAAAACGGGAGGCGTGCAGCAGCTCCATGAGGCCTTCATCGCTGTTCTGCTTTAGTTGAACGGTAGTCAGCTCCCCAAGACTCCTAGGGACTTTACCTAAGCAACCGTTTCGGTACCAGAACACTGCATAGAGCCAGGAAGCTTTGGTCCTGCGTGTATGCTGCGTGTGTACCTAGAAATTAGAGACTGATGGCACAAGGCTTGTTTTCCCATTAGGAAAGCTCCTTTCATGCGGCCTCGAAGCTACCGGAAAAGCATTGTTGTTGGCGGGGTTTTAGTCACTGCCGGCATGGTTCTGAGAAGAAAATGAGTTTTTTCGTAAGAAACCTTGTGCTTCCAGTTCCTTGTAGGAAGCTCACCCTGCTCTGCTCTATACCTAATCTGAAAGTCAACGTCAGACTTGCTTCGAAGTAAGGCCTTGATTATCCTTGCAAAACGGGAGGCGTGCAGCAGCTCCATGAGGCCTTCATCGTTGTTCTGCTTTAGTTTCACGGTAGTAAGCCTTTCAAGACTCCTAGGGACCTTGCTTCAGCACCCGTTTCGGTACCAGAACACTGCGGAGAGCCAGGAAGCTCTGGTCCTGCGTGTATGCTGCGTGTCAACCTAGAAATTAGAGACTGATGGCACAAGGCTTGTTTTCCCATTAGGAAAGCTCCGTTCATGCGGCCTCGAAGCTACCTGAAAAGCATTGTTGTTCCCTGGGATTCGTCACTGCCGACATGGTTCTGAGAAGAAAATGAGTTTTCATGGAAGAAACCTTGTGCTTCCAGTTCCTTGTTGGAAGCTCACCCTGCTCTGCTCTATACCAAAAGTGAAAGCCAAGGTGAGCCCTAGCCTCGAAGTAAGGCCCTGATTTGCCTTGCCAATGGGGAGGCGTGCAGCAGCTCCATGAGGCCTTCCTCACTGTTCTGCTTGAGTTTCACGGTAGTGAGCCTTTCAAGACTCCTAGGGACCTTGCTTCAGCACCCGTTTCAGTACCAGAATATTGAGGAGACACAGGAAGCTCTAGTCCTGTTAAGCAACTTCCAGCCCCGTAGGCCTTTTGGAACACCCCAGTGTTGGCTAGAGAAAGGCAACACACTGCACTCTTCCTTGGCAGAACCAGATTACCTCAGCTCCACACAGGATTCACGACCACACTTCTCGACTGTCCTCCATGCAGTGGATGTAACCTCATTCCCCTAGCTGAACTCTATTGAGAAAAACACTCTGCTTCTAATCCCGTTTCACTTTTTACACTTCGATTCACGCATCCTCAAGGGGGTGGTCGGCTTGCATTCCAAGTACAATTTAAGCACAGTTCTTGGTGTAACACAGCAGGTCTTTTGAAGAGGCACAGGTCTCTAAGTCTCCCTCGCGCATCCTTTGTTTAGGCACTTTGCTGCACGCAGAAAACCGGTCGTAGAAAAAAGTTGATTCAGGGGAAGCCCCAGTGGGGATCGTGAATCTCTTTTGATGTGGTAGCATCAACATGTACTTATGCTGCGTGTCAACCTGGAAATGGGAGACTGAAGGCACAAAGCTTGTTTTCCCGTTTTGAAAGCTCCATTCATGCGGCCTCGAAGCTACCTGAAAAGCACTGTTGTTACCGTGCTTTTCCTTACAGCCGGCATGGCACATAGAAGAAAATGAGTTTTCTCGAAAGAAACCTTGTGTTTCCAGTTCCTACTTGGAACCTCACCCTGCTCTGCTCTATACCAAACGTGAAAGTCAATGTGAGCACTAGCCTCGAAGTAAGGCCCTGATTATGCTGGCAAAACGGGAGGCGTGCAGCAGCTCCATGAGGCCTTCATCGCTGTTCTGCTTTAGTTGAACGGTAGTCAGCTCTCCAAGACTCCTAGGGACTTTGCGTAAGCAACCGTTTCGGTATCAGAACACTGCGTAGAGCCAGGAAGCTTTGGTCTTGCGTGTATGCTGCGTGTCTACCTAGAAATTAGAGACTGATGGCACAAGGCTTGTTTTCCCATTAGGAAAGCTCCGTTCATGCGGCCTCGAAGCTACCGGAAAAGCATTGTTGTTGGCGGGGTTTTAGTCACTGCCGGCATGGTTCTGAAGAGAAAATGAGTTTTTTCGTAAGAAACCTTTTGCTTCCAGTTCCTTGTAGGAAGCTCACCCTGCTCTGCTCTATACCTAAAGTGAAAGTCAACGTGAGACTTGCTTCGAAGTAAGGCCTTGATTATCCTTGCAAAACGGGAGGCGTGCAGCAGCTCCATGAGGCCTTCATCGTTGTTCTGCTTTAGTTTCACGGTAGTAAGCCTTTCAAGACTCCTAGGGACCTTGCTTCAGCACCCGTTTCGGTACCAGAACACTGCGGAGAGCCAGGAAGCTCTGGTCCTGCGTGTATGCTGCGTGTCAACCTAGAAATTAGAGACTGATGGGACAAGGCTTGTTTTCCCATTAGGAAAGCTCCGTTCATGAGGCCTCGAAGCTACCTAAAAAGCATTGTTGTTGCCTGGGTTTTCGTCACTGCCGAAATGGTGCTGAGAAGAAAATGAGTTTTTTCGTAAGAAACCTTGTGCTTCCAGTTCCTTGTAGGAAGCTCACCCTGCTCTGCTCTATACCTAAAGTGAAAGTCAACGTGAGACTTGCTTCGAAGTAAGGCCTTGATTATCCGTGCAAAACGGGAGGCGTGCAGCAGCTCCATGAGGCCTTCATCGTTGTTCTGCTTTAGTTTCACGGTAGTAAGCCTTTCAAGACTCCTAGGGACCTTGCTTCAGCACCCGTTTCGGTACCAGAACACTGCGGAGAGCCAGGAAGCTCTGGTCCTGCGTGTATGCTGCGTGTCAACCTAGAAATTAGAGACTGATGGCACAAGGCTTGTTTTCCCATTAGGAAAGCTCCCTTCATGCGGCCTCGAAGCTACCTGAAAAGCATTGTTGTTGCCTGGGTTTTCGTCACTGCCGACATGGTTCTGAGAAGAAAATGAGTTTTCATGGAAGAAACCTTGTGCTTCCAGTTCCTTGTTGGAAGCTCACCCTGCTCTGCTCTATACCAAAAGTGAAAGCCAAGGTGAGCCCTAGCCTCGAAGTAAGGCCCTGATTTGCCTTGCCAATGGGGAGGCGTGCAGCAGCTCCATGAGGCCTTCCTCACTGTTCTGCTTGAGTTTCACGGTAGTGAGCCTTTCAAGACTCCTAGGGACCTTGCTTCAGCACCCGTTTCAGTACCAGAATATTGAGGAGACACAGGAAGCTCTAGTCCTGTTAAGCAACTTCCAGCCCCGTAGGCCTTTTGGAACACCCCAGTGTTGGCTAGAGAAAGGCAACACACTGCACTCTTCCTTGGCAGAACCAGATTACCTCAGCTCCACACAGGATTCACGACCACACTTCTCGACTGTCCTCCATGCAGTGGATGTAACCTCATTCCCCTAGCTGAACTCTATTGAGAAAAACACTCTGCTTCTAATCCCGTTTCACTTTTTACACTTCGAGTCACGCATCCTCAAGGGGGTGGTCGGCTTGCATTCCAAGTACAATTTAAGCACAGTTCTTGGTGTAACACAGCAGGTCTTTTGAAGAGGCACAGGTCTCTAAGTCTCCCTCACGCATCCTTGGTTTAGGCACTTTGCTGCACGCAGAAAACCGGTCGTAGAAAAAAGTTGATTCAGGGGAAGCCCCAGTGGTGATCGTGAATCTCTTTTGACGTGGTAGCATCAACATGTACTTCTGCCGAGTGTCAACCTGGAAATGGGAGACTGAAGGCACAAAGCTTGTTTTCCCGTTTTGAAAGCTCCATTCATGCGGCCTCGAAGCTACCTGAAAAGCACTGTTGTTACCGTGCTTTTCCTTACAGCCGGCATGGCACATAGAAGAAAATGAGTTTTCTCGAAAGAAACCTTGTGTTTCCAGTTCCTACTTGGAACCTCACCCTGCTCTGCTCTATACCAAACGTGAAAGTCAATGTGAGCACTAGCCTCGAAGTAAGGCCCTGATTATGCTGGCAAAACGGGAGGCGTGCAGCAGCTCCATGAGGCCTTCATCGCTGTTCTGCTTTAGTTGAACGGTAGTCAGCTCTCCAAGACTCCTAGGGACTTTGCGTAAGCAACCGTTTCGGTATCAGAACACTGCGTAGAGCCAGGAAGCTTTGGTCTTGCGTGTATGCTGCGTGTCTACCTAGAAATTAGAGACTGATGGCACAAGGCTTGTTTTCCCATTAGGAAAGCTCCGTTCATGCGGCCTCGAAGCTACCGGAAAAGCATTGTTGTTGGCGGGGTTTTAGTCACTGCCGGCATGGTTCTGAAGAGAAAATGAGTTTTTTCGTAAGAAACCTTTTGCTTCCAGTTCCTTGTAGGAAGCTCACCCTGCTCTGCTCTATACCTAAAGTGAAAGTCAACGTGAGACTTGCTTCGAAGTAAGGCCTTGATTATCCTTGCAAAACGGGAGGCGTGCAGCAGCTCCATGAGGCCTTCATCGTTGTTCTGCTTTAGTTTCACGGTAGTAAGCCTTTCAAGACTCCTAGGGACCTTGCTTCAGCACCCGTTTCGGTACCAGAACACTGCGGAGAGCCAGGAAGCTCTGGTCCTGCGTGTATGCTGCGTGTCAACCTAGAAATTAGAGACTGATGGCACAAGGCTTGTTTTCCCATTAGGAAAGCTCCGTTCATGAGGCCTCGAAGCTACCTGAAAAGCATTGTTGTTGCCTGGGTTTTCGTCACTGCCGACATGGTGCTGAGAAGAAAATGAGTTTTTTCGTAAGAAACCTTGTGCTTCCAGTTCCTTGTAGGAAGCTCACCCTGCTCTGCTCTATACCTAAAGTGAAAGTCAACGTGAGACTTGCTTCGAAGTAAGGCCTTGATTATCCGTGCAAAACGGGAGGCGTGCAGCAGCTCCATGAGGCCTTCATCGTTGTTCTGCTTTAGTTTCACGGTAGTAAGCCTTTCAAGACTCCTAGGGACCTTGCTTCAGCACCCGTTTCGGTACCAGAACACTGCGGAGCGCCAGGAAGCTCTGGTCCTGCGTGTATGCTGCGTGTCAACCTAGAAATTAGAGACTGATGGCACAAGGCTTGTTTTCCCATTAGGAAAGCTCCGTTCATGCGGCCTCGAAGCTACCTGAAAAGCATTGTTGTTGCCTGGGTTTTCGTCACTGCCGACATGGTTCTGAGAAGAAAATGAGTTTTCATGGAAGAAACCTTGTGCTTCCAGTTCCTTTTTGGAAGCTCACCCTGCTCTGCTCTATACCAAAAGTGAAAGCCAACGTGAGCCCTAGCCTCGAAGTAAGGCCCTGATTTGCCTTGCCAATGGGGAGGCGTGCAGCAGCTCCATGAGGCCTTCCTCACTGTTCTGCTTGAGTTTCACGGTAGTGAGCCTTTCAAGACTCCTAGGGACCTTGCTTCAGCACCCGTTTCCGTACCAGAATATTAAGGAGACACAGGAAGCTCTAGTCCTGTTAAGCAACTTCCAGCCCCGTAGGCCTTTTGGAACACCCCAGTGTTGGCTAGAGAAAGGCAACACACTGCACTCTTCCTTGGCAGAGCCAGATTACCTCAGCTCCACACAGGATTCACGACCACACTTCTCGACTGTCCTCCATGCAGTGGATGTAACCTCATTCCCCTAGCTGAACTCTATTGAGAAAAACACTCTGCTTCTAATCCCGTTTCACTTTTTACACTTCGAGTCACGCATCCTCAAGGGGGTGGTCGGCTTGCATTCCAAGTACAATTTAAGCACAGTTCTTGGTGTAACACAGCAGGTCTTTTGAAGAGGCACAGGTCTCTAAGTCTCCCTCGCGCATCCTTTGTTTAGGCACTTTGCTGCACGCAGAAAACCGGTCGTAGAAAAAAGTTGATTCAGGGGAAGCCCCAGTGGGGATCGTGAATCTCTTTTGACGTGGTAGCATCAACATGTACTTATGCTGCGTGTCAACCTGGAAATGGGAGACTGAAGGCACAAAGCTTGTTTTCCCGTTTTGAAAGCTCCATTCATTCGGCCTCGAAGCTACCTGAAAAGCACTGTTGTTACCGTGCTTTTCCTTACAGCCGGCATGGCACATAGAAGAAAATGAGTTTTCTCGAAAGAAACCTTGTGCTTCCAGTTCCTACTTGGAACCTCACCCTGCTCTGCTTTATACCAAACGTGAAAGTCAATGTGAGCACTAGCCTCGAAGTAAGGCCCTGATTATGCTGGCAAAACGGGAGGCGTGCAGCAGCTCCATGAGGCCTTCATCGCTGTTCTGCTTTAGTTGAACGGTAGTCAGCTCTCCAAGACTCCTAGGGACTTTGCTTAAGCAACCGTTTCGGTACCAGAACACTGCGTAGAGCCAGGAAGCTTTGGTCCTGCGTGTATGCTGCGTGTGTACCTAGAAATTAGAGACTGATGGCACAAGGCTTGTTTTCCCATTAGGAAAGCTCCGTTCATGCGGCCTCGAAGCTACCGGAAAAGCACTGTTGTTGGCGGGGATTTAGTCACTGCCGGCATGGTTCTGAGAAGAAAATGAATTTTTTCGTAAGAAACCTTTTGCTTCCAGTTCCTTGTAGGAAGCTCACCCTGCTCTGCTCTATACCTAAAGTGAAAGTCAACGTGAGACTTGCTTCGAAGTAAGGCCTTGATTATCCTGGCAAAACGGGAGGCGTGCAGCAGCTCCATGAGGCCTTCATCGTTGTTCTGCTTTAGTTTCACGGTAGTAAGCCTTTCAAGACTCCTAGGGACCTTGCTTCAGCACCCGTTTCGGTACCAGAACACTGCGGAGAGCCAGAAAGCTCTGGTCCTGCGTGTATGCTGTGTGTCAACCTAGAAATTAGAGACTGATGGCACAAGGCTTGTTTTCCCATTAGGAAAGCTCCGTTCATGCGGCCTCGAAGCTACCTGAAAAGCATTGTTGTTTCCTGGGTTTTCGTCACTGCCGACATGGTTCTGAGAAGAAAATGAGTTTTCATGGAAGAAACCTTGTGCTTCCAGTTCCTTGTTGGAAGCTCACCCTGCTCTGCTCTATACCAAAAGTGAAAGCCAACGTGAGCCCTAGCCTCGAAGTAAGGCCCTGATTTGCCTTGCCAATGGGGAGGCGTGCAGCAGCTCCATGAGGCCTTCCTCACTGTTCTGCTTGAGTTTCACGGTAGTGAGCCTTTCAAGACTCCTAGGGACCTTGCTTCAGCACCCGTTTCAGTACCAGAATATTGAGTAGACACAGGAAGCTCTAGTCCTGTTAAGCAACTTCCAGCCCCGTAGGCCTTTTGGAACACCCCAGTGTTGGCTAGAGAAAGGCAACACACTGCACTCTTCCTTGGCAGAGCCAGATTACCTCAGCTCCACACAGGATTCACGACCACACTTCTCGACTGTCCTCCATGCAGTGGATGTAACCTCATTCCCCTAGCTGAACTCTATTGAGAAAAACACTCTGCTTCTAATCCCGTTTCACTTTTTACACTTCGAGTCACGCATCCTCAAGGGGGTGGTCGGCTTGCATTCCAAGTACAATTTAAGCACAGTTCTTGGTGTAACACAGCAGGTCTTTTGAAGAGGCACAGGTCTCTAAGTCTCCCTCGCGCATCCTTTGTTTAGGCACTTTGCTGCACGCAGAAAACCGGTCGTAGAAAAAAGTTGATTCAGGGGAAGCCCCAGTGGGGATCGTGAATCTCTTTTGACGTGGTAGCATCAACATGTACTTATGCTGCGTGTCAACCTGGAAATGGGAGACTGAAGGCACAAAGCTTGTTTTCCCGTTTTGAAAGCTCCATTCATGCGGCCTCGAAGCTACCTGAAAAGCACTGTTGTTACCGTGCTTTTCCTTACAGCCGGCATGGCACATAGAAGAAAATGAGTTTTCTCGAAAGAAACCTTGTGCTTCCAGTTCCTACTTGGAACCTCACCCTGCTCTGCTCTATACCAAACGTGAAAGTCAATGTGAGCACTAGCCTCGAAGTAAGGCCCTGATTATGCTGGCAAAACGGGAGGCGTGCAGCAGCTCCATGAGGCCTTCATCGCTGTTCTGCTTTAGTTGAACGGTAGTCAGCTCTCCAAGACTCCTAGGGACTTTGCTTAAGCAACCGTTTCGGTATCAGAACACTGCGTAGAGCCAGGAAGCTTTGGTCCTGCGTGTATGCTGCGTGTGTACCTAGAAATTAGAGACTGATGGCACAAGGATTGTTTTCCCATTAGGAAAGCTCCGTTCATGCGGCCTCGAAGCTACCGGAAAAGCATTGTTGTTGCCTGGGTTTTAGTCACTGCCGGCATGGTTCTGAGAAGAAAATGAGTTTTTTCGTAGAAACCTTTTGCTTCCAGTTCCTTGTTGGAAGCTCACCCTGCTCTGCTCTATACCAAAAGTGAAAGCCAAGGTGAGCCCTAGCCTCGAAGTAAGGCCCTGATTTGCCTTGCCAATGGGGAGGCGTGCAGCAGCTCCATGAGGCCTTCCTCACTGTTCTGCTTGAGTTTCACGGTAGTAAGCCTTTCAAGACTCCTAGGGACCTTGCTTCAGCACCCGTTTCCGTACCAGAATATTAAGGAGACACAGGAAGCTCTAGTCCTGTTAAGCAACTTCCAGCCCCGTAGGCCTTTTGGAACACCCCAGTGTTGGCTAGAGAAAGGCAACACACTGCACTCTTCCTTGGCAGAGCCAGATTACCTCAGCTCCACACAGGATTCACGACCACACTTCTCGACTGTCCTCCATGCAGTGGATGTAACCTCATTCCCCTAGCTGAACTCTATTGAGAAAAACACTCTGCTTCTAATCCCGTTTCACTTTTTACACTTCGAGTCACGCATCCTCAAGGGGGTGGTCGGCTTGCATTCCAAGTACAATTTAAGCACAGTTCTTGGTGTAACACAGCAGGTCTTTTGAAGAGGCACAGGTCTCTAAGTCTCCCTCGCGCATCCTTTGTTTAGGCACTTTGCTGCACGCAGAAAACCGGTCGTAGAAAAAAGTTGATTCAGGGGAAGCCCCAGTGGGGATCGTGAATCTCTTTTGACGTGGTAGCATCAACATGTACTTATGCTGCGTGTCAACCTGGAAATGGGAGACTGAAGGCACAAAGCTTGTTTTCCCGTTTTGAAAGCTCCATTCATGCGGCCTCGAAGCTACCTGAAAAGCACTGTTGTTACCGTGCTTTTCCTTACAGCCGGCATGGCACATAGAAGAAAATGAGTTTTCTCGAAAGAAACCTTGTGCTTCCAGTTCCTACTTGGAACCTCACCCTGCTCTGCTTTATACCAAACGTGAAAGTCAATGTGAGCACTAGCCTCGAAGTAAGGCCCTGATTATGCTGGCAAAACGGGAGGCGTGCAGCAGCTCCATGAGGCCTTCATCGCTGTTCTGCTTTAGTTGAACGGTAGTCAGCTCTCCAAGACTCCTAGGGACTTTGCTTAAGCAACCGTTTCGGTACCAGAACACTGCGTAGAGCCAGGAAGCTTTGGTCCTGCGTGTATGCTGCGTGTGTACCTAGAAATTAGAGACTGATGGCACAAGGCTTGTTTTCCCATTAGGAAAGCTCCGTTCATGCGGCCTCGAAGCTACCGGAAAAGCATTGTTGTTGGCGGGGTTTTAGTCACTGCCGGCATGGTTCTGAGAAGAAAATGAATTTTTTCGTAAGAAACCTTTTGCTTCCAGTTCCTTGTAGGAAGCTCACCCTGCTCTGCTCTATACCTAAGGTGAAAGTCAACGTGAGACTTGCTTCGAAGTAAGGCCTTGATTATCCTTGCAAAACGGGAGGCGTGCAGCAGCTCCATGAGGCCTTCATCGTTGTTCTGCTTTAGTTTCACGGTAGTAAGCCTTTCAAGACTCCTAGGGACCTTGCTTCAGCACCCGTTTCGGTACCAGAACACTGCGGAGAGCCAGAAAGCTCTGGTCCTGCGTGTATGCTGCGTGTCAACCTAGAAATTAGAGACTGATGGCACAAGGCTTGTTTTCCCATTAGGAAAGCTCCGTTCATGCGGCCTCGAAGCTACCTGAAAAGCATTGTTGTTTCCTGGGTTTTCGTCACTGCCGATATGGTTCTGAGAAGAAAATGAGTTTTCATGGAAGAAACCTTGTGCTTCCAGTTCCTTGTTGGAAGCTCACCCTGCTCTGCTCTATACCAAAAGTGAAAGCCAACGTGAGCCCTAGCCTCGAAGTAAGGCCCTGATTTGCCTTGCCAATGGGGAGGCGTGCAGCAGCTCCATGAGGCCTTCCTCACTGTTCTGCTTGAGTTTCACGGTAGTAAGCCTTTCAAGACTCCTAGGGACCTTGCTTCAGCACCCGTTTCAGTACCAGAATATTGAGGAGACACAGGAAGCTCTAGTCCTGTTAAGCAACTTCCAGCCCCGTAGGCCTTTTGGAACACCCCAGTGTTGGCTAGAGAAAGGCAACACACTGCACTCTTCCTTGGCAGAGCCAGATTACCTCAGCTCCACACAGGATTCACGACCACACTTCTCGACTGTCCTCCATGCAGTGGATGTAACCTCATTCCCCTAGCTGAACTCTATTGAGAAAAACACTCTGCTTCTAATCCCGTTTCACTTTTTACACTTCGAGTCACGCATCCTCAACGGGGTGGTCGGCTTGCATTCCAAGTACAATTTAAGCACAGTTCTTGGTGTAACACAGCAGGTCTTTTGAAGAGGCACAGGTCTCTAAGTCTCCCTCGCGCATCCTTTGTTTAGGCACTTTGCTGCACGCAGAAAACCGGTCGTAGAAAAAAGTTGATTCAGGGGAAGCCCCAGTGGGGATCGTGAATCTCTTTTGACGTGGTAGCATCAACATGTACTTATGCTGCGTGTCAACCTGGAAATGGGAGACTGAAGGCACAAAGCTTGTTTTCCCGTTTTGAAAGTTCCATTCATGCGGCCTCGAAGCTACCTGAAAAGCACTGTTGTTACCGTGCTTTTCCTTACAGCCGGCATGGCACATAGAAGAAAATGAGTTTTCTCGAAAGAAACCTTGTGCTTCCAGTTCCTACTTGGAACCTCACCCTGCTCTGCTCTATACCAAACGTGAAAGTCAATGTGAGCACTAGCCTCGAAGTAAGGCCCTGATTATGCTGGCAAAACGGGAGGCGTGCAGCAGCTCCATGAGGCCTTCATCGCTGTTCTGCTTTAGTTGAACGGTAGTCAGCTCTCCAAGACTCCTAGGGACTTTGTTTAAGCAACCGTTTCGATATCAGAACACTGCGTAGAGCCAGGAAGCTTTGGTCCTGCGTGTATGCTGCGTGTGTACCTAGAAATTAGAGACTGATGGCACAAGGCTTGTTTTCCCATTAGGAAAGCTCCGTTCATGCGGCCTCGAAGCTACCGGAAAAGCATTGTTGTTGGCGGGGTTTTAGTCACTGCCGGCATGGTTCTGAGAAGAAAATGAGTTTTTTCGTAAAAAACCTTTTGCTTCCAGTTCCTTGTAGGAAGCTCACCCTGCTCTGCTCTATACCTAAAGTGAAAGTCAACGTGAGACTTGCTTCGAAGTAAGGCCTTGATTATCCTTGCAAAACGGGAGGCGTGCAGCAGCTCCATGAGGCCTTCATCGTTGTTCTGCTTTAGTTTCACGGTAGTAAGCCTTTCAAGACTCCTAGGGACCTTGCTTCAGCACCCGTTTCGGTACCAGAACACTGCGGAGAGCCAGAAAGCTCTGGTCCTGCGTGTATGCTGCGTGTCAACCTAGAAATTAGAGACTGATGGCACAAGGCTTGTTTTCCCATTAGGAAAGCTCCGTTCATGCGGCCTCGAAGCTACCTGAAAAGCATTGTTGTTGCCTGGGTTTTCGTCACTGCCGACATGGTTCTGAGAAGAAAATGAGTTTTCATGGAAGAAACCTTGTGCTTCCAGTTCCTTGTTGGAAGCTCACCCTGCTCTGCTCTATACCAAAAGTGAAAGCCAACGTGAGCCCTAGCCTCGAAGTAAGGCCCTGATTTGCCTTGCCAATGGGGAGGCGTACAGCAGCTCCATGAGGCCTTCCTCACTGTTCTGCTTGAGTTTCACGGTAGTGAGCCTTTCAAGACTCCTAGGGACCTTGCTTCAGCACCCGTTTCAGTACCAGAATATTGAGTAGACACAGGAAGCTCTAGTCCTGTTAAGCAACTTCCAGCCCCGTAGGCCTTTTGGAACACCCCAGTGTTGGCTAGAGAAAGGCAACACACTGCACTCTTCCTTGGCAGAGCCAGATTACCTCAGCTCCACACAGGATTCACGACCACACTTCTCGACTGTCGTCCATGCAGTGGATGTAACCTCATTCCACTAGCTGAACTCTATTGAGAAAAACACTCTGCTTCTAATCCCGTTTCACTTTTTACACTTCGAGTCACGCATCCTCAAGGGGGTGGTCGGCTTGCATTCCAAGTACAATTTAAGCACAGTTCTTGGTGTAACACAGCAGGTCTTTTGAAGAGGCACAGGTCTCTAAGTCTCCCTCGCGCATCCTTTGTTTAGGCACTTTGCTGCACGCAGAAAACCGGTCGTAGAAAAAAGTTGATTCAGGGGAAGCCCCAGTGGGGATCGTGAATCTCTTTTGACGTGGGAGCATCAACATGTACTTATGCTGCGTGTCAACCTGGAAATGGGAGACTGAAGGCACAAAGCTTGTTTTCCCGTTTTGAAAGCTCCATTCATGCGGCCTCGAAGCTACCTGCAAAGCACGGTTGTTACCGTGCTTTTCCTTACAGCCGGCATGGCACATAGAAGAAAATGAGTTTTCTCGAAAGAAACCTTGTGCTTCCAGTTCCTACTTGGAACCTCACCCTGCTCTGCTCTATACCAATCGTGAAAGTCAATGTGAGCACTAGCCTCGAAGTAAGGCCCTGATTATGCTGGCAAAACGGGAGGCGTGCAGCAGCTCCATGAGGCCTTCATCGCTGTTCTGCTTTAGTTGAACGGTAGTCAGCTCTCCAAGACTCCTAGGGACTTTGCTTAAGCAACCGTTTCGGTACCAGAACACTGCGTAGAGCCAGGAAGCTTTAGTCCTGCGTGTATGCTGCGTGTGTAACTAGAAATTAGAGACTGATGGCACAAGGCTTGTTTTCCCATTAGGAAAGCTCCGTTCATGCGGCCTCGAAGCTACCGGAAAAGCATTGTTGTTGGCGGGGTTTTAGTCACTGCCGGCATGGTTCTGAGAAGAAAATGAGTTTTTTCGTTAGAAACCTTGTGCTTCCAGTTCCTTGTAGGAAGCTCACCCTGCTCTGCTCTATACCTAAAGTGAAAGTCAACATGAGACTTGCTTCGAAGTAAGGCCTTGATTATCCTTGCAAAACGGGAGGCGTGCAGCAGCTCCATGAGGCCTTCATCGTTGTTCTGCTTTAGTTTCATGGAAGTAAGCCTTTCAAGACTGCTAGGGACCTTGCTTCAGCACCCGTTTCCGTACCAGAATATTGAGTAGACACAGGAAGCTCTAGTCCTGTTAAGCAACTTCCAGCCCCGTAGGCCTTTTGGAACACCCCAGTGTTGGCTAGAGAAAGGCAACACACTGCACTCTTCCTTGGCAGAGCCAGATTACCTCAACTCCACACAGGATTCACGACCACACTTCTCGACTGTCCTCCATGCAGTGGATGTAACCTCATTCTCCTAGCTGAACTCTATTGAGAAAAACACTCTGCTTCTAATCCCGTTTCACTTTTTACACTTCGAGTCACGCATCCTCAAGGGGGTGGTCGGCTTGCATTCCAAGTACAATTTAAGCACAGTTCTTGGTGTAACACAGCAGGTCTTTTGAAGCGGCACAGGTCTCTAAGTCTCCCTCGCGCATCCTTTGTTTAGGCACTTTGCTGCACGCAGAAAACCGGTCGTAGAAAAAAGTTGATTCAGGGGAAGCCCCAGTGGGGATCGTGAATCTCTTTTGACGTGGTAGCATCAACATGTACTTATGCTGCGTGTCAACCTGGAAATGGGAGACTGAAGGCACAAAGCTTGTTTTCCCGTTTTGAAAGCTCCATTCATGCGGCCTCGAAGCTACCTGAAAAGCACGGTTGTTACCGTGCTTTTCCTTACAGCCGGCATGGCACATAGAAGAAAATGAGTTTTCTCGAAAGAAACCTTGTGCTTCCAGTTCCTACTTGGAACCTCACCCTGCTCTGCTCTATACCAAACGTGAAAGTCAATGTGAGCACTAGCCTCGAAGTAAGGCCCTGATTATGCTGGCAAAACGGGAGGCGTGCAGCAGCTCCATGAGGCCTTCATCGCTGTTCTGCTTTAGTTGAACGGTAGTCAGCTCTCCAAGACTCCTAGGGACTTTGCTTAAGCAACCGTTTCGGTACCAGAACACTGCGTAGAGCCAGGAAGCTTTGGTCCTGCGTGTATGCTGCGTGTCTACCTAGAAATTAGAGACTGATGGCACAAGGCTTGTTTTCCCATTAGGAAAGCTCCGTTCATGCGGCCTCGAAGCTACCGGAAAAGCATTGTTGTTGGCGGGGTTTTAGTCACTGCCGGCATGGTTCCGAGAAGAAAATGAGTTTTTTCGTTAGAAACCTTGTGCTTCCAGTTCCTTGTAGGAAGCTCACCCTGCTCTGCTCTATACCTAAAGTGAAAGTCAACGTGAGACTTGCTTCGAAGTAAGGCCTTGATTATCCTTGCAAAACGGGAGGCGTGCAGCAGCTCCATGAGGCCTTCATCGTTGTTCTGCTTTAGTTTCACGGTAGTAAGCCTTTCAAGACTCCTAGGGACCTTGCTTCAGCACCCGTTTCGGTACCAGAACACTGCGGAGAGCCAGGAAGCTCTGGTCCTGCGTGTATGCTGCGTGTCAACCTAGAAATTAGAGACTGATGGCACAAGGCTTGTTTTCCCATTAGGAAAGCTCCGTTCATGCGGCCTCGAAGCTACCTGAAAAGCATTGTTGTTGCCTGGGTTTTCGTCACTGCCGACATGGTTCTGAGAAGAAAATGAGTTTTCATGGAAGAAACCTTGTGCTTCCAGTTCCTTGTTGGAAGCTCACCCTGCTCTGCTCTATACCAAAAGTGAAAGCCAACGTGAGCCCTAGCCTCGAAGTAAGGCCCTGATTTGCCTTGCCAATGGGGAGGCGTGCAGCAGCTCCATGAGGCCTTCCTCACTGTTCTGCTTGAGTTTCACGGTAGTGAGCCTTTCAAGACTCCTAGGGACCTTGCTTCAGCACCCGTTTCAGTACCAGAATATTGAGGAGACACAGGAAGCTCTAGTCCTGTTAAGCAACTTCCAGCCCCGTAGGCCTTTTGGAACACCCCAGTGTTGGCTAGAGAAAGGCAACACACTGCACTCTTCCTTGGCAGAGCCAGATTACCTCAGCTCCACACAGGATTCACGACCAAACTTCTCGACTGTCCTCCATGCAGTGGATGTAACCTCATTCCCCTAGCTGAACTCTATTGAGAAAAACACTCTGCTTCTAATCCCGTTTCACTTTTTACACTTCGAGTCACGCATCCTCAAGGGGGTGGTCGGCTTGCATTCCAAGTACAATTTAAGCACAGTTCTTGGTGTAACACAGCAGGTCTTTTGAAGAGGCACAGGTCTCTAAGTCTCCCTCGCGCATCCTTTGTTTAGGCACTTTGCTGCACGCAGAAAACCGGTCGTAGAAAAAAGTTGATTCAGGGGAAGCCCCAGTGGGGATCGTGAATCTCTTTTGACGTGGTAGCATCAACATGTACTTATGCTGCGTGTCAACCTGGAAATGGGAGACTGAAGGCACAAAGCTTGTTTTCCCGTTTTGAAAGCTCCATTCATGCGGCCTCGAAGCTACCTGAAAAGCACTGTTGTTACCGTGCTTTTCCTTACAGCCGGCATGGCACATAGAAGAAAATGAGTTTTCTCGAAAGAAACCTTGTGCTTCCAGTTCCTACTTGGAACCTCACCCTGCTCTGCTCTATACCAAACGTGAAAGTCAATGTGAGCACTAGCCTCGAAGTAAGGCCCTGATTATGCTGGCAAAACGGGAGGCGTGCAGCAGCTCCATGAGGCCTTCATCGCTCTTCTGCTTTAGTTGAACGGTAGTCAGCTCTCCAAGACTCCTAGGGACTTTGCTTAAGCAACCGTTTCGGTACCAGAACACTGCGTAGAGCCAGGAAGCTTTGGTCCTGCGTGTATGCTGCGTGTGTACCTAGAAATTAGAGACTGATGGCACAAGGCTTGTTTTCCCATTAGAAAAGCTCCGTTCATGCGGCCTCGAAGCTACCGGAAAAGCATTGTTGTTGGCGGGGTTTTAGTCACTGCCGGCATGGTTCTGAGAAGAAAATGAGTTTTTTCGTAAAAAACCTTTTGCTTCCAGTTCCTTGTAGGAAGCTCACCCTGCTCTGCTCTATACCTAAAGTGAAAGTCAACGTGAGACTTGCTTCGAAGTAAGGCCTTGATTATCCTTGCAAAACGGGAGGCGTGCAGCAGCTCCATGAGGCCTTCATCGTTGTTCTGCTTTAGTTTCACGGTAGTAAGCCTTTCAAGACTCCTAGGGACCTTGCTTCAGCACCCGTTTCGGTACCAGAACACTGCGGAGAGCCAGGAAGCTCTGGTCCTGCGTGTATGCTGTGTGTCAACCTAGAAATTAGAGACTGATGGCACAAGGCTTGTTTTCCCATTAGGAAAGCTCCGTTCATGAGGCCTCGAAGCTACCTGAAAAGCATTGTTGCTGCCTGGGTTTTCGTCACTGCCGACATGGTTCTGAGAAGAAAATGAGTTTTCATGGAAGAAACCTTGTGCTTCCAGTTCCTTGTTGGAAGCTCACCCTGCTCTGCTCTATACCAAAAGTGAAAGCCAACGTGAGCCCTAGCCTCGAAGTAAGGCCCTGATTTGCCTTGCCAATGGGGAGGCGTGCAGCAGCTCCATGAGGCCTTCCTCACTGTTCTGCTTGAGTTTCACGGTAGTGAGCCTTTCAAGACTCCTAGGGACCTTGCTTCAGCACCCGTTTCCATACCAGAATATTGAATAGACACAGGAAGCTCTAGTCCTGTTAAGCAACTTCCAGCCCCGTAGGCCTTTTGGAACACCCCAGTGTTGGCTAGAGAAAGGCAACACACTGCACTCTTCCTTGGCAGAGCCAGATTACCTCAGCTCCACACAGGATTCACGACCACACTTCTCGAGTGTCCTCCATGCAGTGGATGTAACCTCATTCCCCTAGCTGAACTCTATTGAGAAAAACACTCTGCTTCTAATCCCGTTTCATTTTTACACTTCGAGTCACGCATCCTCAAGGGGGTGGTCGGCTTGCATTCCAAGTACAATTTAAGCACAGTTCTTGGTGTAACACAGCAGGTCTTTTGAAGAGGCACAGGTCTCTAAGTCTCCCTCGCGCATCCTTTGTTTAGGCACTTTGCTGCACGCAGAAAACCGGTCGTAGAAAAAAGTTGATTCAGGGGAAGCCCCAGTGGGGATCGTGAATCTCTTTTGACGTGGTAGCATCAACATGTACTTATGCTGCGTGTCAACCTGGAAATGGGAGACTGAAGGCACAAAGCTTGTTTTCCCGTTTTGAAAGCTCCATTCATGCTGCCTCGAAGCTACCTGCAAAGCACGGTTGTTACCGTGCTTTTCCTTACAGCCGGCATGGCACATAGAAGAAAATGAGTTTTCTCGAAAGAAACCTTGTGCTTCCAGTTCCTACTTGGAACCTCACCCTGCTCTGCTCTATACCAAACGTGAAAGTCAATGTGAGCACTAGCCTCGAAGTAAGGCCCTGATTATGCTGGCAAAACGGGAGGCGTGCAGCAGCTCCATGAGGCCTTCATCGCTGTTCTGCTTTAGTTGAACGGTAGTCAGCTCTCCAAGACTCCTAGGGACTTTGCTTAAGCAACCGTTTCGGTACCAGAACACTGCGTAGAGCCAGGAAGCTTTGGTCCTGTGTGTATGCTGCGTGTGTACCTAGAAATTAGAGACTGATGGCACAAGGCTTGTTTTCCCATTAGGAAAGCTCCGTTCATGCGGCCTCGAAGCTACCGGAAAAGCATTGTTGTTGGCGGGGTTTTAGTCACTGCCGGCATGGTTCTGAGAAGAAAATGAGTTTTTTCGTTAGAAACCTTGTGCTTCCAGTTCCTTGTAGGAAGCTCACCCTGCTCTGCTCTATACCTAAAGTGAAAGTCAACGTGAGACTTGCTTCGAAGTAAGGCCTTGATTATCCTTGCAAAACGGGAGGCGTGCAGCAGCTCCATGAGGCCTTCATCGTTGTTCTGCTTTAGTTTCACGGTAGTAAGCCTTTCAAGACTGCTAGGGACCTTGCTTCAGCACCCGTTTCTGTACCAGAATATTGAGTAGACACAGGAAGCTCTAGTCCTGTTAAGCAACTTCCAGCCCCGTAGGCCTTTTGGAACACCCCAGTGTTGGCTAGAGAAAGGCAACACACTGCACTCTTCCTTGGCAGAGCCAGATTACCTCAACTCCACACAGGATTCACGACCACACTTCTCGACTGTCCTCCATGCAGTGGATGTAACCTCATTCCCCTAGCTGAACTCTATTGAGAAAAACACTCTGCTTCTAATCCCGTTTCACTTTTTACACTTCGAGTCACGCATCCTCAAGGGGGTGGTCGGCTTGCATTCCAAGTACAATTTAAGCACCGTTCTTGGTGTAACACAGCAGGTCTTTTGAAGAGGCACAGGTCTCTAAGTCTCCCTCGCGCATCCTTTGTTTAGGCACTTTGCTGCACGCAGAAAACCGGTCGTAGAAAAAAGTTGATTCAGGGGAAGCCCCAGTGGGGATCGTGAATCTCTTTTGACGTGGTAGCATCAACATGTACTTATGCTGCGTGTCAACCTGGAAATGGGAGACTGAAGGCACAAAGCTTGTTTTCCCGTTTTGAAAGCTCCATTCATGCGGCCTCGAAGCTACCTGAAAAGCACTGTTGTTACCGTGCTTTTCCTTACAGCCGGCATGGCACATAGAAGAAAATGAGTTTTCTCGAAAGAAACCTTGTGCTTCCAGTTCCTACTTGGAACCTCACCCTGCTCTGCTCTATACCAAACGTGAAAGTCAATGTGAGCACTAGCCTCGAAGTAAGGCCCTGATTATGCTGGCAAAACGGGAGGCGTGCAGCAGCTCCATGAGGCCTTCATCGCTGTTCTGCTTTAGTTGAACAGTAGTCAGCTCTCCAAGACTCCTAGGGACTTTGCTTAAGCAACCGTTTCGGTACCAGAACACTGCGTAGAGCCAGGAAGCTTTGGTCCTGCGTGTATGCTGCATGTCTACCTAGAAATTAGAGACTGATGG